>NW_003852457.1:4626541-4645646 GCF_000181295.1 Otolemur garnettii
GTGGGGTGGGTGCTGAGGTACTCGGTGGACCCTGAAGGGGTGGGGAGTGTGGGGAGGACCAGGCAGGGTGCTGAGTGCAGTGGGGTGGGTGCTGAGGTACTAGGTGGACCCTGAAGTAGTGGAGAGTGTGGGGAGGACCAGGCAGGATGCTGAGTGCAGTGGGGTGGGTGCTGAGGTACTAGATGGACCCTGAAGGGGTGGGGAGTGTGGGGAGGACCAGGCAGGGTGCTGAGTGCAGTGGGGTGGTGCTGAGGTACTAGGTGGACCCTGAAGGGGTGGGGAGTGTGGGGAGGACCAGGCAGGATGCTGAGTGCGGTAGGGTGGGTACTGAGGTACTAGATGGACCCTGAGGGGGTGGGGAGTGTGGAGAGGACCAGGCAGGATGCTGAGTGCAGTGGGATGGGGGCTGAAGTACTAGGCAGACCCTGAATTACTAGAAATACGTGTAAGTACCAGAGGGAACTAGAGCACCAGGTAAGATGTTGAATTCATGGAAAGTGTGTGGAAGTGCTGGTGGCTGTGGAACTACTAGAGATAATGCCAGGGAATGGGGGTAGATGCCAGTGTACTTTGGGGGGAACACTGAGATTCCTCCTGCAGGGACTCTCCTGCTTTCTCTCTATGCCCTTTTCCTCAGTCATCCTCAAGACACGGAGTATCAAACCCATTGGACTGAATTATCATTGATTACCTGTAAGAATAGGGCAAAGTGCACCATTTGGGCTCTCGCTCTGCTCAGCCTAGGGGTCAATGAGAAGCAGCACACTCTCTGACCGGGCATGCTGTGAACCCAGGTGGGGCCGCCCCACAGTCTGCTTCTAATCCTTCCCTCTCTGAACTCTGCTTCTGTCTGTGACTTTTGTCTCAGCCAGTGAAACCAAACAGATCATTCTATGGCTCTATAATCAGTCTGTGTCCCAGTGCCACCATCCCATGGAGAGGAATCCTGCAGAGAGCAGGGTGGGCTAGTGGGCACCGCCACCCTCTGTCTATCAAACAAGGTACCAGGGACCAGGGATTGGGCCACATGCTTTACCCTCACAATGCTCATGACAGCCCTTTGAGGAGATTAATACCAAGTCACCACACCACACAATTCTCTGGGCTCCTAGGTTCAATTCCCAGAGAAGAAACATACATTGACAGTGATGAATAAAGTAAGACTCATGAAAGGATGAGTAGAAACACGAGCCAAACAGACCACACCAGGAATGAGGGGAAAAGTGAAGCTACAACTTCTATCTCCTCAAAATCTCACTGTTGTCACTGCAAAGCTTTTTGCTTCTGTATAGACCCATGACTAAATTTTCCAGGTCAAGGTCAATTCTGTTAAGTTCTCAAACATTTTTTTGAGCACCTACATCATTTTAGACAAAGCCCTTTATGTGAGAGACACAGACAGGAATAGAAAGAATCCTTGCATGGTCTTTAGAAATAATAAATGCTTTAGAGACGGAGAGTTTGAGTTTAATTTCCAGCCTTGCATTCTACAGCTGTGCCACCTTGAGAAAGTTAATTTATGTTTCCCAATCTCTGTCTCATCTGTTAAATGAAATAACAACAACAGAGGCTTGCACTGCATATTTCCCGGAATTGTTCACAGTAACGTACAGCTGAGAGTTAGCACCAGGCCCGACCAGCACTGAGGGTCAATAAATGGTAATTATGAAAAAAAAGAGCCTGGAACAGAGCAGGTGCCCAGCCCCTCTCCCTCGGTCCCTTAAGATGCTTGGAAGAAATTATAACTGATGGGCTTCAAGTCTGGATGCAAATATGCAAAGTGAATAGGGGAACAGAGATCCGGTAATAATAGCTCCATATTTAACAGTACCCCACAGTTCAGTAAACAACCCTGACCCCTTAATTTACTTCTCGTTACAATTACATGAGATGAGCAGGAAATACCATATTTTTTAAAATTGTTATTTCCAGGAATTCAGAGAGCTAAAGGGTACTTCCCAAGATCACAATTTACAAGTGGCAGAGACGCCTAATTCCATGGTTTTTAGCCAAAGGTCAATCTATTCAAGCCAACTGGAATCTGCAATTACATAAGTTCTGCTGTCTTGTGTTTATATATCCTGGGCCATGCTAACAGCAAAAGCCAGTGGCCCCAAGACCTGAGCGGAAGACCATGTGGTTGACAACATTAGCTCTTGGTGGAGCAATCGGAGGGGTTTGCAGAGCCCCGGCGATGCCCCCCATGGCAGAGCAGGCTGGACTCCATCTGAATCTGTGAACAGCAGGGCTGCCATCACACAGAAGGTGACAGAGCTCGGCCCCACTTCCTCACGCTTCATTAGCTGAACTTCTATTTTTGCTTCTGTCTTGTTTCCAGGGGGTGTCGGAACAGACTCTCACTCTCGGGCCAGAGGCATCGAGTCAGCAGCAGCCAAAGCCACGTAGGTCCCAGTGTAGTGAACGTTTTCTCGCAGGATCCTTTGACCAAAACATCATTAGTCACCTGGATTTCCTAATGGAAGAGAGAATGACAACGGGGGTGATTTTTCCTCTTCTTTTTTCATGATCGTTGCTTGTTTTTATTCAGTGCATGTAACTATATGCCGTGTTCCCTGCCAGGTTCTGAAGCATAGAGTTGATCCTTCCACCCTGAGTTTCTGACAGTCTGCTGGGGAAGATAGGTACAGGAGCACTGAGACATTTATATTCCACAGTATAAATCAGGTAACAGGGGTGCCCAGCATGTTATGTGGAATCTCAGAAAAGGAAGGTGCAGCTCTCACTGGGGAGGAACCAAGAGAGATGGAGGGCAGACAGGCATCCAGTCCCGGTGGCGCAGGTCAGGCGTGGGCGACAGGAGAGCAAAGGAAGGGGAAAGGCACACCGTCCAGGTGGCCTTCAGTCAAAGAGCCCGAGCATTAGCTTTAAGCCGGTGGGTTCCGTGGGGAAGAGCAGTCGCGGCCCATGCTGTAGGAAAGGGGGCTGTGTCAGCGGGAACAGTAAGCGAGGGCCCTGCACACACTGGGACACTTGTAATCAATGAGGATGGATGGAGTAGAGAAGGGGTATTTCCTTTAGAGTCCTTAAACCCCGGAATGGCTACCTCATCCCACCACCTTACATTTCATTCAAAAAGATACAATATTAAATGAAAATTTCCACATATAGCGAAATCTAAATGTCTGTCTAGATTTTTTTCTGAAATAGACTGCTCTATACACCCGTACTGAAGTCAAATGTTTCTCGTTACTTTTTGAGCCCCTTGCTTGCAGTTTCCCTAAGCTTATACTTCGTATGCCAGGTGGAAAGGTGATGCAAGAGATGCCACAGACAACGACTTCCCGTGTGACTGCCCTTCCGCTGCCTCGGAGGTTGGGCCACCAGGCACACGGGCACAGACGGTGACTTCTGAAGACACGTGGAGGGCGTTGGAGGGATGCGGTGGGGCTGCTTTGTCATTCTGGCATCCCAGCTCGTGTCTCTCACTGGAAGGCGCTTGTGTGACATCTGCGTGCAAGTGTGCTGTGTGACATCTGCGTGCAAGTGTGCTGTGTGTCTGTGAGCCGGCCTGGCTCAGTGCATCTTGCTTGGCTAGCCCTTGTCACTCTAATTTGAGTGCTAGCTCACTGCACTCTCTCGAGATGATTCCTTCTGCTTCACAGAGTTTAAAAAAAAAAAAAACAGACACAAGCAGTGTGGGAGTGTTTGGTGAAGGTGGCTCCAGAGGGGACAGTGTAACAACAGGGCGGGCAGGACAGCAAGGTCACTGTGGAGGATGATGGCGGCTCTCTCCTGAGTGAGGCTGACTCTTGTCTTTTGTATTATACAAGGTCACTGGCACTCATATCACTATAAATCAAGACACAGGTGCTCATTCTTTGCGATTGTCTGCAAATTTCCCCTGACAGGGAACAGGGCTCTGATCCAGAAACCCCACTTCTCAAAATGCTGCATCGTTTGAACGTCTGGCTCTTGTGAGATAACTCGTGGTAAAGGAAGCCTTTTCAGCCTTTAGTCCCTCCCTCATCGCTCCTCACCAGACACACCCTCAAGCTGTCATTGTCAACTCCCACTCACATCCCAGGCTGGAGGGAATTCAGATGACACTGATCTAATTTCTAGAATGGAACGATATAGCTCTTCCATAACAAAACCAGGATCTGTCACGTGCTGTGTGACCTTCTGAAGTCCCTTGACAGATGTTAGTCTATTATCCTGAAATCTTTTAATGAGATGATATTCACAGTGGGAAGCTGGACCAGTAAGGTCCTTCAGTTCTTCATTTCAAATCCAGAATCATGAGATTCCTCTCCCTTTCTTTCTCTCTTCCTCTCCACCTCAACTTTGCCCCTTGCTTCTAAGTCTGTTCTCTAGTAATGAAAATTATTTATTTTTTAAATCTCAGACACCACCCCCTCCAGAAAGTCCCCTAGGACCTTCCTCAGGCTAAATCATTTGCTTTGCATTGAATTTTAATAGCCCTTTTCTTTCCTGTACTGCAAACTCCATGCAGCTCTATTGCAAATATCTTCTTCCATTTCCACTCCTGACACTAAAATATTAACTTGACTTTAATGTATCACTGGTAATAACACACATCATCAGTTCAATAACAATTTTTGTTGATTTAATAAGCCCTACTGTATAAAATATAAGCATTGATTATAAAACACATTTCCATTTCATGATATTAAGAGATCAAACAAGGTGGAAATTTCTATTGAGAAAATATGATTTGTTTGCTAAATCTGGATCCCAGCTCCTGGCACAGGGAGGGATAGAAGAGTCTGTTCATGCTCACAAGTATCTCTGTGCTCACACTCATGTTGCAGCCCCCCGTGGGCCAGGGGATGTCCCGGGACTCTGTCTTCCCATGAGCCAGAGTCAGGTACCAGTTCTGGCAGGAGCCAGTGAAGAGCAAGTTAGCCCTTCCCACTCTCTCCAGCTCCTATTCAGTAGACATGAAGGCCCCCTGGGTGGTGCTGTCACATTTGGAGTGGTCTGGATCTCTGCCTACCACACCAACCTGCAGAGAACTCTGATGGGGGGAGGGGGGAGGATTCGTGGAGGGAGGGTGATTGGTGGGATCAAGCCCGTGGTTCATCTTATAAGGGTACATGTGAATCTTTCTAAATGTAGAATACAAATGTCTTACCACAATAACTAAGAAAATGACATGAAGGCTATGTTAACCAGCTGGATGAAAATTTTTCAAATTGTATATAAAAACAGCACACTGTACCCCATGACTGTATTAATGTACACAGCTATGATTTAATTATATATATATATATGCACACACACATATACATGGGAATAAAAAACATGTTAAAAGATGCCAGAACCATAAGTATTAATAAAGTATAAATATATATATATATAAAAAAGAAACTCTGATGGGGACAAAAATAACCTACGAAGATTAAGCCACTGAGATAACATGTTTGTTTTTTTCATGCCATTGTTGTTGTTACTATCTCCTAGTCTAGCTTATCTTTGTTAGTGCAGTAGGTCAAAATAAGAGTTTATAAATGGTTGCCTGAATTCTAAAATGAGAATGTTAATTGCCATGTTAAGGATGAATTAATAAGTGGATGTGATTTATCTGTAGAAGCTGAAAGTGCTGTGCAAAAAAGTAGAGTTTCTTTTACAAATGCAACTGCTAATGTTGTGTCCACCATCTATTTTAATACCTGCGATTCTAGACGATGTCATTTTCATGTGCAGATGAGGAGAATGCACATCAGTGAACTTAGTCTTATCCTACATCATGCACATCTAACGAGTTAAGTGCTAGAGTTTAGATTCCAACCTGCTCTTCGAAGTGAAGTCCAGACTGATTTGCAACTCCTCTGCCACAGAACAGTAGGCTTTGTGAGATTGTAATTGCCCTGGGTGACTGGGGCGTGGGGATTTTGTTCTCAGCTCAGGAATGCACATTTCACGCACAAAGAGAGTTTCCAGACTGGGATGTCCAGAGAACTGAGCAGGGCAAGAGAGGTTGAGCTTTTCCTGGAAAACCGCATGCCCCACAGGGCGAGCCACCCCTCCCTGCCTTGGGCACAGCCCAAAGTTTCCACTGAAATTCCACACATAGGTAGAAGCAGGTATCACAGGACTGGTGTCTTGGGGCTCCACAGAGGCTCCATGAACATGCAGCTCAGCAAAGGAATTCCATCTGGAGCTCAACAGACCCAGCCAAGGGAGAAACCATCTGTAGGTGTGGTCCCAATCTGACCTGCAGATGGTCAGGTAACCAAAACCTTCGTAGGTGGGATGAGCAAGGTTCAAAATGACGGCACCTTGAATGCCCACGAGATTTCTGCTAGTTTCTCCTAGGCCACTGGTTTTGATCATTGGATGAATGATCAATTAAAAAACATTTTCCTTGCGACCATGCTACCCTGGGCTGAATACTAGACCTGTAGTCACCAGGATGCGTAATACCATGCGTAAACCAGATAGACAAGTCGCTGAGCTTAACGAAGCATTACATCTAAGAGAAAACAGACATGAACAAATGAAAATAACATGAAGGTCACAGGCGAAGGGTATCAGAGAGTTGAACAGTTCAAAGTGAAGGTTTTTGAGTCAGCCTGCCCAGCTCAACCCTCAGTCCCACTGCAGATTAACTGCTTCTCCCAAACACCCTGAGCCCCAGATACTTTGTATATAACATGGAGGTAATGCAGCTATCCAAATTTATCATGCTACTGTGAGGATTAAGTTAGATAATTCATGTAAACTGCCTGAGAGTGGCTACTCCAGGGTGAGCCCTCAGGAAATGTTACCTATTGATCAGGTTGCAGTCAGCCCTGAGAAGCTCAGGGTGCAGCATCAGTGTGGAGCAGGGGAATAAGCTTTGTGCAGTCAGGAAAAGTCAGACCTGGAGGAAGGGTGGAAGTTAACGAGTGTTGTCCAAAGCACTCCCTGCACCACTAGCCACAGCTCTCAGGGCCCAAGAGGCTGGTGCAAGAGGAAGTGTCCTGATGCGGCCGAGGCAGAAAGACCACAGGAGAGGAAGTATTGGAGACGTGGGTAGCGGCAAGGTTGTGAAAGAGATTTGAAACTCAGTTAGGGACTTCAAAATGTACTCTAAGTGCAAGGAAAATACCTAAAACACTGTAGATTTCCTCTACATAATGGACATTTGATTTTGGATTTTTCCAAGCTAGGGAGCCAGCCCATTTCTGGTTTGACAGCTTTTAGCTCCCAGGCAATCCCTTAATAAGTAATGTCAGTATATCTCCAAAATACACCCCCTAATTCTGCCAGATCTCGTTTCTCCATAATCAAGAACCCAGTACAAGCCGCAGTTCTCTTTTTCCTGAATTTCTGCAACAGCCTCCTCAGCTGCTATTCCTGTTTTCCCTCACACCACCCTCTCTCTGCCCAACGACTTCATATCCTGTGCTCGGCAACCAGTAATCTCTCTAAAGCCTAATCAGATTATGCCGTCCCCCTGCTTAAAACCATCTAATCATTTTCTTTTTCACTTAGGAAAAAATATTTAAAATCCTTACGATGATGCACACAGCCCCATATACTTTGCTACAGTGTTTTCTTTTGTTAATCACTGCAGTTTTAATTAAAAAATCTTCTTCCCAGGGAGACCTTTCCTGACAATCCTTGGTAAAGCAGCAGGGCCGCCCCTCCTCACACAATCAAAAGCACTGCTCTTTATATAACAAGGGTATACTTAGTTCTTGGCATACTTGTAAGAGATGCGTCTCCTACATTCCTTTGTGCCTGTGCTTGTCATCTTTTCCTTCCTTATAATATGAGATTCACTGGGCAGGGACTTTGTCCATTTAAACCACTACTGTGTCCTCTGCACAGGGAAGAATTTATGGGATGACAAGTTTTCTGTGGCTGCTTCCAGCCGAGTATTCTTTCCAACCAACATTTACTTTCCTTAGTTGATGTGTGTTCACCATGATACTTGTTTTAGACCTCCCTGAACCATAAAATTGCCAGACAATGACCCTGATTATTCCAAATCACAGACCTTCTTGTCTCTGAACTTCATCCGGCTACTACTAAGTTTAATCACCACCACCATCGTCATGACTATCTGCGTAATCAACAACACCTTCCTACAAAAACAAAAATAGCTGCCTTTCTCAAACACATTCCGTGTGCCAGAAACCCTGGGACTTCATGTAATCTGCAGAATGAGTGTAGGCTGACACCATTTTCTTTGTTTTTCACATAGAGAGATAATGGCTCAGAGCTCAGGAAGTTTAAATGAGTTATTCAAAATCACTCACATAGCTAATATGTGGGGGAGTCGGTTTTAAACCCGGATCTGTTTGACTTTATATTAAATGCCTTCCGCAGGGCGGTCCTGCCCCTCTCACTTTATTCCATGTGGGGGAGTCGGTTTTAAACCCGGATCTGTTTGACTTTATGTTAAGTGCCTTCCGCAGGGCAGTCCTGCCCCTTTCACTTTATTCCAAATCTTTTTGGCTCATGAATATTGGCTGCATCTCAAGGACACCAGCTTGTCACCATATTTGGGATTTTTTCTTTTTCTTTTTTTAATTTCTTGTTTGCAAGTCTTTTTAGTGCCTGGCTTCATAGAAGACAGTTGGATGTCTGCATTCACTCCACTGAGATGTGTTTTGTGAGTGAAGTATAAGAAGAAAGCCCAGCCTTACACAGAGATAACAGGGAAAAGAGAGCGCATTTCCATAGCTTTTTGATATAATTGTGAATAGCCTTAGAGGTTTTCTAATTCACTTCATTCCACTCTTTCCTTCTGTGAGGGCCATAACCTGGAGTTGATTTCAGAATCCTCTGCCTTGGACCACCTTGTGCAGAATTCTCAGCCTAATCTCTTACCATGAGCTTCTAAAACCAAGTCTACTGCAATTCTCATTCCAAGGGAGGAAAGCTGTGAGTAGGTGTGTACAATAGTATTGGTGAGATCAAGTTATTAAAACTAACTCACTGATGGGCTCTCTCCATCTGCCTGGGATCCTCTGTTGTCTACAATAAGCACTCACTGTCTTAACGTGAACGCAAAAGATCTGAAGCTCAGACAGTCCAATACCTTGGTGTTACATCCTGTGAGGTAGCAGGGTTCTGCCTGCCGATCCGCGTGCAAAGATTCTTTAATAGAAATGAGGTGATCTTCTTGTGCAGAGCATGGTGGGATGGTGCTTTCTGCTTATATCACGTTCACCACATTAGAGCCCAGCACATTCAGCTTCTGGAATTACACTAATAATAAGCGAGGAGCCGCAGATTTGAGCTAAATCTTTGACATCTCAAGGAAAAAAAAATTTAGGAAAACATGCCTCACATTTTCTCTCCCTTGTCAGACAAATTGGTATTCTGTTGATCTTATTTTTGAAATATCTTTCAATTCAAGCCATTAGAGAGAGAAAACACTTATTTGTCATCACTTTCCTACGATGCTTAGATGTGCTCTGTCAGAGGCGTTTTCCAGACATAATCCGTCCATGTGAGAATTGCTATTTGTGTTAATTAGCATGCAACAGCTCAGATTTCTCCAGAGGGCCTCCTCTATCTTGTGGCTTATTCAAAGCAGAGAGAAACAACTCTATTGTGCAGTAACTGAGATGGGGCCTAGTATTTCTTCTGCTGGACCTCTTGCCCTATGTGGCTTTGCAAGCTGTCTCCCTCAGATATGGCCAAGTGTGTTTTTGTGTGGTCAGTCTTCCTGCTCAAGACCCGTGCAGCCTGTCTCTTATCCATGCTTTGGAAATTTAAAACCCTTTGAAAGCTGAATCTTTTTTAAAATAAGCATTATGCAGGGCAACGTTGCCTGGATTGTCACGAGGCTTTTTGCAGTCTTGATTATCCCATCAGTGTGAAAGGTTCTGTGGTTTACCGGAGAAATACTCATGCCTGTGTTGCCCCTGATCCACCCAGGGCATGACTTTTTTGAAATGAAAAAAAGAAAGAGAAAAAAGAAAAGGAGAATAGGATTCTAAAGCTTATCAGGCCCCAAATCTTCATACTGTGTGCTTTGAAACTGTATTTCTGTGTTGATGGCGTTGTGAGATAGTCACCTAGTTTCCATCAGTGTACCTGCGTGAGGTCAGCTGGCCCATACCACCAAATGGTAACAAATCTCATCCTCACCTTTCCTCTCTGTGCACCTGCCCGCCTTCCCCCAAAACAGAAGACCTCCTTTATTCTCCAAACAATAATCTCACCATCTTCCAAGGCCAGAATTCTTCCATAATGCCTTCCTAGTTCCCCAACATAGTTACCTGCACTGCTCTTCAAGAGAGCAGTTTAAACACCTTTATCGCATTCAAACTTGGGTTACTGCAGACGTATTCTCTACCTGACTGCAGAGTTTTTGTGGCACATTCCTTATTTATTCATAGACTCATTTGTATGATTGCGCAACTTTTATGTTAGGCCTGCATATTCAATTCTTTTAATTATTTTTATTCCATTACCACTACAACTTTTTTAGTATACCTAATAATGCCTTCATTTTTTACACAAGGAAAAGCTGAAAACTGAGGCTTAGAACAGTTAGATAACTTTCCGAAGGACATACACATTTTAAATTGTAGAGTTAGTATTTTAACTTAGGTCTTTCTGACCCAAAAGTCCGTGTGTTTGGGGGCCATTTGTCTTATTTATTTTGTCTTGCTCACTCTATGAGTCATTATCAAAGTCATTTTTAAGTAGGTAATTAGATACATTGTTCTTGTTTCCAGTAGATGACTCAGAAGAACAAACGTCGCCTGTTTCACTCTGATACAGCTAAAAATTACATCCTGGCCTTAGATTTTGATCTATTGTTCAAAAGACCTTATTCGTTGACTTTTCCATGTTCCCCACCAGAAGACTCTACCCAAAATCCATGCCACTGGAGCACAAGAAAATGCATTTTTTTTCCATCTAAAGGACAAATTTACAACCGGCTTTTATAGCACTCAGCAATGCAATTATGACAAGTTTGTCATCCGCCCTCCAGGATGCATCAGGAAAGGGAAATCCAAGGCTGGTGTAAACCCCTAGAAATGATGAACTGATCCATGGCTCCTGAACGTCAGTCAGCCAATCTTCTTTGTGTGTGTGTGGTGGTGATTTTCATATCAATAGTTCTCTTATAATTCACTTTTTAAAAACTCCACAGTATGAAATATAACTCATCCACACACATTGATCTACAGCACAGGGATTTATTCGGGTTTGCTGCTGCATGGTATTCCAATGTCAAAGTTTACCACCAGTAATTAATCCATTTTCCAGTCACTGCACATTGTGCTGTCCTGAAATTCTTTTGTTTATTCATTCATTCAGGCTCCATGTGAAAAGTCGTAAATGATTATTGTTTCAAGTTCTGAAATAGTTTTAATGCAGTATTAGATAACTAATACATGCATTATAAAGTCAGAACAGTTAAGTGCTATTGGAAATTTGAAAATCCTTTTCTGTTTATGCCTATTTACTTATAGAAGTAGAAGATAAGGGCAGTGACTAAGATTGAGAATCAGAGATAAAGTGTCTTTATCTTTTGCAGGGTGGAGAGAAGACATAAAATATTCACCTAGGGGAACGGGATGGGGTAAACGTTTAGTAGTGTTTGCTGGTACCACTGATTAATAACAGGGTCCTAGTTAAGGGTCATGCTTCAGGGGGTAAGAGGAAATAAGACCATGTGATTGTGTGTTTTCCTTTAGCAAGATTCAGCTGTGCTAAGCAAGTGAGGAGGAAGGAGAGATGAGGCTTCGTTCAGGATGGTTTTGTTTTTGTTTTGGGCAAGAAGCAGATAGTGTCAGGAATTAGCAAACATTTTCTGCAAAGGGTGACATAGCAAATATTTCAGGCTTCGTTTAGGCTTTGTGGGCCAAATAGTCTCTGTTATGACTACTGAACTCTGACACTGTAGCATGAAAACAGCTGTAGAAAAGGTACAAACTCCATCTTTCAATAAAACTTTATTCACAAAACAGGTGGTCGGGACCAGGTCCAAAGAGTTCAGGGTTTCTAGAAGGGAATAATCACAATGACAGACTATGTAATCAAGTTTAAGTAAGGAAGAGAACTGAAGACATGAAGAACTAACACTCTTGCTCATAACAACTGGTACATATGTGTATGTGTGTGTGTGTCTTCTGTGTTACTAGGCAATGCTCAGACCTCTTGTCCTCAATAGTTAGACAATTTTATTCTTCTAATAGCAAAGTAGGAAAACCCTGGTCCTAGTTTCCCCATATCCTTGGCAACAATTAGTATATACATGTATGTATTGTTGTTATTATTTGGGGACTATAACATAAATCTTATCATTTTAATGACTATTTTCTTGGTTCATCATTTTTTCTTGCATCTCAGATGTTTCTACCATTATATTCACTCCTATTCAGTTCTGTAGAATAAATAGAAATGCAGATGATAAGACCCAGGCAAATGCCCAGGCCTCTATTCATTCCTGTTCAGACCCATGTAAGAAATAAGCACGTGGGTGAACCTCATATACACGCCCAGACAGGTTCCTGGCCCACGGCCAAGCCTGATGGAGGTGGGAGGACCTTGTGACCTCAGGTCTATTATTTGATAGAATCTAGAAATAAGCCATAAAACTCAGATGTATTATTTACTGGAGAATGTCACGATTATATTTGCATCACCATGTTTCATTTCTATTGGTAGTTATGGGAAATGACTTATTTAGAATGCAAGTTTCTTGGTATTAATAAAAAAATGAAACCTCCTGGTGACTTGGATCTTCCTTATGTAGCATCTATCTGCTAATGGGCTTAAGGAGAGGGTCTCAACGCCAGCATCTCATACACAGAAGCCAATGAATATTTTATTTCGCCTCTAACACAAACACTGCTGTAAGCACTTTTAACAGCTCTATTATTGCAAAAATAATTGTTCGCTCTCAAAAAATTTAAAAATAGAAAAATGACCAAAAAAATTCTGAGCACCATCACGGAGCAATGTAAATGTTTGATTATCACACATATGTGTGTGCTCAGCACACACACTGAACACTCTCAGTGTACATTACATGAAATATAGATGTTGTTATGCTTCACAAAGAGGGAACATCTGGAACAGACAGTTCTGTAGCCACATTCTCATTATCTGCAAAGCTTGGAGACACCTCGCTTGATTTTTATTAGATAGTATTGTTCTCTCCACCGGGTTAGTGTTTCTCAAGGTCATTATAAGAGGATGCACGAATCTTTGGCAGACCCAAGATAGGTTCCCCCTCTTGTCACGTTTCAGCTGGGTGATAGTAACAAGAAAGTCCATGGTTGATATTGGTTGATGACGCCAAATCCTTGGAATTGTTTTCCATTTCATGACCTGCAATTCTCACAACAAGACAATGAAGTAGACAATATCATCTCCGTTTCACAGATGAACATATTGCAACACTAACTAATGCACCTACTCTCATTGCTTGTAAATCATGGCAGCAATATCTTCCAGAGAGAGATGATTATATTAAATAGTTCAGTCCAAACCACTGAGCCCTGCACCTGGGCCAGGAGATGTATTCAGGAAACAATCATTCCCTCTACTCCCTCTGGTGAAGAATCAGTTCTTTGAAACTAGTACCTCAATTACCCATAAAACTATCCAGCATTTTAAAAAATTCAGTCATGAGAAGTCATGTAGAAATCAAGATAGCATACATATCCCATAACCCTTAAATGTGATCATCAGCCATGGGTTTTATGGAATTAATGCTCCCAGGAGGGATGAATGTAAGTCAGACCATTGACATTCACCAAACCCAACCCAACTTCACTTGCCATGGAAAGACAATGGCAAGCAAAGATGATGCCAAGGCCAGAGGTTCTTTGACTGAAACAGACATCTGCAGCTGGGTGGTCCCAGAAGGATTCAAGTGCATTTCAATCAGGTGGTAGGAGTGCCCGGCAAGCTCTGTAAACAAGTGGAGAATTGAGGAGAGGGGGAAGGAAGACAATGTATAACACAGTGGTGAGAAAGCCAGGACTGTGGGCAATATGGAGCCCGTTGCTGAGCTGAGTCCTCCCTACCCAGGGGGGCTGGTGGCATGGTCCCCACTCCCGCCTCTGCCAGTGGAGGGCTAGTCTCAGCGGAGTTTTCCTGGCACCTTTGTCTACCTCTGCCCCCTACATGTGGACGGATCATGCTGGAGGTGGCAAAAGCCTCAAGGAGTCCTCTGAATTTGCAGCAGAAAGGCCCTGGGTAGGGGAAAGATGAATGAAGAAATAATGAGGAAATAGGAGCAGGACAGCACTCACTCGTGTTATGCAGAAGGTGACACCTGGGCTTAAGGCAGTGGGGTATAAAGAGTGGCCAAGACCACAGCTTCACCAGCACTGCATTATAAATATCATCACAAAAAAAATACCACCTCCAATATGTAGGAGGGAAAGGAACAGCTATTAAGCTGGGGGATGTGACAACTCACAGGAGCAGGTGTTGGGCTCTTTTCCCTGGAACATTTTTTTAACAATGTGCAACATAGTGGCGTTTGCATAAGGAACTAGGCTGAATGACCTCTCCTGTGGGGAGAGCTGTCAGATTTCTCCTTAGGTGAAGAGCTTCTGAAATGTTTCATAAGCTAAAGAAAAGATGCTTTGCATATGTCGAGAACCTGTTAGAAGTTTCATATATCAAATCCTCCCATTTTTGCTATAACTTCTGATATAATGTATTCAATTATACATTTTTGTTTCATATAGCTTTTAATAATGGTTTTAATAGTCCAAGCTTCCACATCCCACTCTTCTGATTCCAAATCCCGCACTTACTTTTTCTCTACCTTGTATTCTTTACGTATTTACCTGTCTGGACTCAAAAATCTCCCTCCCCGAGGTTTTTGATTACCAGTTTCCGTTTTTAATAAGACAAAGTGCTTTTATCCTCTTTTCTATTTTTTTAATTGTGGTTAAAAAATACATAACAGAAAATTTACCATCCGACCCATTTCTATATAAGTGCACAGTTTAGTTGTCTAAGTCTGGTCACATTGTTGTATAACCAATCCCCAGAACGTTTTTACCTTGGAAGACTGAAGTTCTGTCCCCATTACATAATAAAGACCCATTTCTTCCTCGTCCCTGCCCCAGCAACCACCATTCTGCTGTGTTTCCATAGATGTCACTACCCGACTATTCCATTTCATTTAGGTGGGATCACACGGCGTTTGTCTTTCTGTGACGGGCTTATTCCGCTAAGCATAGTGCCCTTGAGGTTCATCTATTGTAGCATGTGCCACAATTTCCCGACTTTTTAAGGCTGAGTAATAGTCCATTGCATCAACATGCCACGTTTCTCATCCACTGATGGGCTCTGGGGTGGCTTCCAGCTTTGGGCCATCATGACTCATGCTGCTGTGAGCATGGGGTGCATTCATTTGGAATGGGGCAGGGACAAAGGCTGAGCCATGTTCATGGAATGACTTGCCTACTTCCAATCGATACAGGTGGATACAGATGGCAGGACTCAGGGTCCTCCAAACAGGCTGCTTAAATCCAAAGACCACACTCTTCCTTTCTTCAATCTGTGTGACTTTAATGAACACTGACTCCAGCCAGGACTTTAGGAGGCACTATGGGGAGGGACGTGGCTAAAACAGACACAAACCCACAAACCTTGGGCTTTTGATGTTCACGTTCTACTGAGAGAGACAATGTGGACACAAGTTCAGATCATGACTTATTCTGTGAAGAAAAGGTGGCAGGGTCACAGCAGAGTTACGGAAGAGCAGGGGCCTTCTTTGTAGGCCACGTCAAGGACATAGCCCTTGAACAGAGGCCTGAAGGACGGGAATAGCAGCCAGAAGAACCGTCTCGAGTCCTGACAGGTGGAGCTGCAGGGCACGACCCGGCACAGAAGTGGGCGTGGCTTAACCTGGAACAGTGCACAATAGCTGTGTGTGGCGTATTATACCAGCAGGAACAGGGAAACATACTGAGGAGGCACAGGCAGCAGGTGCTAAGCCACGTGGGGACGCTGTTGTGTATTTCTAAGAGCAGCAGGAAGCATTTGAAGGGCTTTAAGCTGCAGAGTGCAGTAATCTGGTTGTTACTCTGACTCTATTATTCTATAGCTGACAATAATATGAATGATTTAAGCTTATATTAATCTTTTTATTTATTTAGTTAGTTAGTTAGTTTTATTTTTGTTTTTGAGACAGCACTTACTCCGAATAAAGTGCCATGGGGTCATAGTTCATAGCAACTGCAATCTCTCAGGCTCAGGCGATCCCCTGGAGTAGCTGAGACTATAGGTGCCCACCACAACACCCGGCTGTATTTTTAGAAATGGGGTCTTGCTCTTGCTTAAGCTGGGCTCAAACTCCTGAGCTCAAACAATCCACCCACCACAGCCTCCCAAAGTGCAGGGATCACAGGTGTGAGCCACATCTCCTGGCCATATTAATTTATTAATCCTTACAAGAATCTACTATTTTCTGAGGCACAGGAGGCTAAGCAATTTTCCCAAAGTCCTACAGTTTATGAGTAGTACCGTTGAGATATGAACCTTTGAATTTTGACCTGAATAGCTGCCCTCGTAGGGGAGACGAAACATCAGTGAAATATTTTGTTGTAAAAAAATTTGTTTAGATTGAGTTTTTCTTTTGCTTATTCTTCACAGGGCCTGTTAGACAGTAAACACTCGATACCATCTTATGGTTGTAAAATATTTTCTAGTTTGCAAAGTGCATGACTATGCCCAATCTTGTCCAGAGCCCAGTGAAATAACAGATGTGAAGCAACTCGTGCAGGGCGAAATGTCAGCCCACCACAGGGAAGGCCTCTTCCCCAGACAGGATTGTTCCCTCAGGTGGGGACAGATCTGCTAAGGTCACATCACTGGTTTCTCTTTCCTGTGTCTCATTCACTGCTTTGTGTGGAAGTTGAGAGGCAGGTTGTTGGCGTGTGCACAGGGAAAATTCAAGCTTGCTTATCCGCCTGTGCCTCTCTTCCTCCACGGCTGGCTGCCGACAAATAGCTGCAAACCTCAGTCGCTCTCGGCCATGCAGAAAACTTAGCAATAGAGGCCAAAAGTGGGCCACCCTGTCCAGGAGTCTTATGACCAGGGGAGCGGATCTGGGTCAGGAGCCTAAGTGGTTGGCTCTATAAACAGAGACCTTCAGCCTCCTCCACTGTGAGAAGTAAAAGGGGTGTTTTCAGATTCTCATCCCAACCTAGATTTTTTTTCTTATTCCACAACTGGCTCAGAACTCAGAGAGGAAAAGAGACATCACATTTGCTGCCCTCCAAACCCACACTAGACATACAGCAGTGACTTAATAAGCTTCATGTCAGTTCTATTTTCAAAGAGATCCAAAGATCCCGTCAAGTCACACGCCCCGTCAGGGAGTTGAGACCAGAGCCCATGTCTGTTCTCTGTGCCCCGGGGATTTAATGAATTACCGAGTGGACAGGCAAGAGTAGAACCCTTCGCCCATTTGTGTCCACCACAAAAGCTCCTGTCCTGAGGGTTTCTCAGAGCCAGCGCCTTCTCCTCCAAGTCCAAGAGTTCACAGCAAGGCAGTGGCGCCTCCACCTGTGACCCCCTGGAGGCTGGTGTCTGGTTCTGGGAACATTTCTGCCTGCTCCTCTCGCCAAAAGCCAGTAAAAGCTTCAGGCGTTGCTAGAATGTGCCGAATCTGCCATCAATAATTCAAGTCGCTGAAAAGCTGAGTGTCTGCTGTTTTGGAAAAACACTGCTTGTTCCACACCCACCGAGCTTTGACTCTCTCTCTGCAGTCACGTTGAGGCAACCATCGCTTGTCAGGTGGGAGCAAACAATCTCAACAAGGAATGGCATTTTCTTTCCTGCAAGAAATAAGTAAAAATAAACACTGTCAATGGTAAATGGCATCAGATCTCACAGTAACATTATCCAAAGGTCAGAAGGTGAAGGCAAATGTCAAATGCCGGGAGGAAAGATTGCTTCTCTGGGGGGACGTCTGTGGTATCTGTGATCCCTAATATGCTACCCAGTGCTGGATCACTACGGAGAAGATCATAGCCACAGGAAAAGCTTTCCTCAGCTTCATCTCTTGACATAATTTTTTTTAACTTGTTCTCTTTTATAACAGGGGAAGAGGGAAATAATTTTCATTTTCTTATAAAACTAATCTTTGAGCATTGGTTAAGATATCTGCTTTCACCATCAATAAGAAGTGGATGTCTGAAATTTTATCAGATTACATTTTATAAGTTTTTTATTGGAAGAATGATTAAAGCAAAAGATTAGGGCTGCGATTATATTCTGCTTCTGGGATAATTAAGTAAAAACAACAACCCGGACATGCCATTTGACTGGCATCCAGCTGTCTCACTTCGACACGAGGCATGTGATGGGATTTTTCACCTGATAACCTGTGATGACTCCAGATTTTATATGTACTGAAGTCATTGTTCCCAGTGTCTTAAATCTTCTCAAATTGATTTTACTGGCACAACCCTAGACAAAAATCCAAGTAGTCTATTCTTGTACAATCTTCAGAATATGACATATAAGACTTTTAAACAATCTGAATTTAATTTAGCTTTTAGACCCGTCTTCCACAAAGCCTGCCCCCTTCCCCCACCTCCAGTCTTCCCCAGTGGACACCACTGAAGCAGGACATGCGTGGGGTTGGTGGTGCTGCCCCAAGCACGGTGTCCAGGGCCCTCGGGCTGCCGGACAGCAGTTTCCGTGCCCTTTGCACCATGTCTGTTTCATATTTTGCTGTGAAAAAAAAAAAAAATTCACCATGAAGGAGTGCCTTAACTCAATACTGGTCATTTATTTTATTTGTGAACCTGAGCATTACTGAGCCCAGCTATGAGGTTTTTATGTTCCTATGTGGGGAAATTGTAAGGTTGCAACCAAGTGGCGTCTGGGCGTCTGGGCTTCCGATGTCTCGACTCACAAACCTGGACTAGAACATCTGGAATCTCTCTCTCTCTCTCTCTCTCTCTCTCAATCTCTCTCTCTCTCTCTCTCTTTCTTTCTCTCTCTTTCTCTCTCTCCTTTCTCCACCCTCCTAGACTGTCCTCAGAGGCAGGACATATGGGCTTGGAAGTCACATGGTATCAACTCTGCCATGTTAAGGAGTCCCACAGCCCACCGGTTTCAGGGGTGAGGACATAGACACTGGGGGGTATCTAACGGCGTGTTCAGGGGTGAGGACATAGAC
>NW_003852457.1:4645671-4660372 GCF_000181295.1 Otolemur garnettii
CTGGGGGGTATCTAACGGCGTGTTCAGGGGTGAGGACATAGACGCTGGGGGGTATCTAACGGCGTGTTCAGGGCTGAGGACATAGACGCTGGGGGGTATCTAACGGCATGTTCAGGGCTGAGGACATAGACGCTGGGGGGTATCTAACGGCATGTTCAGCGCCACCCCGTGTAGCTGCCCATTCTCTAAATACCTTCTAAGTCCAGGCACTACGCTGAACTCTTGTTTAATCCACTTAGCAATTCTATTAGAAAGACGATTTACCTATTTTAGAGACTAAACATTTAAGGTGCACAGTAGTTAGGTAACTTCAGAGAACTAGGAAGTGGTAAACCCAGGACTCAGAACCAGGATCTTCACTATGCTATCAGCATCACTACGCTGCATCTGTGCAGCTGCACCCTGCACCCTGTCTAGGATACTGTGGGTGTGTTCTCTCTCTTTTATATATAAAATTATATATATATATATCTCCTGTGTTCATTCATTACTCGTGTATATAGAGAGTGTGTATATATATGCATACACTATATATACTCTCTCTATATATATATCTATATATATATACATACATATATATATATATATAATGTATAAGTAATGAATGAACACAGAATTTCAAATCCTATGCTCCTAAACATTCAATATTACCTAAAACCAGTTAAAATATCACAGACTTCTCCGCTGGGCTTTTGCTCCTGTTTCTATGTTTCCACATGCTGAGCTGGACCGTGTCTCTAGCACAGACTTCTTTTAGAGTTGACCACAATCCAGACACTTTGTCAGGTGTTCAAGATAAGCAGGGGACAAGCCCAAGTGGTCCTACCATCGTAGAGCTTAGGTTGTAGAAGGGACACAGCATTAAAAACAGCAATGATATCCAGAGTTAATGTGTTATAAATGTTAACTCATAACTGTGATAGCTACCACAAATGGTGATCTGAGAGTAGTATCCAAACAGAATTGTTCTCCTCAAATAATGACACTGCCACCGGGTATTTGTTATTCCTGAGAAAGATGAGCTGGTGCCTCCATCTGGCCTGATTGGATCACTTAGGTCAGCTGGGATAGACCAGATCCTTGGGCATCAAAGTCTACACTGCTGTCTATGGATGGCTACAATGTGGTCATTTCAGTATTTTATTGTGATTATAGGGCAGTGGCTAATCCATCTAACTGATCATTTGTTAAAGCATGCTTTTTCAAACTTGACACTACTGGCATTTGGACAGAGTAACACTTCTCTGTTGTGGAGATTGTCCAGGGCCTGTATCACAGGATTCTCAGCAACACCCAGACTCGACACCAGTAACATTCCCCACCTGTTACAACAGCCAGAAAATGTCCTCAGCCATTGCCAGAGATCCCCATGCAGACTAACCTGCTCCCTGTTAAGGACCACAAAGTTAGAGGCAAATAGATACTTTGCAAACTCAAAGAGCTCTACTTCTCAGCTGTGAAATCTTAGACAAGTCGCTGAACTTCCAAAGGCCCAGGCACAGCGTCTACAAAATGAGGATACACTGAGGGACTTGCTGACAGGGTCTTGGTAATAACTGTAATATTTTAGGTAACATTTTGATATTGGATTCTAGGCACTATTGTAAGAGTTTCTATACATTAATTCCCCAAATCTCTGCAGAAATTTCATGAGATAAATTTATTTCCAACTTACAGATAAGGAAACTGAGAAAATGTAAGCACTCTATCCAAGGCCACAAAGGTGTTATGGGACATAGAAACAAGCTGTCTCTGGGACTCACACATGGGACACCATCACTTTTCTGTGGTCTGTGAAGTAAGTGCTACTCTTTCTAGCCGCGATGTGTGCCGCCATCACCAGCTCATTCCCAATGCCCATGGATTGCCTCACAGAGGAATCCACAGAAGATTTTTAGAAGATAAAACAAAATGAGGCTATAATGGGAAAGTTAACAATTAAGGAATATGTTCTCTATCTGTGGCCCAATGTTGAATACACGCCCTGTGTTAAATATCTGCATCGGAAATACAGATATAAACAAGGGCCAAAACCCGTCTCCAGCCTTCCCAGATTTCCACCAAATTAGAAGTTTTGAGCACTTTCTGCTATGCTGCTGAGGCATGGAGGCCTCGGGTGCCAACAGCAACATGTGTCCTGAGGCTTGTTGGTCAGAAGGAAGCAGGGAATGCATGTGGCCAGCAAGTAGCACATGGCTGTCCCCAACCTCAGAGAAGGGAATCTGGAGACAAGGAGATTACTTAAAGAAGCTGCTTCCAGAGAGGAAGGGCAGCCTCAGTCAGGGCACTTCCAGTGAGAATACAAGCAGAGGATCTTGCAAGGTGTGTGATTTGGAAAGTTAGGTGACATTTCTGTGTCTGTTTCCCTCCTCTAAAATATGGTGATAATAGTGCTAAGATTCTGGTAATAAGATTTTGCAGCTACCTGCAGATAGAAGTCTGCGAGCAATTGATTTATTCTGGTCTCTGTGCAGGGAAACCTCCCTGCTAGTGATAATCCCTATTTGTGGCTGTTCCTTGGCTCTAGCATCACCACCTTGCTCCACCTCAGATCATCAGGCCTTAGATTCTCATATGGAGCTCGCAACCTAGATCCCTGATGTGAACCACCTACAGCAAGATTCTTGCTCCTCTGAGAACCGAATGCTGAGCGGTGATGGGAGCAATAAGGGGCAGCATTCATAGAGATGAAGCTGCCCTCCCCTGCCCACTGCTCCCCTCCTGCTGCATGGTCCGGCTCCAAACAGACCAGTACTGGTCCACAGCCCCAGGGTTGGGGACCACAGCTGTAAAACGTTAAGCACGAAGTGAGCCTGATGTCCTGGGAGCTTCTTTTTGCCCAGTGTTCTTCACCAAGGCCTCCAGCATCTTCTCCACTGCCCTGAGGATAATGATGTTGCAAATATCGGTGGAATCAAGATGCACAGAGAGCTCTTTGTGTACACTGAATCGCTGCAAAGCAAAACAAAACCCAAAAAGGCAGCGCAATTCGCTTTCATGTTTTGCAAGTACCACTGGGATTTCCAAACGAAGATATTCTATTTCTGTTCTGGGAAATAAAGATATTGGAAATAAGAAAGTTCCCCCTTAAGATTCACTATTCAGTAGCTCAGCAGTTTTTCCATTTTATTTTTTCATTTTGCCATATATCATCTGACTTATATTCATTCTCCTGTGTTCTCTTGCCAAGAATAGCTGAATATATTTAAAGAGAGAAAAAATAGCCATTCAAACCAAGGCATCAAACCTAATAAGTATATTGTTTCTTCCTCCAGCTCATTCATTCAGTAAATAAACATTGTGCACCAACTATGTGCCTGGTTTTGTTCTAGGCACTGAGAAAACAGGTATGTTAAAAAGAAAGATTTTGCTCTCCGGGAGCTTTCACTCCAGTGGTGGTAGCATTGAGGGCAAAAAGAAGTAAACACAGCAGACAAATAAGAAAAAACATTTCTGAAGTTATTCTTAAGATAAAAAGGGGTCAACAGTAGGAACTGATGAAAAGTGGGGTCTTCCTAAGACGGAGGAAAGGTAAAGGGTGGAGATGGTGTGAAGTGGCCCGTCTGGAGGTCACGAAAGGAGGAGTCTGCAGAGCAGGCTGGAAACGTGAATGTCGGGAACAAGAGGCAAAAGACAGCCCAGGGTGGCTCGAGATTTTTTTCCTGAGCAGTCAGAAAGTTGGAATCACCACTAAGTAAGATGGGAGGACTGAGTGAAAAGTAGGTTGAAACATTTATGCTCGAAATGTCTCTTAAATATCCATGTGAAGATCATCAGTTGAGTTAATTGCACAATACTGGAAATAAAATGTACCAGACGTTAGATTGGGTCCTGGGAAAACAAAGGTAAAAGATGGAGTCCTGCCTTCAAGCATCTCACGGGTGAAGAGGTGTGGAAGATGCTCGAATAAAGGCAGACCCGGCTCGGAGACCAAGCGACGCAGGAAATAAAGCACCTGCCAAGAGCAGACTAGTTAGAGGGGCAGTGGCTTGAAACAGCCTTGAGGTTCATGAGAAGCCCGCACAGTTAATAAAATGGGCCACCGTAGGTTGTTGGTTAATCAAAAGAATCCTTTAAAGAGTGTATTATGAAAATAACATAAACCTACTTTTTCTCATTGGTTGAGAGTCATTGAGGGTACAAAGAATTAGGTTACACTGATTACATTTGTTAGATGAATTCCCTCTTATAATTGTGTCACACCACCAAGAGGTGTGCCATACACCACGACACCCCATCGCCCTCCCACCTCACCTCGCCCATCCCTCATTCCCCTACCTCCCACCTTGTGGTAGATCATCTGCTGGCTTCGTGTTAGATTTGAGTATATTGGATTCTTGCTACTCCGTTCTTGTGATACTTTACTAAGAAGAATGTGTTCCAACTCAACCCAGGTTAATATAAAGATGCAAAATCTCCATGTTTTTTAATGACTGAATAGTATTCCATATTATATATACACCACAGCTTGTTAATCCATTACTGGGTTGGTGGACATTTAGGTTTTTTCCGCATTTTGGTGAAACTGAACTGTGATAAACAGTCTAATGCAAATGTCCTTATGATAAAATAATACAACCCTTTTGGAAGGAAGTATGGAGACTCCTCAGAGAACTCAAATTAGACCTTTCATTTGATCCTGCAATCCCATTACTGGGCATCTACCCAGAATAAACCTACTTTAAACTGTTTATAAACATTACATATTAAATTAAACTATTGAACGGTACCTTTGTTCGCCAAGGTTCAGAAGTGCAGGCCTTGATTTGAAGACGGTTGGGATAAGTTGCAGTTTCCTCTGGTCTTTTTCCTTGTTTGCATAAATCACACTCATAATGTATGGTCTATGAGTTCTGATATTGGTTTCTTGACAGTAGAATAAAAATGTAAAGACACTAGGAAAGCAATTAGAATACAGACTTCTGAACTTGTTTTTTTTAATTATCTAATGCCTAGCCTTTTACTGATTTAACCATAATTATTTAAACTATATTTACGAAATCTTTCTATCAGATCAAATCTTCCCAAAGCACGTGCATTTGTTTTTATAGAAACAACTCTCTTTGTCCTCATGTTAACATTTCCTTATTTGCATAGTAATTAATTAAATGTATACTATAACAACAACACAGTTGACACAGACACAAGTACTTTTAAAGGAAGCACCAATTCTCCCCTCGGGAGCAGAAGTATGTGGGTGTATTCAGACCAACTTATCAGTCTGAAGCTGTCAGACATACCCTCCACGTGGTCAGAATATTTTATTAAGAATAGCTGGGTCTGTTTAACAAGGCAAATGAGCAAGTAAAGTTCATTTAAGAGACCACTTGGGAAAGAAAAAACATTGAAAGACTCTAAATGCGTTTCTCCCCCACCCCCACCTAGAAAGTCTGTATTTGGCTACACCCAAAGTAATCACTTTAAAATGAACATTATGATCTTGAACATATCTGATATAAATTATTTGATTATTTTCCTAATACTTCCTAATAGTAATATCTAACTTTTATGTTTCTTTCTTTCTTTCTTTCTTTCTTTCTTTCTTTCTTTTTTTTGAGACAGAGTCTCACTCTGCACCCTGGGTAGAGTGCCATTGCATCCTTGCTCACAGCAACTTCAAACTCTTGGGCTCAAGCAATCATCTTGCCTCAGCCTCCTGAGTACCTGAGACTACAGGCACCTGCCATAACCCCAGCTAATTTTTCTGTTTTTAGTAGAGATGGAGTCTCATTCCTACTCAGGCTGGTCTTGAAATCCTGAACCCAGGGCATCCACCCACTTTGGCCTCCCAGAGTACTGGGATTACAGGCCTGAGCCCCTGCGCTAGGCCTAATATCTAATTTTCTTGAGTGCTTATGACATCCCAGGCACTATTCTTCTCACCTTCCATGCATTAACTCATGCCGTCCTCAGAAAACCCCACGAGGTGGGTCTGATTACCATCTTCATTTGTCAGATGAGGTGGGTGAAGTCTAAGAGATAAAGTTCACATTCCCCAGTTGCATTGATAGTCCTATTTCCTATCTTCTTTCTTCTTTGTCTGCAAAGACACGACATTCTACAGCAGAGTCAGCAGACCTTTTCTGTAAGCGACCAAATAGTATATAGTTCCAACTTTATAGGTCATAAAATTGCTGTGACAACTAACTCCCCACCCTTCTATTGTATTATTAAAACAACCATAGACAAAAATTTACTTATAAAAACAAATTATGAGACAAATGTGGACCCTGTGCCATAGTTCACAGGCCCCTGCTCTGGATAAGGAGAATTTTTCACCCATTTCTTGGGCAAAACACCTGGCTCTTGGTCAGATAATTCTCTACCCTCCCTGCGGAAGTTCTTGGTTAGCTCCTATTACATTGTGTTATTGTTTATTACTGTTTTGTATTAATTAAAATAAACAGTAAAATTATCAAAAATATAACTCTATTTCTTACTTGAAGTCTAAAATGATTATTCTGGATAAAGACAGCTGTCCTTTGTGTGGTAATATAGGGACCTGGGCTCTTGCCACCTGGTAGCTCTACCACCTTCAAAACATGGAATCCAAGGTCATTTCAGAAACAGAACCATCAGGAAGACTGTGCACAGGAAGGCTAGACATGGAGAGCAGCTTCATAAAGGACGTGTCATGTAATATGTGTTTTGAAACCCAGAAAGAATTTTAATAAATGGCATGCGTACAGAGTATTGAGCATGAGCCAACTTACATTATCTGCATGGGAGCAAGTTGTTTAGGCTGAAGTTCAGAAAATACATAATGAGTAGCAGGAGATTGGTTCACCCCACACAAGGGTATAAATAGAATTTAAATGCCAGGATATGGAAAGAATTTTAAATAGTCAACAATAGATGAATATCAAAAAATTTTGAACTCTGGTTTAGAACTCTCAGATCCTGTGAAGAATCCCAAACAAAATGGTATTTGGGAGGATTTAAACCAGGGGTTCACAGGAAAGGGGGACAGGGAGAGAAGAAGGGGGAAGTAGGAGGAAGAGTTTAGAGGTCACAGCCGTAAGGGAGCTCACATTACAGTTACCTAAATAAAACCTGGGATACACATGGGATGGGGAGGAGAAAGAACTTTGGACTTGAAGGCAGAAAACTTAAATTTGAGGCTTGACTCATGCAATCAGTAGTTTTCATCTGGAGTAAATCACTTCTCCTTTCCAGCCTCAAGAATCTTTGATTCTCACAGAAGGGAGTCAGAGTAGAGAAAGACAGAAGCGTCTTCCTGCAGCGCCAGTAGTCAGGTGCTCAATAAAGATTACAAATAAACAAGAATCCATTTTAAATTCCTACCACCTGTAGTCCAAAGGAAGAGTCCAATTACAAATGCAAGAAGATTCAAAAAGGGGCAGCAGGCTGTAAGTGAGACCTGTCGGTCTACATAGTATCACCTCCGTGGGGTCTGGGAGAGATTCAACAGCCCGGCAGTCACAGTTAGTGCGCGCCTTTCAGAGCCCCTGAGGGACCTTTCATTTCCGCTGATAATAATGCCCATTAATTTATTCAACTTGCCCACTCTATTTTTTCTCTGTTGTCCAGAATCCATCAGATTATTCTGCCCTCTCACAAGAATTGCTGATAGCCATTGATCGATGACTTTGTTTACAGAGGCTTATAGCGACCCAGCTTTAAAATAAAATTAAAATGGGAAAAAAAATTCTAAAACAACCCTGCAGCTATTGGGAAATTAATTGTTGGTTTCCAACGCATACTGGAGTCTGAGATTAAAAAGTTTCAGCACCCCCCACCCAAGCATCACAACATATAAGAGCCTCCATTCACCACCAGAAAATTATTCCAGGGCTTTAAGTGAAAGCCAAGCAAAAGATTTCCTTATGGCCGCTTTCAGACACGTTCTCGGCACTCCCCAGCCTCGACACTGATGAGTACCTGTAGACTGTGCTTACACAAAACACAGCAGTTTGGGAGCCATTTTGATAAACGATACTTTGCTTTCAGCAGCGGCTGAACGCGCAGGTGTTGTCACTTCTAAGTGCATCTAAATTGCCCGGCACGATTAAGGCGTCATTTAAGTTCTAGGAACATTTTGTCTCATTCGGAAATGGGATGCCACTTAAAATACAGGTCTTGTTCAGACACATAGTGAAATTGTGAGGACTTTTCTTCCCAAATCCCTCTCAAACTCTGGCCCACCTTCAAATTCCTTTATCGGCCTCCCTACATAAACCTAAATCCTGTCAGCCAGGAAAAACATCTTAAGTGCAGGCGATAGTCACAGAAGTCCCAAGATTGAACCCCTATCAGGATTTCCTGACATTTGAGATGTCACCAGATTCCTTGAGATCTGAAACTTTGCCAACTACTTCAATGGCCCTGTGTCAAAAATAAAAAGAAAAGAAAGAAAATGTGAATTAAATTTTTGCTACCTAAAATTGTCAGTAGCAACTAGCATAGAAAAGGACATGGGCCAGGAAATGGAAGAAAGGGGGAAAAATCAATGCTTCAGAGTTTCAGGAGCGTAGAAGTTTTGCTATAACAAAGGGGTCAGTTAAATGGGGCTTGAATCTCAGATCAGCCATTCTCTAGCTATATAATCTATGAAAAGTACCTTCACTGAGTCTCTAATTCCTTGACTGAGCACTGATGATAAGAAAGGTTAGCATTTATATCTGTGTGGGACTGCATACGAAGACCCGGTGCATGGGGCCGAGTGGGAACTGTATCTGTTTTAATTCTCTGAACCACCCTGCATCCCATTCACTGAGCCTTTGGAAAAACTCTGTGCCCTGGGTGCACCTCCTTGGTCTCTGACCAGCCATTCAACATATATGTCTTGAAAGCCTGCTATGTACCAAGTGCTGAGCTGAGCACTGTGGATGCATTAACAGTCAACACAAAGTCCTTGTTTTCAAAGAGTTCAGAGCCTTAGTTAGGAACTCAGGTACAAAGACCAGCAGTTATAATGAGATCAAGACAATGCTAACAACCACAGAGGGCTTCCTGGGAATACTGAAGAGGAGCACAGCCTAACCTTGGGGACGTTCAACAGGGCAGGTTTCCTGGCAGAGAAGCACCTGAAGTGAGTCTTAACGCATAACTGGCAATTATGGGCAAAGTAAGGAGGCCTAAAAAAATAACAGTGTTTTCAGGAACTGATGCAAGATCTGCAGCTCTGCAGCATTGTGTGTGAGAGAGAAGTGGAGGATCCGGAGAGAAGGCTGGAGAGAGGAATGGGGTGGAATCGTGGAGGGATGTCTACCCTGGAGTTTATATTGTGGACGCGTGATTCTCCATGAGAAATAAGGCTGAGGCGTGGGTAGGGACTGAGTGCAGGTACAATCTGGAATGGATAAATGGAGTGCATATGCGTAATTTTAAAAAGCACGTTCAACATACCTACTGTCTTTGTAACATAGGTTTTACAGACAGTAAAGATAACAAAAGCTTAGTGAGGAAACTAGCAAGAAGAAGAGGGAGAAGGAGGAGGTGCTGGAGGTGGAGATTACTTATGTGCTGATCAAGCGACATGCATTTTCAGAATCTTGACACATGTCTGAGAAAGCTGTGTAGAAGGGCACAGGTTAAGAAAGATTTTTTAAAAACCCCATATTTTAGAGCATTGAAAGCTTCTGAAAGATTGTAACACTGGCCTATTTCTGCATCTTAGCTGGATGCCTCTAAAGCCAAAGAGCAAGTAGAAGTCAGGAGAGGAGCACCTGCACATAGGGAGACCCTCCGAAGGGTCTGGAGGTTATCACAGCACCTGAATGGGGGCGGGGGGGGGGATAGGATGGAAAACAGTGTAGACACAGAAAGCATGTGTGAAGTGAAGCCAGGTGGATGTGGAAATAAACTGGCAGCACAAAGAAGAAACCAGAAATAAGAGGGAGTCCCAGCTGGCTGGTGGGATGACTGAATGGACAGGAGAGCCACCAACTGCAGTGGGCGTAACTGGGCAGAAGGCAGAGGAAGAAGGAAGGCGGTGGCCTGGCTCAGGTTTGGATCAGTTCCCCAATCATGCAGCCTCTGCTGCTGCTGCTGCTGCTGCTGCTGCTGCTGCTGCTGAATTTGACATCCGGCTGCTGCAAATCTCTGTGTCAGCCATTGTGTTTCGTCCCATCATAAACCTCCCACTGGTTCCACACTCACTGACTATGCTGCTCTTGGAGGCCTGGAAATTGGCATGGGTATTACAGCTTTATAGTTCAATGTGTTGTGACCTTGACTTACAGTGTTGGCAAAAGAACAAGTAGCTTTATGTTCAACGCGAGGCCCTTCTGTGGGCAATGTTGGTTCCTTCCCACTGCCTCTCACCCTGAGGTCGAAACCTGCCCCCATTCCTGTGACTTTCTGCTTCCATGTCTTCCTTCTTATTGTCGGTGTGAGCTTGCTTATAAGACAGGAAGGTAACTGTGTGTTGTTATAGTAGGTAGGAGAAAATAAAAAATGGACACGTCCAGGAGAGATGCACTTGGAAATAACCTAGCAGTCCAAGTCTTCACCCAAGGACCAGCAAGCCCAGTATACAACGTATTTTTAATACTAAGTCAAAAATGAAACAAAAAGATCTGATTAGGTTCCCTTATTTCTGGTCTCTTACTGATTTCCCCATCTCTGGTTTTCATCGTCCACCATAGTCTGTATACGCCCTAAAACCCAGTCCTTGGAAATAGTTTTTTTGCTCTGACCTCAATTTCCCTGTTATTTGCATTTTACATTCGTCTATTGTATTTTAACTGTGTTCTCTGCAGATAAATTGCATGTCTAGTTTTTCCCATCTTGATGACACTGTCTTAGATGTTGGTCTTCAGGGTCAGGGTTTGTAGTTAATCTGTTGTGCTCCTGTAAACAAGACTTGAAGAAAGTCCCCAAAGACCTGGCAACAACTGTGCCAGGTGTCAGGTGATCTCAAGTGTCAGGTGATCTCAAGACCCAAGGAACATAGCAAGAAGAGCTATTTAATTCAAGAGAGAACAACTAAATCCACTGTCTGTTCAGTGTTAAATGTGGGCCCTACTGCCTGACAAGGCCAATAAATTGGCATGACCGGTAAAATGACACAGAGACCTATGGTCAGATCTGGTCCTGATCACTGCTGGTTTGCAGTCTTCTAATGAGAGCAAGACAAAAAAGCCTGGAACTGGGGCATTTGTCTGGCCTCTTATTCTTGACCAGGCTCTTTAGGATAGAAAGGATTGCTCGAGTACTAGTAACACCGGAAGCTTTCAAATCGCGCAAGGCACGGGTCCATGTCCTGGTCCTGACACCCAGTGGGCTAGTCACTATGAGCAAGTGACTGAGGCTCCCAACACTGCAAGTCCTTGCCTCTGAAACAAAGGAAAAAAATACTCTCAATACTTTCGGAATCATTTTTATATCCCAGCATAAACCACACCATCCTTCAAATGTTCATTTGTGTCTTGTCACTATGATGCTAAAGGAGGAAGTGTCCTCAAAAATTAACGTTTTATGAATTAGGAACAATTAGAGTAATTAAGAGAATTTGCCAGAGTCCAAACAGCCAGCTTGTGTCAAAGTCTGACTAGAACTCAGGATATCTAATATTAATATCAATTTTAATATGAATTATAATAGCAGATATAAATTGAGTGCTGCATTTTAAACTTAATCACATAGTTTAATTACTTTTGAGTAAGTAATACATTAACTCTGTTTAAAATTGAGAAGTATAAAAAGTAGTACAGTGGAAAGTCTCTCCTCTAGCCCTGTCCTTCCTCTCTCCATAAGTAACTTCCGTTAATACGAGTTCTTGTCTCATTTCAGAAGTTTCTCTATGCATAATAAGGAAAGCACAAGTATATTTTCTTACCTTTTTCTTTCAAACGCAAAGGATAGCGTGCTACACGACTTGCTTTCTTAAATGTACTGGGTTTCAGAAATATTTCCATATGGAGGTTTTTCTCATTCTCTTTTGCAACAAACTTGGAGTTTGATCCATGAAAGTACCCCAGTTAATTTAACTGTGCCCCACTGGTGAACAGTTAGCTTGTTACTACAAACAAGCGAATGATAACGGGTAATACATCAGTCAGCTTACATATGACCAATTGACATTCTAGAAGAAATTCCTGGAAGTAGAATTTTTGGATCAAAACTCCTGTGAATTTATAACTGTGACCGATATTACCCTTCAAGTGGGGCTCTACATTTCCACAACTAACATGTCAAAGGATCTGTTTTCCCATAATTTTTTTTTTTTACAGAAAGTACATTAACTAAACTCTCTTTAGTCTTTAATGATATAATAGGTAAAAATAATAACTCAGTTTAATTTTCACTTCTGTGTGTCTGATGGCGAGTAATGCTAAGCATCTTCTTTTCATATGGTTAAGAACCTTTCTGTGACTTGTTTATTACATCCTTTGTGTATTAAGCATCTTTCTCCTTACTCTATGAAATGGATTGAAGGATTTCTCCCTTAGTGCCTGATTTATATTTTTTTTAACAATTCAAAGAATTTTATTTTTTATTAATAAGTATTTTTCTGGATTTCGAATTGTAGTTAGCTAGAGCTTTCATACTCCAAGATTATAACTTGAGACTCTTTTGCATTTTTCTTTCTTTGCTAGAAGCGTTCTTCCCTAAGATCACCATGGGGCTCATTTCTACACCTCTTTTGAGGTGTTGACTCAAATACCACCTTCTTGGCCAACAATACTATTTGAAGGGGTTACTTGTCACCCTAAGTATGCCGTATGGTCTTGCTCTGCTTTATTTTCTTTCATAGCAGTTATTCATCTATTCATTTATTTTAATTTTGTTTATTATGGGCAGTGCAGGAGTAGGGCGCTGGCCCTGTATACCGGAAGCAGGGGTTCAAACCCAGCCACAGCCAAAAAAAAAAAAAAAAAACAGCAAAAAAAATTTTTGTTTATCACTTTATTTCATTTATTTTGTTAATTTTATGTCTTTCTCAATCTATGAGACTATAAAGAGTAAAAATTTTTGTCCCTTTTGATCACTGCTATACTCCAGCACCCAGAAGGAACTGATGTGGGGTAGTCATTCAGTAAGTATTTGTTGAATGAATAAAAATTTTCTTCTAGTATATTCATGGTTTCATTATTTATAATACTTAAATATTTTGTCTCTACTAATTTTACCCAGTCTATAGTATGAGTTACATATCTGACTTTATAATTCTAGATGGTTAACTAATTGTCTTAACACTATTTATTGAATAATCTCTAGTTCTTCAGTTAATTTAAAATGACTCCTTTGAATATACTTTTACATATTTATGAATGTCATATTTATACATATTTATTTTCATTTAATGCTCACAACGTTCATCTCAATATGTATTGTTATTCTGATTTATGTATAGGGAAATGAAGACTTCTTGAGAACAATTGACTCACGTGCCAGGAAGCAATAAAATCACCACTAAATTGACATGCCAGAATTTTAATCCAGTCTGTCCAACCTCCAATGCTACATCCATTTTGCAACACCACAAGGAAACCTCCACCATATTGCATAGATAGCTCATGACCCTGAGTATTACGTTTTGCAAAATCAAACTGTGGACTGCTTTAGCCATAAAGCACAAATTTACCTGAGCATGGAGTCATAGAGTATGAGTAATTGGGATGTCAGAGGGCGTCAGAAATAGCAATTTTTGTTTTCTTAACAGAACTCTAAAACTCATGCCCTAATTCTTGGGGGCCAGAGAAGTCCATTTCAGAACTGAATGTTCTCTAGGCAGAAGGAAATACCAAGCTCTCATGGATAAAACTCAATACATTTAAATATACGTGGCCAAAGGATTTCTAATAATTTAATGGGAAAATTAAGTTAGAAGAAATTCTTTCACCTTTAAAGTTTTTCCCAAGAAGAAACATTGTTCTTATAAGGACTTTTCTAGAATGTATAGATTTCTGGGTTGAATACCTCATATTAATAATTACATAGCAAGGTAACTCATGGGATTTATGTAACATGTAATATTATAGATCATCCAAAAAATACTAATAATTACAATTTCCCTGGACATAGAAGAAAATCAAGACTCAGATAAGATAAAGAGCTAGCCTCCATGGTTAATTTTATGTCAACTTGACTGGGTTAAGGGATATTCAGATGGCTGGTGAAAGATTAATTTTGAATGTGTCTGTGAGAGCATTTCTAGAAGAAAATAGAGTTTGAATCATTAGAGTGAAGAAAATCACCTTCACCAATGCCAGTGGGCATCATTAATCCATCGTGGGCCCAAATAAAACAAAATGATAGGCAAAGGACAAATTTGTTCTCTCTTCTTGTGTTAGGACATCTTTCTTCTCCTGGCCTGGGACACTGCCCAGACCCCACGTCTCAGGTCTTCAGACTCAGATCGGGACTTACACAACTGGGTGTCCTAGTTCTCAGGCCTTCAGGTTTGGGAACTACACCAGTGGCTTTTCTGGACCTCTGGCTTATGGAAAGTAGACTGTGAGACTTCTCAGCCTCCAAAATGTCATGAGCCAATCCCTCATGACAAGTCTTTCCCTACATCCATATACAGTAGATATTCTGTAAGATGACCACCCAAGGAACTATAACATGCTGGTCAACATACAGACGTGGTCAGCATAAGGAACTAGGCCTACTGTGTCCCGTCCTGCAGGACACGGTTATTCGGGGGGCGAGGGGGACCCAGCCTGTAAAGAGAATGGGCACGAGAAAGAAGAGGAGGCCAGGCAGATTTGTCAAGGCCTCATTTAATGGA
>NW_003852457.1:4672512-4722119 GCF_000181295.1 Otolemur garnettii
CCTGCTGGGAATGTAAACGATGTGTCTGAAACATTTTATGGCTTCTCTGGGAAGAACAGCTCCTTGTCTGATAAGGGAAAAGCAGCTCCTTATCTGATAAAGGTTAGCATACTCCAGACAGTGGGGATGGGCGGCCATCTGGCGTCATTTGGCTCCCGACACTACTGTACTAATATGTACATGTAGTGCATGTCCAGTCTATGAAAATTAGATCAACTGAAGAAGGGGGTCATTGTAAACAGGTGGTCAGTGTAGGGTAGTGGTCAACTATGGAGTTCTACTATCTATCCTATTGGTTCTGTTTTTATGGAGAACTATAACTAATAAACTTGCCCTATTCCCCTCCCTGATTTCACTTTTTCATATTTCAACATCTACTTATACATACACATTTATTTTAAGTATTGTCCTTTTTCTCACACTAGAGTATAAATTCCATGAAGGCAGAAATTTTGTCTGTTTTTCTCACTGTTCAGTGCCTTGAATGGATTTGGCATATATTAGATACTCAATGAATTAGTGTCAAATAAATGAATGAATGAAATGGCAGTCAGGGCAAGAATTCTAAGAGTAAAAGAAAATTGTGACAGCTTGCTCAGGTTGGACAGATAAGGAACCAATTAAATGAAGTTTTGGTCGACAGATTTTGAGTTGTAACCTGACATATTTGTAATTGTTTCATAGTGAGTTTTTAGAAAAGATTTTTATCTCCATTTCCTTTTCAGAAAAGAAAACTATGGGCTCCTTTTCTTAAGAAAATAGCTCTAGGGCAAAAGACAACCAGAAAACAAGAACTAACCATCCAAAATTAAGATTCACAGATGTGTAAATTATGCAGTGTGAAGTGAGGAGAGGACTGACTTTGAAGTCAAGTTGGCCAGTGTTCAAATCCTAGTACTGCCTCTTACTATGAGTGTGAGGACATTATTTTCATTCTTTAAACTTCAATATCCTCATCAGTGTGATGACATCAGTACTACCACATGAAGAGTCAGTGGAATAATTTAGATCCACTATCAGGTTGTTTTAATGCCAGTAACAACAATATTAATAAAATTCAAAATCCCTTAGCTGCATTTGTGAAAGATGAAAGTGTCTAGTAAAGCTGGTTAATGGGACACTTTAACCTGACCTGTTCCCATTTAGTAGAATTATCTAATATAGCCTGACAAGAGGCTATTTGTAATTTTTACTTATCCCACTTATTGCAAATATTCATAAATTTGTGTCAAAACCATCACTGTGCCTGGTGGTGGATTGATCCTTCCTGGCTCCCAAGATCCCTGGGAATAAATGTGATATATGATATCTCCATTCTTTAGTTGAGAAATCCAAACAAACAAACACAAAAAAGAAATCCATATGAAAGCTATAAATTGGTTTCATACTAGGTCTGAGTACATTGGATACTTTTTCTTCCATTCTTGAGATACTTTGCTGAGAAGAATATGTCCAGCTCCACCCATGTAAACATGAAGGAGGTAAAGTCTCCATCTTTCTTTAAGGCTGCATAATATTCCATGGTGTACATATACCACAATTTATTGATCCATTCGTGGGACGAAGGGCACTAATATAAAAGTCTTAACACAATAACTAAGAATATGCTGTGAAGGCTCTGTTAACCAGTTTGGTGAAAATATTTCAAATTGTATATAAATGCAGCATATAGTACCCCATGATTGCATTAATGTACACAGCTATGATTTAATAATAATAATAACAATAAAAGAAATCCAAAACATATCCAATTTCAAGGAGTTCAGATATATAGTTCTAAATCTGTATTTTGGTACCCAGGTGCAACTAAAATTGTAAATAGAAAGGAGATACTTAAGCTCACAATTTCGCAGCCTTGGAGCTTTGTGCTGTGGCGGCAAAAGTTTCTTAGCTTTTAAGTGAGTGAGTCAACAGATGACCATCCATGAGACTGAATATGGTGTGCTGACTGTGGTTCTGCTGCCAGAGACCAAGAGGAGAATGTCTAAATCTGATGGGGTGCAACTGAGGGCCGATCTAAGTCCAGGAAATGTGTCATAGCAAGTAGAAACTCTGTGAATCCCTCCCTTAGTTATTAGGAACTCAAGCTGAGCTCACACTTCTCCCAGCCTGCACTGGTCTCCTCTCTTCCTCCTTCTAGCGGCACCTCCCCTACTAAAGAAGACGTCCTGCAGGCCTGAAGCTCGGGCATGCCTTCGTTCTCTCGGCCTCCCGTCATAGTGCCTTCGTTCTCTTGGCCTCCCGTCATAGCTTGCTTTCTCTTCCTCTACAGTATGCCCACTCAGCACTGGAATTTCTCCCATGTTTCTACCTGAACCATTCTGGGTAAACCCTAAGGGCAGGGACCAAGTCCTACCTTCATAGGCCCAGGGCCTTTAATCTGGAGAGAACAGGCTCCCCTGTTGGGAGTATGTCCTAAAGACAATCAAGTGTGGCAGCTGGTAAATGTCTATTTATGTATTTAGGACATGAGGTATTTCTCCCAGTTTCGTTTGTTAATGAATAATCGGTCCCACCTGAAGAAACACATTGTATCATTTGGAATTTAATTAACTCTGGTTCTGTGGGTGTATGGGCTCCGTGTGCTCCATGTTAAGGTTAGAATATCAGTATCGGGGCTAATTTAATTTTGATGTCTCATTTTTCTCTACTTTTTCTCCTTAGTAATGTGCCAACAAATTGAAAGTTAATTCTCCTTCTAAAATTACCTAAGGTGTGCAACAGATTTCCCCCCCTGCAGGAAATACAGACAGATCACCTCATTCTGCAGGGTGTTTCATAATGGGGCGGATTGGACAAATGTCATTATATTCTATTACTATTTTTAAAATCTACTTCTGTACAGGTTTACTGAAGTCAATTGTTTTTCATTTTTGTTAAGAAGAAGCAGCTGAATTTCTCAAATCTCTGGAAAACAAGAGCTTCTGTGTCCTGGGGCAAAATCTAACAAAAGGTGGCTTTGAAGAGTGAGGCATCTGTCCTGTGTGTGCTGGTGCCTGGTGTGGGCTAAGGGCTCCCTATAGATAGTGATGAAAGGAAGGAAGAAACAGAGAAACATTTACTGGGTACTGATACATGTTAAGTACCTTATGTTTTATTAAAGCTTATTTAATTCTCATAGTGCACTTGGAAGTAGCTACTGAAAAGCAAACAAACAAAAAAGAAACATAGACCCATTATGCAACTAACTTGCTCAAGGCCAAGCAGGTATCCTAGCACATGATGCAGTGTAGACAGAGTGGGGGATAAGAGGGGTTCAGAGACTCGGCTGGAGTCTGAGCTATGCAGACTCGAGTCCGTTAGCTCCGATCTTTGGGCCTCCAGGGTTTCAGACATTTTGTTCTGTGGATATCCTGAAAACGAAACTGGGTGAGCCTAGCACAAAGGAAGTGTTCAGTGTGTAGCAGTGCTGAGTTCCATGGTGCTGGAGCTGCCTGGAGTGTTATTCTTAGAATTATTGTTTTAGTTGTGGCTGGCAAACTTACATCCTTTTAGGGCAGATGCCAGGTATGAATGAAGAATGAATGATCTCCGACAGAAGGCCTGGCAGGAGGAGGAGTGACTAAGATCTGCTTATGGCACTTTCTGTGGTGGGTAGAAGATGAAAAGAAGCTGGATTCCGAGCCAGGCCGACGGCCATAAATCACGGCTGAGTGCAGCCGACACAGCAAGAACCATAAGCACTTCCTTGGTTGCTCACGATTGTTCATTACAGCTTGGACAGGCCCCCAGATCACAGAAAGAATATCTGATGTAAATATTATTAGCCTCAGTGCTTTTCATATTAAAAGAAAAAGTAAACACTCATACTCAAGACTTACGAAGTTACAAATTACTCTCATTTTGCTCTTCCTCTCTGCTCCCCCTTTTGTGTGTTACGGAAAAGAGCTGGGGCTGGACATGGTGGCTCATGTCTGTAATCCCAGCACTCTGGGACGCCAAAGTGGGTGGACTGCCTGAGCTCACAGGTTCAAGACCAGCCTGAGCCAGAGCAAGACCCTGTCTCTACAAATAGCCAGGCGTTGTGGCGGATGCCTATTGTCCCAGCTACTTGGGAGGTTGAAGCAAGAGAATTTCTTGAGCCCAAGAGTTTGAGGTTGCTGTGAGATGTGATGCCATAGCACTCTACCCTCTATCGAGGGCAATGTAGTAGGACTCTGTCTCAAAAAAAAATAAATAAATAAAAGAGCTAAAAGAGCTGGGAGAGACGTGTCTAGAACCAAAGCAGCTTATAGCAACACACAAAAAAATGACACTGAAGCAGGACACAGAGCCTTTAGTGTTTTGTCCCCAAACACTGCTGGGGTGCCTGTGCCACACTCCATCTGTGTCCCCACCGTCATCCCAGCCCAGCATGGAGACTTGGTGGCCTGAAATCTCTATCTGTCCCTGTCCCCCAGCATGTCTCTTATCGTCCCATTGTGGCCAGAGAGAAGCATTCAGTCATGAAAACCCTTTCACTTTCATGGACGGGGAGAAGAAGCTTTTTGCCTACTCTAGCATTACATCCCCCAAAACGCCAGTGAAGCAGTTGGGCTAGAGGCTGGTTCCCCTGCCTGAAACTCAGCAACCTTCCCGCCACATCGCACGGTTTCCACTCCCCTCTGCTGTAACTTGGACAATGTTCATTCAAATATCATAACATCCGTAATAATAATAATAATTATACGCATTAAACATGCCCCAGGCACTGCTTTAAATCTTTTATATGCAATCACTAACTTCAAAACAAAGTAATCCAGTAAGTAGTAAATCCATTCTCTCAGTAAAATAACTGAGTCACAGAACGGTTAAAACTTTTGGACTAGTCACTGAACCAATGATCTCAGGAGTCTGGAGACAAGGACCTGTGTTTCACTGTCCCCATGCATCAGTTAGACCGAGATAACAGCTCCATAATTTCTGTGGTTTGACACAACTAGAGTTCAAATCTCATCTGAGACATCTCCAACCCAGGTTGGCAGGGGTTTCTGCTCTGTTCTCTTCATTCAGGGACCCAGGAGGATGTGGCCATACCACCTCTGAATGCTGCTGTGTCTTGCACTGGAAATTCAACACTTCTTTTTAGAATCAATACACCAGAGCGAAACCTCATTCATCCTTACGCTGCTGTTTCCTGTGGTCAGTCCAGACTTCCATCTCTGGCAGGAGTGGCACTTGGTTCTCTTGTTAGGCATTTGGGGATGATTCTTGTTTCCTCTTGCTGCCCCCAGCCGCTGGTAGCCGATCAGAGTGTCCCAGCCAGACAGCCCTGCAGTCAGCAGCTTGTTCTCCATCACTAAACTCTCTGCCTTTCTTTAGATTTTTGTTACTTTGCTTCTAAACCACTGCAATACTTTCTGATTGCTCTTCCTGTCTTATAAAGAGAAAAAAGTGGGATATCTGATGGATCCCACTCCTCCCCCTCTCATAAACAGTTGCCCCCACCTTATTTAGCTGCTCACTTGGGCATTGCTTCCATGTTCCCAAATAATACGCTGGCTTGTACAAATCTATTTTGGCTTTTCAATCTTAGGAATCAATTATTTAAGTTTCACTATTGAATAGAAGGATTTTACTCCCTCTCCTCTCCAACCCAATCATAAATGTACATACTTCTCATTCCCACCCAACCAGAAGAGTAGAAGGCTCATCAGGATAGTGAGTCAACCACATTGAGCCTCCACATTGTTACGGCTATTTAAATACTATGCACAGAAATTATTCAGCAGTGAGGTGTGTAGCACTTCTTCTGGGATGAGTCATGAACTTAAAGCTTCATAAGAGGCATCTATAGGCTTTCTATTTATTTGTGTTTTGGTGCTGTGCTTTGTTATGAGATTGTGCCTGTCTGAAAATGCCTATTTTGTTTTCATGCTTGTCTGGCATTCGGCAAGGCTCAGAGGACTAGGTTTAAACAATAAACTACATTATTTCACAATTTTGAAGGCTATGTTGCCTTTAATATTAAAATGCTTATAAGAAAGCTGAAGTCTTGTTTGTTTAATACGTTGAATGGAACCTGATCTTTTCAGGAGTTTTATCTTCACCGATAGAAAACATTCTAACTGTTTTATCTGTTTTCCTGGGCACTGGGTGTGTCCCTGAAAATTAAAATTTATAACATTTAATTATGGAAACTTTCTAATTTATTTCATTTTTAATTTCTTTTCTCAGTACTTCCTTTATGAAATTCCTATTATTTTGATTTTGAATCTCCTATTTTCCAATCTTTTTAATCTTCTGGGTCTGTTTTATCATTTGTCCTTTCTTCTATTTAAGCTATTTTTATTCTACTTTCTAAGAAACCCAAGTTTATTTTAAAGTCTTCTACTTGGATTTTAATGACTGCTACCAAATTTAAAAACAAATTTAATTTCACGATATTGTGGGGGCACACACTTTGTGTGCCCTTCACCCAGGAAGTGTGCCCTGCACTCATCAGGTGTGAATTTACCCAGCCCCTCCCCCACCTACTTGATTTCTGGAGAGTTTTACTTTCTTATTTACATACGTGTTGACCAACCAGTTCCAATTTAGTTCTGAGCACATGTGATGTTTGTTTTTCCATCCTTGTGATACTTCACTTAGGAGAATGGCCTCCAGTTCCCTCTAGGTTGTTACAAAAGATACCAGACTACCATTTTTTTTTTCTTTTTAATGACTGGGTAGTATTTCATGGTATACACAGACCACATTTATTAATCCACTCATGTAGTGATGGGCACTTGGGTTGTTTCCTCATCTTTGTGACTGTGAATTGTTCTGCTATAAACAAACATTCAGTGCAAGGGTTTTATTATAAAATGTCTTTTTTTCTCCTTTAAGTAAATACCTAGCAATAGGATTACAGGATCAAATGGTGGATCTGCCTTTACTTCATTGAAAAATCTCCATATTCCTTTCCATAAAGGTTTGACTAGTTTGCAGTCCCACCAACACTGAGTAAGTGTCCCTTTCTCTCCACACCCACGCAGCCTCTGTTGTTTTAGGACTTTTTGATAAGAGTCATTCTCAGTGGAGTTAGGCTATATCTTATTTCGATTTTAAATTTCATTTTCCTGATGATTAGAGATGTTGAGCATTTTTTTCATGTGTTTATCAGCAATCGGCCTGTCTTCATTTGATAAGTTTCTGCTCGTGTCTTTGGCCTACTTTTTAAGGGGGCCGTTTGATTTTTTCTTGCTGATTTGCTCGTGTGCGTTGTGGATCCTGGCTATGGGGGCCGTTTGATTTTTTTCTTGCTGATATCCTTGTGTGTTGTGGATCCTGACTATCAGCCCTTTATCAGGGGTCTACCATGGAAATATGCCCGCCCCTTCTGTAGGTTGTCTGCTTGCTATATTGACTGTGTCTTTAGCTGTGCAGAAACATTTTAATTTGATCAGGTTACATTTAAATATTTTTGTTATCGCTGTGATTGCCTTGGGTTCTTCTTCATAAATTCTGTAAGAATTTTCCAACATTTTCTTCTAAAATCCTTATAGCTTCATGCCTTAAGTTTAAGTGTGTTACTTGTCATAAATTAATTTTCCTGTGTGGTGAAAGATGTAGTTCCTGTTGCAGTCTTTTACATGTGGCTATCCAGTTTTCCAAGCACCATTTTGAATAGGGTTTCTTTTCCCCAGTGTATGATTTTGTCTGCTTTGTCAAAGATCAGATGAGAATGTGAAAATGATTTCACATCTGGGTTCTCTGCTTGCTCTGATCTCTAGGTCTCTGTTTTTGAGCCAGTACCATGCTCTTTTGGTAACCATAGCCCCTTCATATGAAGTTTGATAAAGTGATCCTGCCATTTTGTTCTTATTACATAAGGTTGCTTTGGCTAGTCAGGGTGTTTCTGGTTCCACATAAAGGGTAGAACTAATTTTTCTAGATTTGCAAAAAATGATATTGGTATTTTGCTGGGGGTGGTCTTGAATCTGTAGATCACTTTTGGTAGTATAGACATTTGACAATGTTGACTTTGCTGATCCACGAGGGGGATATTTTTCCATCTGTTTATATCTTCTGTGATTTTTTCCCTCACTGTTCCATAGTTCTCCCTGTAGAGGTCTTTCACCTCCTTAGTTAAATATATCCCTGGGCATTTTAGTTTTCAAGAGTTCTTTTTTATTCTGTAAGACCTTCTTTGTTATAGATTATCTAGTTTCTTTTATAAGTATGCCATATATTCTTGCAGCTAAATGATTATATTAATGATAAACATTAATTCTTTTTTTATGTCTGCCTCTTTATGTTTATGAATAGACTTGTAAATCATTAGAAACACTGAGCATGCTCAGAGCTGTAGGACGGTGTGTGGGACCATTTCACTGGCAACCACAATTCCAGCAATTTTAGGTCTTCCTGCCTTACCTGGTCAGGTTTTCCAGAAGAGACTCTTGCAATCTGCTGCATGGAGGCTAAAGTCCTGGCATATTGTGAACTAAATACTTTATGATTCCACTTTCATGATATATCTAAAATAGTCAAGTCATAGAAATAGACAGTAGATGGGTGGTTGTCAGAGGTTGAGGGGAAGGACAATAGGGAGTTACTGTTCAATGAGTGTAAAGTTTCAGTTATATAAGATGAATAATTGTAGTGATCGGCTATAGAACATAGTACCTATAGTTGACAATGTTCTGTGATATACTTAAAAATATATCAAGATGTTAGATCTCATTTTGAGTATTTTTGTCACATACACACACAAAAAAGGGAAGGCGATTTTTGTACATGATAGACATTAGTACCTTAATTGTGGGGAAGGTAACAAAAAGTGTATACATACGCCCAAACTCATCAAATGTATATATTAAATATGTTAAATTTTTTTGTATCAATTATACCTCAATAAAGATTTATAAAACATGCAAGAAATTCAGGAGCAATGATAAGTATCTATAATCCCAGTTACTTGGGAGATTGAAGTGGGAGGATTATTGAGCCCTGGAGTTCGAGGTGGTCAGCCTGAGCAATGTAGCAAGATCCCATTTCTGGAAAAAAAAAAAAAGTGCAAGAGTTGGGCAGATAAGAGAATAGTTATTCTTGCAAGTGACTTCATGAAGGTATCCCAGGATAAGGAATTCTGAAATTGGAGTAAGCAAGTAGGTATCCTTTGAGATCTTGACGATCTTTTAATTAATCACATAGAATTTAGGAACCAATGAAAGATTACGAATAATGACATAATAAGAGATTCTGGTTGAGAGAATCATTCTTATCATTTCCAATTTAATGGGTAGAAATGTCTTTTTGTTTTGCTTTGTTTTGGTTTTTTGAGACTGAGTCTCAAGCCATTGCCCTAGGTAGAGTGCTGTGGCATCATAGCTCATAGCAACCTCCAGTCGGGCTCCAGTAATCCTCTTGTCTCAGTTTGTTTTCTATTTTTAGTAAAGATGGGGTCTCCCTTTTGCTCAGGTTGGTCTCAAACTCATGAGCTCAAGCAATCCACCCATCTTGGCCTCCCAGAGTGCTAGGATTACAGGCGTGAGCCACCACTCCCAGCCAGGTAGAAATGTCTTAATGGTGAGCCTGTGGAAGTGAGCATGCGCCTTGACGAACCTTTTATCCAGCCAAACATACACTTTCTTTTCTCATTATCACTTAATCAAAAAATCTCTCTCTGCTCTCTTTGCTTTTATTAGCTAGCAATGCAGAGACAGCAATATGTCCCCTGATTCTTAGAACCATCTTTCTCAAATTACCCTGCAGATGAATATTCTTTTCCATTGAGTACCTGGACACAGATGTTCCGCAGCAGCTCAAGACCCTTTGCTGTGACAATGGTGTGTGGCTTTGCTTCAGCTGAATTCCTAAAACAGTAAAATCCAACGTACAATGTATCTGATTGCCACAACTAAATGTGTCAATGTGTCAATTAGGGGAATTTTTTTTTCTTTTAACTTTGATTTTTTTAAGGAAGTTTACAGTTCGTGGTCAGGCTGTCCTGGAATTTATTCATTCATAAGAGTGCATTGAACCCTTGTGATTGTCAGAAACTTGTGTCAGAATCCTTGTGTCCCGAGGATACAAAAACGTAAGAGAAAGGAAGGACTCCTGGTCTCTAGTCAAGGGTGGTGCTGTGGCATTTGCCCGTCTCATTAGTTACCCTACTAATTGTGATCCTCCCATACAGAGCCTGCCCAGTTCTACAGCAGAGCCAGGACGAGGGCGACACAATCAGATGCTAAGGTAAAAGTGTAAGGAAGCAGGACTCTGAGAGCAAGTGCCTCTGTAAATGTCACACCCTAGGAGCCTCACTGCCCTGTGCCCTCCCCGTGTGCTGGGCGTATGTGTAGGATGGGGTGTGGGGACTGCTCCACCCCTGTGCCCCCCCGTGTGCTGGCGTATGTGTAGGATGGGGTGTGGGGACTGCTCCACTCTTTTCTAATCAATGTTCCAACTTTCATTTGAGCAATCAGGAAAGATTTGGTATTCTACCAGAATTGCAGATCAGTATTAATATGTAATTTTAACTCTTTTTTTTCAGTGTGGTGCAAGTTGAAAGATCTTTTTATCATAGTCATCAAAAGTCCCTGGTCCACTGACTTCAACTAGAAACAAGAATTCACATTTGAAATTGTGATTCTTGTCATTTAAGAGTTTCAGTGCAGTTAGAAGGGGCCAGTCTACCCCTTTAATTCTGCACTCCCTTAACTTATTCTATGATCTTTTGGTCTCTATACCCTTTCTGTAATCTTTATCTCATTCCAAGTTGATGTAGATAATAATTTAACATGTACTTCTGCAATTCCCTGCCTTGAATTTGCCAAGTCATTCCCCAACATTGACTAGTTCCTCCTCGTTGCTTTCAAAACCATCTAGTCCAGACACCAGTTTCAAACTGCCATGGCTCTGAGACTCTGACGCCAGAACCACTTCTGGTATCAGTTGCTTTTTCACTCAGGGTTCCTTTGTGGCAAGCAACATAAAACAGTTAGAGTTCCTCACATCTCTGAGATGATTAGCTAGTCACCCTAAGAGTTTAACAGCAAGGTCCAGTGTTAAAAAGACCAAAGGACTGCTCTAGTGAATCCCCATGACTTCTCTCTTGGGAGACACTGTTTCAGTCTGTGCTGCTGATTTGGGACAGATGCTGTTTCTGGAATCTGGGACCCTCAGACCCTCAGGGCAATGTGGATTCTGGGTGGTTCCAACTCTTCAGAGTTGTCTGTTAGGTACATTTGATGGGCAGAGCAAAGCTCACTGCTCCAGTGAAGGCTGGGAAAGTGAGTTCAGACTTCTACTGGACGATACAGGACTCAGAATCCTTAATCATCAGAGAAATGCAAATCAAAACTACTTTGAGATATTACCTAACTCCAGTAAGATTAGCCCATATCACTAAATCCCAAAACCAGAGATGCTGGCGTGGATGTGGAGAAAAGGGAACACTTCTACACTGCTGATGGGAATGCAAACTAATATGTTCCTTTTGGAAAGACATCTGGAGAACACTCAGAGAACTAAAAATAGATCTGCCATTTGATCCTGCAATTCCTTTATTAGGTATATTCCCAGAAGACCAAAAACTACATTACAACAAAAATATTTGTATCAGAATGTTTATTGCAGTCCAATTCATCATTGCCAGGTCATGGAAGAAGCCCAAGTGCCCATAGATCCATGAATGGATCAATAAACAGTGGTATATGTACACCATGGAATATTATGCAGCCATAAAGAAAGATGGAGACTCTACCTCCTTCATGTTTACATGGATGGAGCTGGAAAATGTTCTTCTTAGCAAAGTACCACAAGAATGTAAGAAAAAGTATCCAATGTACACACCCCTATTATGAAACTAATTTATGGCTTTCATATGAAAGCTATAACCTAATTATAGCCTAAGAAAATGAGAAGAGGGGAGGGGAAGGAAGGGGGTGGAGAGGTGGAGGGAGGGGGATTGGTGGGATCACCTCTGTGGTTTATCTTTCAAGGGTACAAGTGAATATTTCTAAAAGTAGAATATAAACATCTTAACACAATAACTAAGAAAATGACATAAAGGCTATGTTAACCAGTTTGACAAAAATATTTCAAATTGTATATGAAAACACTACACTGTACCCTGTGATTGCATTAATGTACACAGCTAACATTTAATTAAAAAAAAGTAAAAAAAATAATTTTCTAAAGCTTCTGGGATGCTTCAAATTAGTGCTGTGTCCACTTTGAAGGAAGGATTCAGTGATTGCCATGCCCAAGTCCCCATGTCCCAGCTATCCTCAAATGAAGACAGAGTGTCTAAGAAAGAAAGTTGAGATGAACAAGACAATCAGTTAGTAAAACCCATTGTCCATGGCTCCAGATCATTTCACCATGATCTACTTTCTAGCCCACGTGGCCTCTCTCTGGATCTAGAGACCCAGAAGTTCTGACCTTGGGTGGTTCGACCCCTCCAGCTCTACTGTCAGGATTACATTCTTCTTATAAATTGCACAAACAGCTCTTCTGCTTTTCTCTTTTGCAGAGATCATGTTCCCTTTAGAAGTTAAATCACTTTGATCGGCTACAGACTTGCACCCTGAGCCCTTCCTTCTCACGTTCCATCAATATTGTTGGGTCACCTTAGGAGAGAACGGTGGCCAAAGAAGTAGGAAAGAGATCCTGGAATCAAATCATTCCTTGTTTATGTCACGCTGATTTTCACCAGCCCCCTGCCCCAGGGCAACAAAGAAGACAGATGCCCATCTGCTGCCCCTTCCCCAGACCCCTGGACTGTGGCTTCACTGTGCCCATGGCCAGACTTCAGAGTGTTGGGGAATCAAGAGCCTGGGGTGGCTCAGAGAAAAGGATAATAGAATTTAAGCCAGTACTACTTTCCTCTTTCTGAAAGTTAAAAACACAGAAACTTGCTTATTTTAACATAAAATGAGCTCACCCTGCTCATATTTCACAGTGCTCATAAGAATTAAAAGGCATGTTGGCTGTGAAAATTCTGTGCAAGTCACAGGATACCCAACAAGTGCTAGACAGTATTCCTGGGAAGGTTGCAAAGACTATGAGCTTTGATATCAGCTGTTTGGGCTCAAGTTGTACATTTCACTGGAAGAATTCCTGGAAGCCCATAGCCCTCTTTCCCAACCTGCAATTCAGTGAATATTTAGTGTAATGAGAACCAAACTCGGCTGAATGTCAGGATCACCTAGAAAGCATCTCCAAACTCTGATACTCAGGCTGTAAACCTGTGAGTTTTTTCAGAATCTCTGGGCAGCACAGGACCTAGGCATTGGCATTTTTAAAACTCCCTGCTATTTTCAGTGTGCAAGCAACATTGCCAACCTCTGATTCAGTGCCATGAATGAAAGAAATTAGTCACTCTCTTCTCAAACTCCTAACATGCATTTTAATTCCTCTCCTACCATTTTGAATGGCTGATGTCTAGCTGCACCCTCAGTTAATTTTATCATTTATAAAATAGTCATTTATAAAATCGTACTATCTATGTATGCACCACCTTTACTGGGTTACTACGAAAGTCAACCTGAATGGTCTTTGTAAACAGTACACCTGTTGATGTTCCTCAGTCATTCCGTGGTCCAGAAGAAGGAAGGTGGGTGGTTTGATACAAATTATTCCCACTGCCGGGAAACAAACAAACTACTTGATTTTCTGACAAGGGATCCTGTTATCTTCATGGCAGACCATAGAAGGGTGGGTTTAAATCTGGGCCTAAAAACAACTTATCATTCACAGAGACTTTCTAATGAGCCAAGTGACAGCTGGCTTCTGTTTTTCTTTCCTATAAAAAGATTCATTTCCCCTAATCCTAACCATTTTCATGCTCAAAGAAATAAGGACAAGGGTAGGATTCAGACTCCAGAACGGCAGATTCTTTACCAGGGAAGGCTGCCAGGAATGTTGCAGCCTCCCTTCTCCCTCCTGTTTGCTAATGGATTTAATGGGAGAACTTGATAGATGTATTTCAGCTCCACAAAGGCCTGTCCAGCTGATTTATGTCATGCAAGAAGACACTGGTATTTTCTCAGTCTGATTTCTCTTTTAATTGCCATTGAAGGGAAGGCATGTAATTTTAAGAGCGAGAGCCCTCATTCATCAGCTCAGCCAGAGCTCACGTTCGCAGGTTTCAGCCCTTCTGTTTTAACAAAATTCCCATTTCTTAGACGGATGGCTTCTGGACGATGTGAAGAAATAATGTCAACAGGGATAAACCATTTACGTGTCCGCCTTCTTCCTGCTCTTTATGTTCAGCCGTTGTGAAGAGCGAGTTGCTCCCATCCTGATCCTCATCTGGAAGGCCCGGTGTGGCAGGCTGGGTGCTCCCTCCCATCCTCACACCATGGCCAGGAAGTCACAAGCTCAATCTAGGGTTTATCATTTTCAGTGCTGCTGACATTTCGGGTGAGGTGTTTCTTTTCATCATGAGAGCTCCTCTGTGCAATGCAGGGTATTTAAAATGATCTCTGCCTTCTACACACCAAATACCAATAGTAACTGCCCAGTCCAGTTACAAGTCACGAGTTGTGACGATCAGAAAACTTCGTCTGCAGATATTGTGAAATGTCCCCCAGAGGGTAAACCACCACCTTCCACAGGTGACAGTCACTAGGAAGCAGAGTGCCTTCTTTGCTCCTGACCATGAAGTTACCTCCATCCTCAGACCCTCCATGTCCCCACCCTGAACACATCACAAGAAGTGAATGTAATAATTCTTGACATTTACAGAGGATTACAATGCACAGTGAAGGGACCATGATTATGAGAATGACAAAGATGACTATTGCAACGTGTCCTCTCTGTGTTCTTAGGCACATCTACCAGCAGAAAGTCCTCTCCAGGAAGAAGCTTCAGTCAGACGTAAATAGATGATTCATACACCTGGTGCCTAGCAAGTGGCTGTTTAAAACCTTTCCTTTCAATGGCCCATCACTCTTGCTTGTTACAGTGTCACGGGGCTGCTTCTAGACATAATTAGCCTGCAGTCGCCTCAGTAAAGGTAAACAAGTGTGCACATGCTGGTGAGTGTGTCAGGTGTGTGTGTGTGTTATGACTGAAAAGGGGACATGAGCCACATCACAGATGACATGAAGCAGCACAGTCTATGGAGGATGGGGGAGTGGGAGTGTGGGACACGGAGTGTGTGGGGCTGGAATACAAAGGTGTACAAGATGTATGGTTATGATGAAAGCTTGGGGGCCCATCCGTCTGTGGTGTGTAAATCTTTATATATTACGTTTGTGTATACAAGCTATACCTGTGCGACATGAAGAATATTGGAAAGTTCTGTGCATAGGCAAGTAGTGAAAATGTGTGTGAAAATGCACTTGTAAGGCTGGTTGTGCGCGTGTAAATGGAGACCATTTTGTGTGTGTGGTGGGGAAGTGGTGGGGTTTGGAGGTGTTTGGGAGATGTCTGCAGTGGCAATGTCTTATTGTTGGTTTGTTTCTTACGCATTTTGTGCAGACTCTGTGCATCCGGCATTGCTGGTGCATCCAGGTAGATAGGACGGGTGCATATTTTGCATATCTGCGTGAGCGTGCATATGTGTACTTAGCAAGCCTTTATTGCAAGCCTTTAAAATGCTCATATCTTTGCTGAACTTATTTGAACTGAACGAGAATGAAATTTCTCCCCAGCCCCCTCTTATTCCAAGTCTGTTTCATGAACTGTCTCCTGCACCAGATCAAAGCGAGTTTTTCTGGTGGGGCCCCTCTTAGAGTTCTCCACTCCTCCATGGAAAAGCCCAGCTGACTAACCAAACATTAGTGCTAATGTGCAGATAGAAATTGTGTCTTCTAGATTTTCTCTGTAAGGAGCTTCCAAATGGGTTGGGTCAATAAATGAGAAAAAAAAGTTTTAATGAAAATTTTTGATTGAACAAATTTTTGACATCAATTCTGGTCCTGTTTTTGACATTGTTGATGCAGCACAGGCCATGAATTACGAAGGTCAGGAGATCGCCTTGAGAACAAGAGGAAAGTGTTCACTGTGTCTTCCAACCAGACTCTTCACATGCCACAGTCAGGAATACGACATTCAACAGACAAGTTTTGGAAGACCTGCTATAAAGACAGGCTTCCTGACAGGTTGGAGGCTTCAGTAATAATTTAGACATGCCCCTTTGCTGAAAGAGTTCATATTAAGTAAGAGAGAATAACAGGTGGGAAAAACAATTTCAACTTGATGTGGAGTGGTGTACTAGACGGCCAAAGGGGTGATGTCAGGCTCACAGGGCTAAGGCAGGCCATTCTGCCTCGAGGCAGGAAGGCAATTCTAGAAGGAACAGCGTTCAGAATCAGGCCCTCCTGGTAACTGGCCAGTGAAAGGTGCATGCAGGGAAGCTGCAGGGCAGAGAGAAGTCCCCCCAGAGCCTGGACGGCCTCCTATGTCACACCAGGAACTTGCATTTCATTCGCGGAAGGCAGCCACTGAGCAGCTTCTGCAAAGGATGGGCATGAATGACTCTGCCTGAGGCTATTCACTTTGTTTCTCCCACCAAACTCATATGGCGAGAAGTATAAAAAGAACTCCTGTCTGAGGCAGAAGTCATCTCCCTTTTATACTCCTCTTACGCCTGGGACGGTAAAGTGAAGTGAACGCATCTCCTGATGCCACTTGTTTTTGTGTCATTTGCTTTCTGTGGATAAACCGGCTCTAATCTAGGTCCAAATACCTTATTTAAATGTATGTTTCAGAACATGAACAAACAGTGTCTGGGAACGTTTGTGTCAAAGGCAATTTGTAAATATAGACAGAAAGTTGCCACATTGCTAGGGAGTCATATTTAACTTTTGGCTAACTTCAAATTTCCTGTTAAAAAAGTGTAGAGGGGATAAAATACTTCTTGTGCATTTTTTAAAAATCTACTGACAAGTTAGATACATCTGATTGGATAAAAATATAATCACTATATAAGCTTGCAATATAGACATAATTTGTAGCTATTTTTTCTTTTGCTTCATCTTCTCACACTTGGAGGATAGAAAAGAGAAAATATGATAGTTGTCCTCAAAACAAGGAATAGAATCATGGCAAGATAGGAAAGAAACAAAGCAGAAACTACTCCTGAAACTGAAATTCCCATCCCAGAAAACTCTGCGTCTACAAGGGCTTAGTTTGGGAAGTGCTCCGTTAAAGGCAGGAGACCCACCCCTGCCCCAGACTCTTGGTGGAAGCTTTGGAGAGGTGGTTGTCAAGCTATAGTGTGACGAGAATCACCCAGAGAGCTGCTTAAGCCACAGATCGCAGGGTCCTGCCCCCCAGTTTCTGATTCATTATGTCATTTGCATTTCTAACAAGTTCCAAGGTGATGGTGACAATTCTAGTTGTGGGGACACGCTTTGAAAATCACTGACTTGTTTAATTTCACTAAGCCTCTTAAAATGTGAATAACAATGTCTCAAAGTGAGATATAAATTTAAAAACACATACAAAACTTACAACGTAAGTAAGGCATCCAGCCAAGGTAACTGGAGGCTGCACGGTATGAGTTAAATGAGCCAGACAAACTCCCCGGCCACCCTCGCTTCCTCTCATCAAAGGAAATGGGCTGCAGCCTTCCCTAAAGAGCTTTCTGTTGTTTTTCTTTATATTTAATTTGACCTAAAATTCATAAGCTATATCATATAAGCAATGAAAGAAATTTGGGTACAAAAGAATAATTATAAAGAAGCATTTTATTTTGTATAAGACCAGTATTCAGTCCAGCTATCACAGACACGTTTTAAGAATTAGTGAAAAGTGCATGTTTACCGGCGTGTTTATTTCTGTCAAAGTGTGTGTGTGCCGCACGGAATCAGCACATCCATTATTCAATATTTGTGTTGTTCAAAATGAGTTGCACTTGAGATTAGGCTAAAACTATTTTCAAATTATACATCTTTAGATGTGATGCATTCAGAGCCAATGTATTAAAGGCCTAAGAATAATACCTTATTTTCTTGTAAAATGAGGTAAATCATATATAGCTCAGTGATGATTGTGGCCAGATGTCTCTTGGGTGGTTATGCATCAACTCATTGTAGAAATAGAGGAATTAAGACTGATTTTGTTTAAAGGGTGATCTAGGTTTTCTTGCAGTGACAATTGTCAGGTGTCAAGGTGGGAGTACTGTGCTTTTCAAACTAAGACATTCACCTGGTATTGGAGTCCTACATTTGGGTTGTACCATTTGACCCATCAATTCCACTTCATCAAATTTGTTCACAGACACATGTGCTAAAATGCAAGCACACACAGAAAAGATTGCCATGATTTTCTTGGTAGGAACAGTACCCAGACATAATTAAAATGTCCTTCCATAGGGGACTGGAAAAATTAATTATAGTTCATTGACATATTGGGGAACTGTGAGTGTTTAGAACAGGCGTCCTTAAACTACAGCCCATGGACCACATGCAGCCCGCCAAGGTCATTTATCCGGCCCGCTGGATGTTTTTGCCACCACTGCCTGTCCTGCTTAGCAGCCGACTTGTCCCGGGGCCCGCAGTCCAGCCCTCCAACAGTCTGAGGGACAGTGAACTGACCCCCTGTTTAAAAAGTATGAGGACCCTGGCTTAGAAAGTATAAAATTCATCTTTGCAGAGTGCTACTGACCAATCCTCAAGGTAAAAGGAGAGAAGGCAAGCTATGGCAAGTGACCAGAGCACCGCATCCTGCATCCGGAAGGTGGAGGAGCTGCCCCACACCTGCATCTAAACCTGCAGCTGAGTCTTGACACTGAACTCACAGCTACACCTGCCCTACGTCTGAGCCTCACCCACACCTGCAGCTGTGCCTCAGTCTATGGCTACCTCTACATCTACCCCGTGTCTGTACCTGAACCTGCATCTGGGTCTACACGCACATCTGGATTTAAGCCTGAGCTACATCCAGATCTATCCTTAACCTGCAGCTGCATCTCACCTACATATGCACTCACATCTACATACACAACTACAGCCACACCAGCACCTGCGCCTGCCTCCCCCATCTCCATCCATCTATACTCACACCCACGTATCACCTACACCCACAATGCATCTGTCCCCACATCCCTCCACCTCTCACCTGCCCTCCATCTACACTGGCACATGCAATTACAGCTAAGCATACACCTCGATCTCACCTACGTCCGCACTGCGTCCTTCTCTACCCACACAGCTACATTTACATCTCATCTACATCTCTGTATTCTGTACGGATTTAAAAACATATAAGGAATTGTCAACTGTGTTTGACTTGGGTGAGAAACATGGGTTTAGGGAAAGGCAGGTTCAAAAAAAGGGTTATAGTCACCATTTTGCACTGTTCAGATGTTGGTTAGTTTTTCACTATAAAAATATCTCCATGCATACCTACACAATCTGTCACTGAAAAAGAGAGAACCAGAGTTAGCCTGCTGTGAAATGAGAGTCCAGTTGCCAGTTTACATTCAGCGTGTCTTCTATAACCTTGTGGTCCTGTGTCTGCCTTCCAGGTTAAGCCTTGGTGGATTTGGAACTCAGATTTCTTTATAAACACTCAGGTCCCTAAAGAACCTTGTTTAGATTTTACTTTTGATGTTTGAGTTTCTAGTTTGACCTATTTTGGCTGTTTTGACTCAATTTTCATCCAGTTTCTAGAATCCCGTTGGGGTGGGGATTGTAGGGACAAGGAAGCAAGTCAGGAAAGGTAAGCAGCTTCCGAAGTCAGACCCTTGGAAACCGACAGAACTGGGATCTGGAACAGGTCAGTCTGAATCCGAGGCCTGTGCTCTCTGCGGCTTATCTCACCGCCCACCCCCAGTGCGTGTTTTCATCTGTCATGAAACTTTCAGCTCATCAAGGCTCTAGGACTGGGCGACTCCATTCCTAAAATGAAAATGCTGCTTGGGCTAGTGGTGTGTTCTTCCTATAAAATATTCGTCTTTTCTTACTCTACGACCCCGTAAGCTTCCTGTCGGCTCCTCTGTCTCCCTCCCTTTCCAAAATTGGCTCTTTCTTCCCCATCTTAAGTCTGGCGTCAGACTAAAGTGCATACCTATGCATTTTTCATCAATCTGGCAAGTTTCGTAAACCCTTGGTATGAATAAATCACCACCATATAATCCATTATGAATAGCATCAGCCTGGGGTACGATTCTTCTGCTGCTAAAGAGTCAGCATGTTTTACAATTTTCAACAGGAGGGTTTGATTTTTTCCTCTGTCTCCTTTAGATGAAAGCGATTTCACGGTGCCCCTCCTATATGTGTATGTTAATGTCATTATTCTTTATGTTCTTCAGCCATTCATCTACGAGCTGCCTCCACTCAGCTCTGTCACGGATGAATGTGATTGATCATCTCAGCCCTTATACTCAAGAGAAATGAGAGAAGGAAACCATATGGCAGTCAGATGAACAGACATCAGGGTGAGGAGCTCTTTGTGGCTGGCGGGTAGGTCAGAATTCTGCTTTCAGTTTTATTGTCCTCTGAAAACCATGAGTCAATGACCAGCTGCTTTGAAATTCTCAGGGTGATAATTTAAGTAACACTGAGATCTCTGTTTGTCTCCTACTGTGCCAGGTACTGTATTGCTCCTTTGGGGGGTGGGAGGAGTCTGCTTCAGTCCCTAGAGTGGCTCTAGGAGATAATTTCCCTCCTCATTTTTCTAAGAGAACTAAGTCTCCAGGGCTGAAGTAGCCTCTTCAATGTAACACACGTTTAAATGGCACACAGTCGATACTCAAATCCAAAATCAGTTTATTTCATAGATTTGATTGATATTTGTTTCTGAGTAGCCCAGAATGCCGAATGAGGCTAAATAAAACCACACAGTGAGAAGGCAGATTAGAAAATAAAGTTGCTTGTGAAACACTCATCTCTGTACATATTGCCAAGATTTCTACAGGTAATTACCTTCGTGGAAATTCTCTGTGTTGGCATCTTTCCCCCTTCTTAGCCCTTCTGAGAAATATCTGAAAAGCCACACCAATTCCCTTACAGTTGAATCATCTTGATATGCTTAGTTAACAGTAAGCAGTGCCAGCTCAGTAGCTGATGTCTGACACTGGGACACTTCACTCCCCTGGGCCGCACCACTGCAGCGCTGGTGAAGGTTCTGACCTAATTATCCTACTTGCATATGCAAGACGTCTGATGTTTGGTGGTGCTGGGTGCTGTGGTCTGTCCCCTGTGTCATAAGCCTCCCCTGAGCCAGCTCCCTCTGCCTCTCCTAGTCCATCCATGCGCTGGTCCCCCTCACTCTCAGCCACCAGGAGAAGGGAAGGTTGTTTTTCTTCTTCTCTCCCTGCTCCTGTTTCTCTCTTGATCCCTTGATCTGCTCAGCGCCACTTGCAGCATCAGAGCAGCATTCTGTGCAGGGGCTGGGTGCCTCCTGCTCTTCCTCTCCAGCCAGGCCCAGGGCTCTGGCCCACAAGCACCTGGCAGAGGCTTTGCTCTTCTCCGCAGCACCTGACTAAGGCAGCTGCAGTTCTCTGAGGTCAGAACCAAAGCTAGTGCAACAGCTGGATGGGCCAGCCCGGATGAAGCTGGGAGACAGGAGCCCAAACCCTCAGCAGATGTGGTTGACTCAAGAGCTGTGCAAGGCGCATCCAGAGACTGTCGTGTATGCTGTTATCCCATTGGCCAAAAGGGCTCATGGCCACGCCCTCTGGGTAGCAGTTGTGTGGGGGGAACCACCATGAATACAAAGGGCTGTGAGCAAACTTGCGTGCTCAGTGTAGCAATCTATGAATAGCAGTAGGGATGAAAAGAAACTGGAAAATTGTACCCCCTTAACATTTGAAATTTTGTAAAAAAGGTGGAGTGGGAAGACGCAAAAAAAAAAAGCAACTGAGGCAAACCCTGAAAAATAATTAAAAACAAAACAATTAGACAAACAAAAATAAAAATTTAAGCTGGAGATTCAAACCGTGCAGCAGTGAAGCAATCGGGGAGACAAGGAGCTGGTCTGCGCAGCAGCGGCAGGTGAGGAGGCCAGCGGGGAGGAGGAAGCGCCCAGTGAGAACCGACCCCTGCTCGTTCACAGAACTGCGCACGGGGCTCCCAATTCCCTGAAATGCCTGAAGAAGGCTGGGCGAGACCTGGGCAGCCAGGAACACTTTCCAAAACTGCAAAACTCCAAGGAAGAAAATGAGTTAATCTCAGGAAAAGTCTCAGTTGAATAACAGAGAGGCTCACAGTCAGCTGTAATCACTAAAGCACCGCAAATTCAATCTATCTTCACTCGTTTAAAATGGATTACTGAGTCCCGACTGCACAGTCGGCCCTGCGAACGGCCTCCACTGGCGATCCCGTAGAATATTCTTTTTATAACACGATTATTTTAGCACAACTCATCATTCTTCCCCAATATTACTGATAAACCCCCTACTGTCCTCTGAGAGTCATCTTCAGGTTGGAGAACAAAGTACGGTAAGATCTTTTCTTCACACGCTCCTCTAAGTGGAATTCATTCACGTTTCAAGTAAACACCAGCGCTGGAAATCCGCAGTAGAGGCACAGCCACAAGCTGTGTAGAAACCTCAGCAACAAGCTGCTAACGTCAAACACTGATCAGTAACGGTCATGTTTAAAGAGGAAAACAGCCTGTGTCTACCTAGATGGGATAATTTTCTAAATCTCACTCTTCACCGATTCATTCTTTAACAAACTAATACAGATTATTAGCAAATTACACAGCAATTATACTACTTATGTTTCATAGAAAAACCAGTGATTGTCTGCATTTTGATTTACTTCATCAGACACAGTGACACCGGCACACAATTTAATGATGTGACCTAAGATGAGGAACCCGAGTTACAGAAGAAGCCAAGAAGCTGTGGAAGAGACTTCCCAGGTTATAATTGCATGGTCTGTCGCAAACGGGACCGTTACATCTACCTAGAAGTTCCTTTGAAATTGATTATTTCACATATACTTCGGTGATTTACCAAGCCAAGCTGCTCTCCCGTCTCTAGAATACCCTTGCCTGGGGCAGGCTGTGCGTCCTTCCCAGGTCACCGCTCCCCTGAGACTCAACCACAGTTTTTGGTAAATGACTAGGTTTTGTCTGTCTGTGTCTGTCTGCTTTGCCACACCCCACACAACCCAGGCCCTGAGCTCCAGCAGATTAGCAATTATATGATATGTTTCGTGTTTGAATCCAAAGCCTCTATCAGAGATCTGGCACATCCGTAGTCTCCTAGTAAATGTTTTCAGAAAAACATAAAATTAAAAGGTATGTCTGGGGGATGTGTTGTGTGTGTGGTTTTCTCCACAAACTAAGGCAATGGGGTAAAGTTTCTAAGGTTGACTGCACAAGTGACTAAATGAAAGAGTTTTAAAATAAAATGCTTTATCTGGGCACAGAGATGAGACATTTTCTTTTCTAAGCAGACTGGTATTTAAAATAATCAATGGTACAGCTGACCACCTCCTCTGAGCAGCACCTGGCCCCAGAGCACACACCTGTGCACCTGCAGAGGTCCTCTGAGGAACCTGTCCTGGCACCGCTCAATGACATGGCACCAAACACCAGAGCAGGGATGTTATGGGGAGAAGGGTGCGGGGAGGCGAGTGAGGAATGATCTAATAAATTCAGAAATATTCTGAGAAGCTCTGCAGCATTGAAAGTTTACTGCTATTTAAAGAAGAATTTGATCACAATTATGTGTATACAGCACCCTCATTGTATATAAAACCTATTAATTCCCTCCAAAGAATGCCTGCCTGTTTGGAAAAACACTGTGTTCAGCCCTGGTTATCAATCATTGCTATTTAGAATCTTTCTATTTTTTTCTTCTCTCTGGAAAGCTTTTCTCTATCTCATCAATGCTTTCAGACGTTGAAAATTTAAGTCTTGACTACCCCAAGAGTCTCCTACCGTGGGCAGTGGGAACTCCCTGGCACCGGCCTCCGTTAGAAGGCGGTATCAATAATAACACTGCACATTACACCTGAGAACCCTGCCTTACAGAAGAAGCCAAGAAGCTTCCCCCTAAGACGGGGTTTTCTTCCAAAAGCCACTTCTTCCTTTGACAGACAGCACCACTGAAACACAGCTGATCACTCTGAAAGTAGTTTGTTTGCTCCTGTTGACCTCTAGGCCTGCTGGAAACGACACAGGTCTACAAATACACCAACAGCCTGTGTCAATCAAAACGTTTTAATTCATTAACCTGGGAGCTTCCTGCTAGCCCTGGTTACTAATTCTAGGGAGAAGGGGTGCTAACTCTTCACTCTAATGAATACTTTTTTAGCATAGACTACAACTTCTTTTTTTTCCTAAACACTCAAGCTGTAGCTTTGGGCCTTTAAATATAATCTTATGTAAGCCGAGATTACTTCCTTATGAAAAATTTAACACGTGGCTTATCTGAACAGAACAAAGCTAAACACACTAAGAGAGTTAGTTTATTTATCAAAAAGAATTAAACAGGCCTGGTCTTAACTCGGACTCTGTTATTTAATATTATATCACCCTGGACATGCCTCACTTTTCTCAAATACAAAATCGGATTAATAAATGAAATCCTGTGGCTTTGCAGAAAGGAAGTACTGACATGGAGAAGGTCCAGCTCCCGGCACTGCAGAGAGCTCAGTCCATGGCAGATCCGTTCCTCTTATTCCCTGACACTCACTCAGAAGCAATTGGTGGAGCTTATAGTAAGTGACATATTGAGAGACAGGTTATGGGTCAAAAACACAGTGGCTTTAGAATGAAGAGGAAGAAACCAGGCTAACCACCAGGGATGACCAGGGAGCCAAGGGGCAGGCATTTGGGATGGACAATTAGACTCTGGTGTTACCCCTAAGGTTGTAGCAGCTGAAAGTCAGGTTATATACCTCGCATTAGGTTGATCCTGAATCCTTTTCAGCATCATGACTTTCCTCTTCATCATCCTCACTGCTCACATCAAACCCTAAGGCTTTTAACAAACGGCAGCACCCTTTCTCTCACTGGGCTTTCACAAAAGCGTGATGGGGTGAGCATTGCTCTTCAACTAGAGAGTAAAAATGTGAAGTTCAGAGAGGTTAGCTGATTTCCCAAAGCCACAGAGCAAATGAGGGAAGAACTTGGTTCCAACTCTGGCCTTAGTATCTCCATCATCTCCCCTCCTCAGTCCATAATGGCCCCGATGCTGATGGAGCCCCACTCGAAAGCAGGACGTCCCCAGGCTGAGCTAACAATGACTCATTCCTGAGACGTAGCCCCCAGTTTCCTCCATGACCTCTGCTTCTATCCTTTAAAAAGGTTTATAAAAAGGTTCTTTCAATTGCTGAGTAAACTGGCTTTCTAACTTTCTATTAATTACTCACAAGGACTCTGCCCTATTACAGAGAATCAACACCAGGCGGAGTTTCTCTGTTAATTTATTTTCTTCCTTCATTCTGTATTCTGGTTGATGTGGCCTCTTGGCGTTATAAATCCAGAGCAAGTAATTAACAACCACACTTTGAACCCGATTCTCTGTCTTCTTTCTTTTCTAACTACCTCTGCCGCCTTTGATCTGGTTCATTTCCTTAATTAACTTATGTGCATGCCAGACTTGTTTCCTTGGGTCTGTGCAAATTTGGGAAGTTTGGAAAGTGTGGGAGAGCAAATCTGACTTTACAGTGAAGGGGTGAAACAGGCCACCACCACCAGGACCTCCTGAGCAGCGGGCTCAGCAGTGCCGGGCTGCACCGTGACTTCCAGAGACTGTGAAGTCATACACAGATGCTTATTATTTACAATGTACAGCACCCACCACAACAATAAATTCACCATCTACTGGGCAAACGCCACATATTGGGAGCTCCGAGCCCTTTACCCTCCTCCCCATCACCACACTGAGAGATGGTGATGGCACCACCTCCACTTTGGGGGGCACAGGGAAGCTCTGGGAGGTAAGGCGTCTGCCCAAGATCCTATAGCTAGGAAGTATCACAAGCCCCAAACTGTGTTTTTATCCTAGTAGGAGGAATACAGAGATCTTTCTCTTACTCTGACAATTGTGAAGTTGGTTGTAACTGAGGGAGTAGGAGAAGGATGGGATAGACGAGGATTCAAGAGTATCTCCACAGACATGGTCTCTACATTCCCTGTCCAACAGGCCAGTGTAGGCTGTCCATCCAGGTGTGTGCAGCTCAGGCTTAACAATGGGCGACCTTGGCAGCAAGAAAGGTCAGTTCACCCACTGGGCAAGAAAAGAGAAACGGAGCTGGGGGGAGGCAGACTGGTTGACCTCATGCTGGGGTGGGTCATGTAGGAGCCCACAGCTGCGACCCAGGTAGACATAAACAGCAAACGAAAGGAAGATTTTTTAAATTTATTGTTTGGAATTCACTGATGGTACAGAGAAATAAATTATACAGGTTGCATTTGTTAGGTAAGGTCCCTCTTATAATTGTGTCCTTCCCCTAAGAGGTGTGCCATACACCATGACACCCCACGACCCCCTCCCCTCTAGCCAGGCCCTTCTTCCCCTACCCTCCCCACCTTGTACTAGATCATCTACAGCCTTTATATGAGAATTGAGTACATTGGATTTTTGCTTCTCCATTCTTTTGATGCTTTACTAAGAAGAATGTGTTCCACTTCCATCCAGGTTAATACAAAAGATGTAAAGTCTCTGTCTTTTTGTGGCTGAATAATATTCCATGGTATACATATACCACAGCTTATTAATCCATTCCTGGGTTGGTGCAATCCCCACTAAAATACCAACATCATACTTTCAATATTTGGGAAAAATAATTCTTTATTTTGTATGGAACCAGAAAAAGCCCCATGTAGCCAAGGCAATTCTTAGTGATAAAAACAAAGCCAAGAGCATCACCCCATCAGACTTTAGGTTATACCACCAGGCCGCGGTGGTCAAAAAAGCATGGTATTGGCACAAAAATAGAGACAGAGGAATTCGGAATGAGTAGAACACCATGAAATGAAGCTGAAATCCTATAGCCACCTGATCTTTGGTAAACGGAATAAGAACAGATACTGGAGAAAAGAACCCCTATTCAATAAATGGTGCTGGGAGAACTGGATAACCACATGAAAAGACTGAAACTGGACCCACACCTTTTACCACTTAAAAAAATTGATTCATGATGGATAAAAGAGGGTTTTTTAAGACACCAGAAAACTAACTGGATTCAGAGTGAAAATTGCAGACCCAACAGAGGACGAGAGATGCTCGAGGAGCCCAGGAAGATTCCAGCCATATGGCAGGGCTTCAGAGGGCACCTAGAATTCTGCAAGGCCCTTGACCACCAGGCCCACAGAAGCATGGGTGGTCAAGCCTCCATGCCCCCAGCTCACAGGGTGGCCCTGTGGGTCAGTGGCTAAGTCCACAGCCCTAAGGCCAGACACCTCCAGGCTGATCTCAGCTCTGCTCCTGCTGGTTCCCTGTAGTGTACCTCTGAGAAGTTTCTTAACTTGCCTGCGTCTTGATGGTCTTAAGATTAGAATGGATGTAAACTTGTGATGTAAAGTGAGCTATGACAAAGTCACTTAATGTGCTCAGAAAATTTATCACAGTGCTTGATGTACAGTCAGTACCAAAGAGGGAATATTTTGCCTTTTCTGTTTTGATCAGAACCCATTCTAAGACTGGGTAGATTCAAACTTGTACTTGGTAGGTTTCTCATTTACTCACTCAGTTAACCAGTAAGCTGCGTTTGGGGCGCAGTGCCTCATGGCACTCGCTGTCAGCCTCCCCCAGGACTGCTGCCTTGAGAACTCCGCGATGTCACCTCAGGAGCTTAAGAAACCGGATGTTCCTCAACTCATTCATCAATTTACTTTCCTGGCATCATTTAACAAAATTCTTTATATAACAAGGTTTAGTTTATAAAGTATGGATTAGTTATGGAAAAAAAAAGTACAGAGGGATTTCAGAAGTAAAAATAGAACTAGCATATGATCCAGCAGATTCCTTTTCTGGAAAAGAATTGGAATCAGTATTTCTTAGGAATATCCGCATTTTCATGCTCATTAGAGCATTATTCACAATAACCAAGATGAGAAGCCACCTTTTGCCTGAAAATAGATAAATGGAAAAAGAATTGTAAGATACACACATGCGGTGGGATATTATTCAGCTTTATAAAAGGAGATATTACCATATGTACCATTTGAGACATGGATAACCTAGAGGACATTGAGCTAAATGATATTCGCCAGACACAGAAAGAAAAACCCTAGAAGATCTCACTTATATGTAGAATAAATAGGAACAGAGACCAGAACTGTGGTCATGAGTGGCAGGAAGGGGAGGAAAATGGGGAAAGTACATCTAAGGTACAAATTCCCAATGAGGGAGGATGGATCAGTCTAGGGAGCTGACGGTCAGCGGGAGGATGATAGTCAACAATATTACAGACTGGAAATTTGCTCAGAGAGGAGATTTTAGGTACTCTTACCAAAAAAATGAACAAGATAATAGTGATGAATATGTTAATTTGTTTCACTGCAGTAAACATTTTACTATTTTGATGTGTGTACACGATAAATACATGCCATGCAAAATTATTTTTTAAAATATTGGCCCATCGTTGGTTAATCAGGCCACAGGACCAGCTAATGTCAGAGTCAAGATCTCAACCTCAGTCCTCTGTGGGTAAAGTTTAAGAAATGATTAAACTGGGGTAAAAAGAAAAGTAAGAAGGCAGAAGAACCAGAGTAGATGTGAAAAGCTGAGGGGACTCCCTCCCAGCCCTGTGAGGAGGATGCTGGAGTATGGGGGAGGCTCTGATGGAGCCAGGCCTTCTATTTTTCATGGAATTTCTGAGCCAGGATAAAGCTAAATATCCTGGTGTTTAAGAGAGAGGTTTAAAATTACTCCCTGATGAATGCGTGTATGTCTTCCCCAGGTGTGCTGAGTTAAAAACATAATTAAATATAACTGTGGTCTTCTTCTCTCCCAGGCATCCAAGTTATTCTCTGCTTCTGGAACATAAGGATCCAGGCAGTGGGCATAGACCCACCTGCTTCTACACCTTGCTGGGAGTTGCTATGCCTGGTGTGGGTGACCCACAATTTTCCACTGAAACAGATGGAAAATACAGCAGTAATCATAGGCTGTGTGCATAGCCACAGACCTCATTTGTTGGGTATTACCTAATGTGCAGGTAAGTCTCAGCTGATCAGAAGGCTTGGACAGGAGATGATATTGAGCTAGAATTGTTCCATAGAATAAATATTGATTATTCCTCGAGTAGCATTGTGGCACATTAACTGTGAATCCAATTATAAGTAATTATATGCTTTAAACTAATGTGTCCCATGGAAAGGATTGGAATTTACAAAGGACTCTAAAAATTCTTGCATGATAAAGTACCAAAAGAGAATGGAGTTGCTGAGTTCTTTGTGTGATGTATTGATCTCTGTAAAACTGTACTAGCAGGAAGAACCATGGTAGTTTATTACAGATGTCAAAATCTAAAGAAAATCTCAGGGTAGTGGCAGGTGGTCAAGTTCAGTAGACTGACAGATGCCAATCATCATTATCATCATCCTATTCCCAGTGGCAGCTATTACTTTATTAGATGCTTTCTGGGTGCCCGGCATTTAATACAAATAACATCTGATTTAATTCTCTTGACTAGAGGTTAGCAAACTGTGCCCTGAGGGCTAAATCTAGCTTGCTCCTGTTTTGGTAAATAAATCTTTACTGGAACACAGCCAGAGCTTTGTATTTATATGTTGTCCACAGTGACTTTCACCTTGTAGTCAGAGTTTGCATTTGTCCCCACTCAATGGATTTAGAAACTTTGATTGAGCGAGCCAGGCTGCCTGGTTTCCTCTCCTGCCGTTTTCCCAAATTTGCCCGTCCCCACCAAGACCTCACTAAATCCTCCTGCAAGCAGGATTGCTCAGAGCACTGTGTGGCAAGTACCTTAGTGACTATGCTTCTGTTTAACAAAGAACGTACTGCATGGAACTTAACCCATTTTCCTAGTAATAATTTCTAAATGCATCAGCCACAGGAGATTGGAAAAATAAGCATTATTTATAAGCACCAAAAAAATTGGACAAAACCCAGTTGCCCCACTACAAGAGGACGATAGAGTAAAATGAGACATTTATTTAATGGGATGGTAAGAAACCCATTAAATATATCACTATGGTAAAATGTTTATGGTGTGATGTTAACTGAAAAGGGCAAAATGTAAAATTGTATCTTTATAACTAAATTCGATTACCAACAGCGATTCAATGGAGATGCAGGTTCTGAGCTGGGAACTGCACATGCAGTGGGGAATGTAACTCTGGGCTCCATCTTCAAGAAGTTTACAGTCTGCAGGGAAGAAGGACGTGGAGCAGAAACCACCCACACTGCGATCGCTGCAGTGAAGCAGCAGGAGAAAAGTATAAAGTGTTTGGATGGAGTTTAATTAGAAGGATCGACACTGGGGCAAGGGAGAGCTCTGCGGCCCCTGTGGGGTGTGTTTGATTCAGCAAACGAGTGGGGGGAGAATGTTGGAAACAGCCAGTGAGGCTGAGCAAAGAGCCAGAGTCCAGGGGGAGCCCAAAGGGTGGTTAAAAAGCAGGAGGTAGAGGGCGATGCCTGTGGCTCAAGGAGTAGAATGACGGCCCCATATACCAGGGTGCAGGGTGGCAGGTTCAAACCCAGCCCAGAAAAGGAGGAGGCAGATCAGTGTGGCAGAAATGCTGTGAGGATGAGATCGCCATGAGATGAAGGCAGAGAGATGAGCAGTGCCTGACGGGGCAAGGAGGGGCCTGTCAAGGCCCTGAGCAGTTCATGGTATGACCAAATTTACATTTTAAGGCAATCTTTCTGACTGCAAACATTATGCAGGTACGTGACCCAGTGACAAGACAGAAATACAAGGAAATTGTTTGTATTGAATGCTTCAGTTTGTTTGGGACTGGATATGACTTTTTAAAATTTTCTTTATTTCCATTTTTATTAACATTTTCTATATAATTGTAGTGTTTCAAAAATAGGACTCCAAATCGTTATCCCAAGCCAAGCAAAAGCTAAGAAGCAAATGTGTGATGCTCCTCCCAGTCCAGACTGGGTATGTAGGTCTGGGTGCTGCAAGGGGCTTCCGAGGCCCCTCAGGCTGCTGTGGGCCCTGTCCCCTTCACACTGTGCCCAATGGACAGCTTTTGTCATTGATTAAATGCTGCGGCTTGCTTGGAGCCAGTAATCAATTTCACCAGCTGTTTATGGCTTTATTTACTACAAAGGAAGCAAAGTAATCCCTGTAAACTCAATAGATCTAAATTAACTGAATGTTCGGGAGCCAGGTTAGAAAGAATTATTGCTCTGACTTGGGGGTCTAGAGAAAAAGAATGAACCCAGAGGCCTGTGTCAGAAGCACTGACTTGTTCTCTCACATCCAGGAGGGTCACCTGCTTGCTTGGGCCTCTACTACCCAGGCCTCTCAGCAGAGTCCAGGTAAAGGTCTCTCTCGTTTTGATCAAGGAGACTGGCCAGAAAGCCTGAGCCTGCCACTCCTCCTCTCTCCCCCACCCTCTACCTCGTCTAACTATCCTCTGCTCCCTGCCTTTCTGCCGGACACATTCTTCTTAAGTGATAAAACTTTCTCTACGTCAACTTTTTATTATTTATTGTGATAATCTTGAATGTGTTTATATCTATTAATGCAATTATTAACAGTCTGTAGTTTCTGGGCATCAGCTGAGTGCTGGGAAGATACTAGGATTTATGTGCCAGGAGGGTGTCTTGGCTCCTGGTGCCCGGATTCTGTTTTTTTACTCGGCCAGAACAACCCTATAAATGCTCTTGGGTGAAAGGTGAAAAAACGGAGGTTCAAGGAAATAAAGGAATTTCCCTACTGTAGGATGATGGCCGCAAAGGTAGCCCCTCTGGACGTTGGCCTCACTTCCGCACACTGGCATCTTCTAAGGTACAGCACTGTGTCACAGGACTGGCTGGCTGGCACTGCAGAAGCAAATGTCTTTAACAGTCACACTGTGGCCCCTGCCTATGACACCACCTCGTGCCCCACTGCTCAGTCCATCTTCTCCCACATTTCCCATCCTCACCCACCCCAGCGCCCCACCATCTCTACCGCACATTTTAGACTTTAACAACCCAATGGGCTTGCAACTCATCAAACAAACCCTGCCTTCCTCTTCTGCCTGGATTGCTAAGGCCTCCTGCTTCCCTGGCAAGTTCCTTCAGAGCGATCTCTGTGCCCTATTGAAAGTTTACCACTTCCCTCTCTTTCCTGCCCAAGGAAGGGTGAGCCACCCCTGCTGTGCCCCTCTGTCCCCTGCTCACCCAAACTGCTGCACTCACCACTCTGCTGTGTTGACCCCCAGGGTCTCCAGCATGTGTCAAAAGCGACTGTCTCAGACTGTGTGCCCAGTCCCCGTATGAAGGGCACTGGATTGAAGTGGGAAAGAGGACCCTGCACCTCAAATGCACTGAAGAGACAAACCCTAAACACGCACAAAGCAGTTTGACAGATACACACAAGCAAATGAGCTTGCATCACGCAAACATTATATTTTCTGAGACCAAAGCCTAGTCTCTTCCAGAGTATCGCGACATCAGGCAAAACAGCAACAAGAGGTTATTTTCCATGAGGCCCCGTGGTTTCCTCTCCCCTGCCTCCTGTGTAGACCTTCTCCTGGCACGCTCAGCGGCAGCAGATGGGTTACATAGCACCCTTTGCATCCTCCAAAGTCTGAATCCAGTGCAGACTCCAGTCACGGTGTAAGGACACGCACTTGCCATTTTCACACCATTCCCACTCCAAGCTAAAAATGGTCATGTTACTTTTCCTCCACAGACTCGCATGACGCTCCATCAGCCTCTGAGGCTGGAGACTCCCAGTGCCGGGAGGCGTCCTTATACCCGCCACCCTCACCAAGCTGTAGGAGACGGTTTGCCAGGGCGAACTGGTCCACACAGATGCTGCTGAAATTGTCCTGAGTTCAGACATGGACCTCCCAGGAATTTACTTCCAGGCAGAGTTTATAAACAACAGTCAGTGGCCCTAACATGTGGGCAATAGACAGAAATTATTACTGGCCAAAGGACTTGTGGCTGACACTCGGGGGCTCTCGGCACACCCTCTGCTCTTCAGCGTTCAGGATGTTTCTGCTGCGCGTGCCTCCTAACTTTTCTACAAATATGAGCTTTTGACTAATAAAGAGGGAGAGTTTGTGTCTTAACATGTCGTGGTAAACATGAAGGACCGGGGTGTCAGCCATACCAGGGTTTCAATATAATTGCTGTTCCTTTCTAAGCACCTGATGTGAGAAGTTACTTAAGGCTTTGTGCCTCAGTTTTCCTGATCTATGATATAGAGACAGAGAATCTTCCTCGCTGATATTTTTGATGATTAAATGAAGTAAAGAATTTAGAACACTTAACAAAACCTCGCTGCATAAAGTAAGACCTCAGCAAATAAAATCACTCATGGGGTGTCGCAAAGATCCGATGAGCTAAGGAGCACAAAGCTGGTGCATCCTGGGCACTCAGTAACTGCTCATTCCTTTTCTTGGGTCCCCAGTGGTCCCCGACGGTGGGCAATTGTGTGTGACTTTTGCAATAAGCGTCTGCTAGGGAATTTAACAACAGACATCAGAAGCTAAAAACATTTATAATATTCACCCCAGTGATAACACTGGAAAAATATAACCTAAAGAACAAGCCCCCCCCCACACCACACACATGTGCTACAGATGCTGCTTATACGAGCAGACACTCCGGGAGGAACAGAATGCCCGAGACAAAGACAACAATTTGTTAAAACTACTGAGCAGCTGGGGGGAGTACTAGGCAAGTGTTAGCAATGATCCCTCAAAGGAGATGTGACAACAACATGAAAATATCACTTTGCATTTCCCCAGAGACGGAAAATTGTATACAGAATAATGGTAATGGTAGGAAATTATTCTGACATTTGGAGAAGCCAGGAAATAAATGTCAGAGGATGGAAATCATCAGTTAGGGGTGACTGGATGGAAGGTGATTTGGGGTCTATTTCCTCTTCTTTCTCTTCCACTATTATGCTGTCTTTACTTCTGAGAAAAGGAAACAAGAATCAGCCCTTTCCTCTGCTCTGATTTGGACCTGAGCTTTCTCTAAAGTGATCCAGCCTCTAACAGTAGGAAGATGGGGCCTCACTGTTGAGTGTTGTTGGCAGCAATCAAAACTTCCAGCTGTCTTAACTCCTTTCAGAGGCAAATTCTCCTTCTTTAAACAACCCTATAAAGGTAACGTCCTCCCTCACCCTACTCTCCCTCTCTTTCGGGACATTTTTGTTACCAGGGTCGTCATTCTAAAACACACACCTGATGGCTTCACTCTCCAGCCATAAAACACTCTCCCAGTCCCCTCACGTTCTTCCTCTGATAAATTCCAAGGCTCAGATGGGCCCTTGGGGCCCTGCCTTTCCAGATCTCTCCAATCCTGAGCCACACCTTCTCTCCCTCCAGAACTCTGCCCATGCTACTCCTTCTGCTCGGAATGTTCTTCTCCAGATCTCTTTACTTCTGGGCCTAGAGCTCTTGGAGATAAAACTCACAAAAGTGTTGAACCCTTCGTGGCTGAGTCCATACTGATCCTACAGCAATTCATGAATTACTGTTCGACATTGCTTTTTGCCCCAGCGCTTGTTTTTGTTGAGGTTCCTTCCCTGGGATGACGTCCTGTAATCACCTGTCTGTCTTCTGATCTCGGGGGCAGTGGTTTTCACTAGGTCATCGTCACTTCCCTGACCGATCCAAGAAGAACTGCTGAGTTTTCAATCTGTTCAGACTTTTACTTGTCATTAGGATAAAATGAGGACTTCCAACTTCTTTACATTCAGATCCAGAAACCAGAAGTCTCCTTTTGAAATTTTATATCTATATTTCATTTAACCCTATAGGTCTCATGAAGTAGAAATGATTAAATAAATGCACAGGTGAAGACACTTTGCGGCACATCCCATGTCTGGGTTGCTGGTAGAATAAACAAATACTCTTCCTTTTTTTCCTTTCCCCGTTCTATCAGTTCTAATTTGGTACATCATTTTGGTTATAAACCATCTTTAGTCCTTTTTGAAAAAAGTATAACCTAATAAAAAACTGTTTACTGAAAGTTCTTTCTTCAAGGAATCATGTAAGCATTTGTTTGTTCTTAAGGCCATCACTCAGAATATCTAATTCCATTTTCATGACAATCTTTGAATGTAGGTGAGGAAAGTGCTTACATCCCCCAGACCTTGAATAGGTCTCTGCAAATTTAGAATAAAATCCCAAGAGGTTAGAGTTTAAGTGATGCTAAATATGCAGATCAATTTATTGCATTGTAGTTTAAAGGTATTTTTTAATTTCAAATCATATGACCAATAACCCTTGATGAATACGTGTATCTCCCTAACCAGGCAATAAGATTCTGGCAGCTCAGAGACATTCTCCTTGTTCCTGGTTATCTCAGTGGCTAGAATAGTCTCACTTTCCACAGGTATGTGATGAAGTATGTGATAAACATGAGTATGAATAAATAAATGAAATCGACCACTCTCAATTACTTCAGAAAATCACACAATGGTAGAGTGAGGCACACTTGCCTGTCCATCAGATTCAGACTTAAGATCTCAAAATGACCCCTCAAAAAATAGAAAAACAATGTGCAAACTTTGTCACTTAATGTTTTTACTTGAGGTAGTTAATATAAGTGTTGGTTATTAGTCATACAGATGATTGAAGTATCACTTGTAACTTTGAATATGCATCTAAATAAAAGCACAAAACTTGAAAATTTTCACAGAATACTCAACACCTCCAAGGGAATATGCTTCCAAATCCCAGTAGATCCTAGCCCCCCTTGGTTTACAAAAAACAAACTCTATTATTTTTATAAATTTTTGATATCAACATATGTTCATCTTTATTCTGAGAGCAAACATGAGGTTACCTTAAATCATAAACGACCTTTTTTCAATGTCTCACCATTATTTGGTGACAGGGAAAATTCTCTAATGCAGGTTTTGTGAGTCTGAGTACAGATTGATTGCATGACAAGCAATTTATCCAACAGTTGGTTAATGGAGTGTTCTCTGTGATATCAAATAAAGAGGTAAAAACTACGTATCTAGAGAATATTTCAGTAAACACAGACTCATTATCACTGGCTCCTGATCGACTAGACATTGGTCCCTGGTACTAACATGATCAATTACAAACCCTAACACAAAGGAGAGGGACAGGAGTGTTTTTATACATACCAGCCAAGCATGGGACCATCACTGCCTAAAACTTGCTACATGTTTCAAGGGCAGAGAACTGCAGAGTTTCAATTCTCTCGAGGCACTGTGGTTTTTCTGTTTGTGAGTAAAAAGTGAAGAGTAAGCAAAATTAGTACATTTATTTTACATCCAATACATTTGGAATCATTATGTTGATCAATGGGGGTTGAAATACACTTTAGTCTCCACTTTTATTGCACTTTCAAGATTCGGATGATGCATAATGACATGGATTTGGACTAAGAAAAACAAAACTCAGGGCACAGATTAATTGGAAAAATGTTTTACTGCTTGATAGAAAAGGCAGATAATTTGATTCCCAAGTTTCAGTAAGAGTAAGACACAGTAATGAAGAAAAATAGAAAATGCCAGCGTGTGTTTCCTCCTTATAGTTTTACTCAGCACACAGCTAAAAGCAGTAGATTAATTACCAAAGTCAGCATATATTTTTGCATTATGTGTAAGAATAGGAAGTTGTCTGGGGCCATAAAATAGAAAATGGGAAGGAGAAAGGTACTCATCCCTTTCTTTTGATACTCAGTCTTCAGGTGTTGTGATGTGTGTAGCCCGTCCTGGTTTCCTCCTTGCTGAATGATGCCGGGCTGTGCTTCGGTGTCAGGGAACCGGAGCAGAAAGCCCAGGGATGCTGGTTCTCAGGCCAGCTCTGCCAGCCGGCACCCCTCTGGCATGTTAGGTGGGACAAGCTGATCTCTCAGACCATCTCCTAGGCGTCCATCCATCCATCTTTCCACTCACGTACTCCTCTGCAAAGTTTTGTTAAGCAGCTACCTATGTCAGAAACAGTGTTAAATGCTAGAGATACAAAAGGCGGATGCCCATGACCCTCCTTCCCCTTCTAGGTGGAGCACAGACATGTAAGTAGATAACTGTGTTGCAGCGTGAAAGTGGGATCCAGAGTGGAGAGCTAGGGTTGCTACCTGGATACGCCACTCAAATCCCAGGTACGTACTCACCAGCTTCTTAGATAAGTTCCCTAACCTCTCTGAACCTCAATATTCCTTGTCTATAAAATGGTGATGACCACACTATCTACCTTGGAAACTTTGTGTGGATTGGATAAGATAACACAGGTAAAGCTGCTGTTGTTATTTTTAATATTCACTAGTAGTAATATATGGGGTATCCCAAAGGTATTCCATAGAGTTATCACACATAGGGAAAATGAGAAACAGTATCTACATGTACTGTTAGTTACCAAATATTTATTGCAACATTTGACAAAGAGGTGCCCAACATGTAGAGAATATTTTGCAAATATTTTGTAAATGAATATTCTGTAAATAAATGCACATTTAGCTATAATTTTCATTTTCCCTATGCATGATGACTTGACATGTAGCCTTGGGGACACCCTGTAGAGGAGTGAGAGTAGCTTCCAGGTAGCCTGGAGGAAGCAGCCCTTAAGTGCACCTGTGGGCATCAAGGAGCCTTAACAGATGAGGTTAATTGACAGGAACTGGGGAGTTTAGCAGGTAGACAGGATGAAGGAAAAATGCAATAAGAGAGAAAGCCTGAGATATGTGTGATTATTATCATGTCTGTTATAGCAGACACTGCAACTAAAGGCTGGACAGTTTTAGTATTCATTCAGTATTCGTTTTGTTGTTGTTGTTGTTGTTGTTGTTTGTTTCCTTTGATCACCCAGAGAATGAATCACAGATGCTGAAGGAGTAACAGATTATTCTATATCATTGGAGCACAATGTGAGGATAAAGCCATGGGCAGCTGAGGTGCACAGACACAGACAAGCAAGCTTTTAAGGGATTCTACGGCTTGTAGTGAAGAATGAGGTTCACAGATATTTAGGAAACTCTGTATGCTCAGGGGTTGAATGAGTTATTCTGGACTCTACACCTCTTTGCCCTCCTGGATTCACTTACCATAATGTTCCTGTGAACACCTAGTAGACAGCACCTTCCAGGCCAAAGGTGGTGATTTTGACGGTTGCCAGTGAGTGAGAAATGGTGCTGGGTGCAGTTACACGGGCCCAGCTGTAGGCTCTTCCTTAAGTGAAATTAGTGAATTTGCTGAAACTTAGGAAACAAAACTAGATTGATCAGTCAATGTTCAGCCAGAGAAGCTGAACCTAGAAGTTTACTCATGGAGACAGAGAATAGATAGATAGATAATAGATAGATGCTAGATAGAAAAATGATAGATTGATGATAGGTAGATAATAGACGATAGATTAGATAGGTTCATAGCTAGCTGATTGACAAATAATCGATACCTAGCTAGATAGAAAAATGACAGCTAGATGATAGGTAGATAATAGATAGATGTTAGATTACGTAGATTGACAGATAGCTGATTGATAGGTAGGTAGATAGATGAGTAGATAAATAGATAGGTAAATAGATAATGTAGAAATTTGACTTTATGCAATTTCAGGCTCTGGTAATACTATTGTTTGGAGGATCTGATTTAGGAGCTTGAGTTCCACAGAACAGGTAGTTCCCTCAGGAAGGAAGATGAATGTAGCCTGGGGCAGAGAAGGGCGAGTTGGAACCACAAGTGAAAGCTGACAGATGCTGAGGGTCTGGAAGGAACCGAGGGCACACCTGGCCCAGGGCTCAGAGAAGCTGGAGGCAGAGGCCAGAGGAGGAGGAGCAGTCACAGCACCTGCCGCGGGCCTGCACCGTCAAGGTGGGCGCTCGGAGAGTGACCTGTGTGTGCCCTGCTGCTGCCTGTCCACCCCCACTGGGTTTACCAACAGTTCTTGTTTGTACGGGACTGTCCTGCTTTTCACACCAACAGTCCCATGTCCAGGGAAATCCCTCAGTCCTAGGAAAACTGAGACGGACGGTTATCTTTTCTCCAATGTTTGTATAAACATTTCTCCTAAAATATGCAAAAAAAAAAAAAAAAAAGAGTTCTCTGGAAGATGTAGTTCATCCTGGCCTAGTTGACACATTCCAAAAGTACCACAAGCACCAACTACTGGGTGTCGTTTTTAACTTCTCTAATATTTATTAAAACCACAATGATCAGAGACTGCAATATTAAACACAAAATAATATATAGCTAAAGATATCTGTGAAAAACGAGATTAAGAATGGAAGTAGCCATGAATCCTGTGCCTTACTCTGTTTTCGATCGCCACTTAACAAAATCCTTGGCCACCTTCCAGCTTTCCAGGATCATTCACAGCTTCTCTAACCCCTGTGCTTGTAGATTGAAGAGCCCTGGGCCCCGAGACCGCTGACAGGCACTGACAGGCACGAGCAGCCTGGGAGCCGAGGCCCTGGTGGACGACCGTCCTGCTGTCTTTTTCACTGCGCCTGGTTCAGGGAAGCGTGGCCGCATGTGGACGCTTCCGTCCATCACTGACGCATTCGGATGGATGGATTTTGCTTTTTACTATTTATCATGCACTTCTAATTCTCATTGCCTGTTCACCATAATTTGAGGCGGGGAGGGCTTTTCTAGGTCAGAGCGTATACAATGGAGGCACAACAGTCCTGCCTTTCACACGGGCTGTCACTGCTTACTCCCAGCAGAAAGCAGCCGCCACATTCAACAGGGAGAGCGGAGAGGTGTGGGACGCCAGAACCATTACAAAGTTAGGGTCACAGTAAGCAAAGCCAGCAAGGAACAATGACACCTGCTGTAGTCATGACAGCCGATGGGGGAGTGGTGGCCGCTCTGGGCCTGAAGGGGAAGGGCTGGTGGAGAGGGAATGGTTCTTGGGCCTAGACGACACTGTAGTTGTCCTGCTGTAGGGAAGGAGCCCTGGGAGGAGTGGTCACCGTAGGCAGGAACACTCCAGCACTGACTGCCGCCCAGGGGAGTCCACAGCCCAAGGGAGTCCCCCTCACCCCGTCCCTCTCCTGCCAGTGCTTCCTTTGCTGCAATCCAGCCTGAAACAGGAGCGTGGAAGAGTGCGGTTAAAGCCATCCTTTGGGGTCAGCTTCCCAGGGCGGAGGGAGGAAGGGAGAGCAGAACACCCTGCAGCCCCTTTTCATAGAGCGTTCAAACCAACTTTTCCAAGTGTGCAATAAGTAAATCTCAGCAACTACATTACTAACCTCATTAAGTCTTCCTAATCCGGCTCGGCGCCTGTGGCTCAAGCGGCTAAGGCCTCAGCCACATACACCTAAGATGGCGGGTTTAAATCCCCAGCCCGCCCGCCAAACAACAATGATGGCTGCAACCCAAAAATGGCCAGGTGTTGTGGCGGGCGCCTGTGGTCCCAGCTGCTTGGGAGGCTGAGGTAGGAGACTTTCTTGAACCCAGGAGTTGGAGGTTGCTGTGAGCTGTGATGCCATGCACTCTACCCAGGGGGACAGCTTGAGGCTCTGTCTCAAAAAAAAAAAAAGAAAAAGTCTTCCTAATCCTTCTTTGTCCAAATAACATGATCAGGTCTTTACAAAGTCCCGTAATTTCACAATGCATTCAGATTTATACATCCTTAAAAGATTTGTGGCTTGTTCTCTCTAAATATTTGTTCAGCAAAGAAAAGAGGCCTCCATAGTGATTCCTACGATTACCAGTAGAAAGCGAGTACAAGTGCCCTCTAGGAATCCAAAGCCTATTTAAGTACTGGTTGAATGTTTATAGACATTTAACTTCTTGAAACTAAACAGCAACAAAATATCAAATTTGTGTACATGAGATGCTCTGAGGAGGAAAAAAAAGGCCCTTGAAGAAAGTTTCTTGCAATCCTTCTTTAAAAATCACAAGGGGTATGCACCATTGTCTCTGTTATATAATGATAATGTTAAAGTTCTGTATTTATGTTTAAAAATACTTTATTATCTTTGTTCAGTTCTCTGAAGGGCTCTGGGAGGTAGGCAGAACATGTTACTGTTTTTATTTATTTTTTTGCCATTTAATGAATGAGAAAATCTAAGGGGTGATAATGGAAGGACTTGGAATGGGACCAAGAGGCCTAAGGTCCTAGCTAAATACATGACGCAGCGTCCATTCTAAAACGTTGGCATGAAAATCGAAGTGAATCCCTCTTTTACTTCTTCCAGGTTAAAGACCTGGTTCAATCCCTAACTGTCCTCTACCTACAGATCTAGGAGTATGAATACCTGTGAACCCACGCTACTAGGTTATTATGTTTAATGAAGTTACAGATGTGAACTCAGATAGCTCAGTTCCTGGCACATACAAGTGATGCTCCCTAAATGCCATTCAAGTCTAAACTTCTATTTTCACCTAACGATTCTGGAGATCTTTCTCCGGTACCATAACTGAAGCTTCTTGATCATGTTCTACATGTTATTTTATGCTGATTTCCAAAGATCCTCCTCGCGTTGGCCCTCTGGCTTATATTCCTTCACTATCATAATTTTCATTCATTCATAATTGTATTTATTCTACAAACATTGAGTGATTGATAAAGATACTGAGTGATAAAGCTCTCGTGTATTTATTGCTTACTATGGGCCAAGCATTGTGCTAAGTGTTCTATAGTCAATACCTCCTTTAATTCATAATAACATGATGTATTTATCATTTCTGTTTTGAAATGGGGAAATTGAACTTAAAGAGGCCTGAGGCAAATCCATTCGGTCGTGCACTCGCCGCTCCCCAGAGCGCCTGCCTGTGTGAGTTGCAGGCTGCCGGGTGAGCAGGGCCGGCCTGCACCAGCTCTCCGCGGCCTGCACCAGCTCTCCCTTCAGCCGTGTACTTCCTGCCCAGCATCACACAGCTAGAAAGTGACGGAAGGATGAAATTTAGTCCTATCTGTTTCCAAATCCCGTGCTCCCCAGCACGGTGCTGTGTGGGTGGCTGTTCCTCAATCACATCTGCCCTTGGAGACCTGCACATATATTCAGCCAGGAAGGAGAAAAAGCTGGAGTGGCATTTTCTGGACAGTTGGAGGAATCAGAAATGGTCACTTTCCCAAATGACAATTTCTGCAATGACGATTTATTCTTACTGACCCACTCTTGTAGCTTTTTCCTGACCTTGGGGAGGTGACTCTAGCTTTATACTCGAGTTTCTTTTGTTTGTATTTTGCTTAAAAATTCCCCTTTTCTACTCAGTCGCTGGGAGGCAGCATGCTGTTGCTAAAAGAATGTTTCCTTGGGCTTCAAAAGCAGGTGTCCACTGTCGGCTGTGACGATGATGATGGTGACAGGATGCATCCCATTCCCATCTGTGGTCACATGCGACATCCTAAAGGAGATTTTCTCTAACCAGCCTACCCACAGCACACCCATCATTCTAACTTTGTATGCTACCTGATTTTGTATCATAGAACCTGATGTTACCACCTGACATTATATGATCATATATGTATTTGCTCTTTAAATAGGTGGTCTGCTTCCTACGTGGAGCCAAGGACTTCACTGTCCTTTGTCCACCGTCAGCACCTAGACAAACACCTGACACTCAATAAACACTTAGTAAATATTCTTTGAGAATTTTCCATCTGCCAGACACTGTGCCACGTGTTGTAAGTATCTCATCAAATATAACAACCCTATGACAAAATTACTTGTTCTTATATCATTTTAAAAGTTAAGAGCATAGAGAATTTGAGAGATTTGTTCAAAGATGCACAGCTCAAGAATGAGCAGGACCTTAATTCAATCCCGAGTTCGTAACCACTTCTCTGTACTGCCGTGAACTGATCAATACTGATCAATGTGACTTTGAAAGTCACATCACCTCCATGAAACTTGCCTTTGTCATGTGTGAAATGAGAGAGTGGTTGACTGTGCTGATTTCCAAGTTAGTGAGCTTCTCTGACCCAGCTGAATTCCATTGTTTCTACCAAATCTCCGTAACTGTCAGAACCTTTGTAGGCTGTGTTTTCTACAGACGGCTTCTGGAACACCACAGACTGAAAGCCCAGAGGGGACATAGACCACTGAACTGCAAGGAAAACCAGCGTTCATTCCAGGAGTAGGACTGAACTGCAAGAGCATGGCTACTGTGGCTGAGGCTGCAGAGCCTGAAGATCAAGGTGATTTCCAGCAACAAGTCCCCACAGGACTGCCAGGCTTATGTCATTACCCACTTCTACATAACAGATCACTGCAAAGCTTGGTGACTCCAAACAACTCAGTGTTTCTAGCAATTTTGTGGGTTGACCCAGAAGTTCCTCTGCCTGTTTCCCATGAGCTCACTCAGTGGTTATAGTCAGTGGAGTTCAGCTGAAGCTGAAGCACCCAGTGGCTTCACCGCACGTCTGATGTTTAGCCCAATTGGTCTCCCCTCTTGGGGCGTCTCATCACCAAGTAGATGATCCAGTTTCTGTACATGGAAACCTCAGGGAAAGCCTAAAGTAGAATCATTTGCAAAGCCTCTGCTTCTGTTGGGTTTGCTGATGCCCCGTTGGCCAGAGCAAGTCACAGGCCAAGTGCCCTTGCAGGAGGAATTTTACACTACCCTTTATGGGAGGAGTGGCAAAGAATTGGGGGACATTTTTAATCTACCATAGTACTGAAACAAACCATGTTGTCAGATCCAAATGTGCCCAACAAAGGCCACCAAACCAGTTGCCTAAGAGCCTCCCCCATCTCAGCTGACCATCTGCCCTCCCCCACCCATTGTGCAGGCTACAGTCTCAGCAAATTCCGTGAGTTCTGTCTCCCACACCTGAAGAAATCCTGTTGGCTTTACCTTCAAAGTTTATCCAAAATCCAATCACCTCTCCACATATTTACTATTACCACCTTGGTTTCTGCCACCGTCACCTTTTTCCTGGAGAAGTCTTTCTACAGACCTGTGACTACTGTAAACTCCTCTTCAGAATTGTCCCTCAAAGGATGGGCTGTTGGGGCGGCACCTGTGGCTCAAAGGAGCAGAGCGCTGGCCCCATATCCTGGAGGTGAGGGGTTCAAACCCAGCCCCGGCCAAAAACTGCAAAAACAAACAAACAAACAAAAAACAGGAAAAGGATGGCTGTTGGCCTCATTGCCCTACCTGGCATTTCCATATGCTGGTACTCGGCTGAGTGGGCTCTCATGACGTCAAGAGTGCCTTCAAGCAAAGAAGGAGAGAGACACAATTTCCCAAGGGTTCCCTTACAAAGCATTACTAACTAGGTGGCTTAAAAGAACCATAATACAGGGTCTGGCAGAAGTAATGCCTTTTTGTGCTTGAGCGTGATATTATGTTACAGAAATACATGCAAATGATGAAAATTACAAGCAATGGCATCAATAATGCCCCTTTTTTATAAGCTGGTAATTGATACCAATACTTTACTATAAAGTCATACAGCACGCAATTCTGTAACATAATATCATACTCAAGCACAAAAGGGTGTTACTTCTGCCAGACCTTGTACATGATTTCACAGTTCTGGAGGCTAGAATTCCAAAATGAAGGTGTTGAGAGGTCAACGCTCCCTCTAACCCTGTGGGGAGTCTTTCCTTGCCACTGACAGCTCTGATATTTGCTGTCAATCCTTGCTGTCCACTCCAGTATCTGCCCCATAACCACGTGTCATCTCCTCCCTCCTTGTCTCCCTCCTACTCTTACACGGATATCAGTCATATTAAGTTAGGGACCCACCCTACTCCAATATTACCTCATCTTAACAAATTACATTTACAATAACCTCATTCCCAAATCAGGTCACGAGGAAGTGCAGATTGGGGCTTTAGTTCGTCTTCCTGGGGGACACGATTCAACCCATAAGGGACAGGAATCTGCGAGCGTGTTGAAAACTGCCTGCCATGGCTGCAACGTCACTCATAGCGAAGTGTTGGGTTTGTGGGGCAAGATACCAACAACTCTAGGTTTGTACCTGGAATGATAAATTTGAGGATTGTCTAAAACTGCCTGAAGGATAAAGAAGGGAACCAAGGAAGAATGTGAGGCACTGTCAAGTTCAAGGCGAGACCAAGTGAACATATTTAGCCTTGAGCACTCACTTGTATTGGGATTTGCTGTCTGAGTGAAGGTCAAGTCAGCAGATTTAAAGGTGGAGACCTATATTTGTAAGAAACTTAGTCATCTCAGGGACCCAAACCTCCAGGGTAGGGGACAGTCATGCCTTAATCTACATATCACTCTGGCAGGTAACCAGCTTTAGAAAAAAAATCCAGCTTGTGAACGAGGCAGGTCAAAAGGAGGCATTTAAGCATCACTCTAATTAATCACTTTGGATGGAAAGCTGGTGACCCAAATGCTTGTGTCTGCGTCCTAACTCCCACATGCTATATCTACACTAGAAGAACTTTTCAACCCTTGGAAATTCTCTTCCCAAGAGGGTCCCATCGCAGAGCAGATGTTTGCAAATCATTTAGACTGCCGGTGATGAATTAGTTTTTAATGGCATTCTTGTGTACTTGTTATAAATCATTAAGCGTCCAACAGACTGTCTCCCATTTCCACAGACCTGGTCGGCTTGGGTTCCCAAATAGCAAAAATGCACAGTGCTGGGACAAGGCTGCTGCACCCAGAGGAAATTGCTAATCCTTCACTCCCCTTCTCCCTTGTCCTTGACGCCTGCTGGTCCACCCCTTTTCTCACCTCCCCTTCTCCTCTGCTCCTTTCTCACCTTCCCCATCCTCCTCCCACCCCTGCCCTCCTCTGCACCCCCGCCCCGTCTCCCCAGCCTGCCACACACCTCTCTATGACCCTCATCTCCTTCCTCCCTCCACACTGGGTCATACTTTTCCTTTTACCATCCCATCTTTCCTCAGCATTAAAAATAAAGCTTTCTTTTGATAAGCTGAGAGAGAGATCCACATGCTGACACAGAACAATTCTCAACACCGGCAATGAATTCATGGTCACTTCTTCCTGGAAATGCAGGAAATTAAAGTTGGGGGTGAGGGAAGGCTGAGAGCGAGAACAGAGCGGGGAAAGGGAGAAAGGGTCCCACGTCCATGGAAGAGTATCAACAACGTGAGGCTGGGCACTAATGGTTCACATGCTCTGGACATTGTCCTCATGCTGGAGATGTGGGAATGGTTTGAATCAAGGCTCAGAGGGGCGTTCAGGAAATCTCTGAGTTTGCTGAGGAGTCCAGGATAATGAAAATGAGAGCAGCACAGAATAGGGTTTTTAGAAATACTTTGTCACTTTTTCATTTTGGTATCTAGTTGGGGGTTGGTGAAGAGAAGAAATAAAAACAAGGTAAGTCAAATTCAAATCATGTTAAACAGCAACATTTATAACTGTGCATTTGTAGAATGTTGTCAGGTGCTGGCCACATGTGAGGCCCTGGATTCAACTCAGTGTCTATGTGGGTAGCACTAATATCGTGTGCCCCCTCCCCCCAAAACCTGAAAAGTAAATCAGGTTGTTCTTTGTCACTGTTGAGTTCACCTAATTTTAATCCGAGATCCTTCTTTCTATCACCAGATGAGGCTCTGACCCTTGAGCAACTCAAGCTTGCCTTCCCTCCCCCTCAAATGTCTCTGCTCACCAGCCAGCCTCTCGTTTCTGGCCCTTTTTATTATAAAACTGACTGAACTACTTCTACCTGCAAACTTAACAGCGGCCTTTAAGCTGGCTGTGTCATCTGCAAAATGGGTTTCTCTCTCTCAGCAGTGTCTGGACTCTCTCCCTTGTTAAAAATTCTCATCAAAGAAACAAGCCCCCTTTGGCCCTTGCTCCCGTGTGTTGGTAAGTCTCCCTTCCCTCTCTCAAGTCCCACCCAGACATCTAGAAAGGGGCTCCCTGCTGCTCTCTGCCCTCCCGGGCTCTGTACACCTGTGTGCTGGTTCACACTCTCATCCTCTGTCATTGATTTCCCTTTAGTGTCTCTGACAAGCTCTTCCCCCCCAAACTTACTGCCTCATCAGAGCCAGATGAACTGAGTCCAAGTCACATCGTCTGTCTCTTGCATTCCCTTCAGCTTTCAAAATGCTTCTCCACTTCTCCTTCTTGCCATTTATTCTGGATCCCTTTTCCTCAACCTCCGTGTCCCTCTGAAGGGCGCACTCCCAAATCATATCTTCTTACTCCCTACCTGGGGAAATGCTCCTGGCTCCTCTGTCTTAGCAGCCAGCCCTCTGCTGTTTATATGCAATGTGTGTGTCTAGGCAAATCTCTCTCCTGAGTTCCAGATCCCGGAGTCCCTGGTGTCTGCTGGATGCTGTGTGATGAGTTATCTGAACTTCAAATTCAATACATCTACAAATTGATTCTTAATGTCTCTTCCCAAACTAGCTCTTTCTCTGGGCCCCCCAGTGGCTGGACAGGCTACCATTACCCTGGCAGGTGCCCAGATGCTACAGCTGATGTTCTCTGGGGCCCTCACATCTGTTCCTGTGCTCAGTGCTTCCAACACTGCTGTGCCACACCTCTCGAGAAACTTCTCCCCCCACCTCCCCGCTGAATTTCCACTGTCCCTCCCTAGTGATTTAACAGTGCCCAAAGTCTCTTAAATGATCCTGGTGTCTTTGATCTCTCTCCTAACCCCTCACCCCACATACAGAAGCCATCATGAATTGCTCAGCTCCTGAAAATCTCCCTGGGTAAGTACCAGATCCTCAGCCTCTTGTTCAAACATCTCCACGTTCTTTCCCAGCCCAGCAATCTGCATTTTAAGTGGGTGGCCCACGAGCACTGTGCTGAGTGATACGTGTGGTGTTCCTATGAGTATGTGATTATTACATTGTCTGATAAATTGTGAGTGTTCACCCCATTGTGGGCTCTCAAAACATAGTAGCTGTTTTTATTATTACAGGAAGAGCCCTGAGCATCAGTTTCCAGTCTTCTTACGTACCAAGGGATGATTACATATCATTCATTGAACTATCATGAGGATCAAACTAAATCATACATTTATAAAGCTTAGCACAATATTTACCAGAATACAGTGGGTCCAAGTTCTGTTCCCACTGCCATGACCTTGGACCCTATTCTTCATGGGTTTAAAACTAGAACTAGAGACCCTACATTCATTCAAGGGTTGAATAGGTTATTTCAACACCAAACAAAGCCCTGTTAAACCTAGATGGAATGGGACAGAGAGTAGAAGCTATAGAATTGCAGAGCAACACAGCATGAACACAGAACAGAGGAGTGGAGCCAGACAGGCAGGTGGGAGCGGAGGCACAGCAGACACAGGGCCAAGCTAAGTAACTGACCATCTTTATTTACATCAAAGCAAACCCTGCTATCTTTTCTGACCAGAGCAGAAAAAGTTTAATTTTGATCAGTCTCTATTTTTTTTTTATTAAAAGAAGGAATCGAAGCCCCCTTGGAGATAATGATAACTAGCACTGGTGATCTCTTGTGTAACAATGTATATGGATTATATTTTCACCCCAGCTCTGTGAGCGAGGGAATCTGGTTCTTCCCACTTCACAAATGAGAACAGAGACACTAAGAGCTAATTCCTTGCTCAAGACACAGCTAAGAAGGGACAATGCTGGCACACACGGGATGACCGTCTCCAAGATCTCTGCATCTACCACACAGATATTTTTACATTATCAGATTACATACGCATGTATATATGTTTTATGTATATAAACAAATATATCTGTGTACATATGTGTGGATACGGACACAGGCATGCAGAGACATATGTTGTTTAGGACAAAGTCTGGCACACAGGACATGCTGCTCATGTATTTCCATCTCTCCCTCCTTCAGTATATGAAAAAATCGCACTTCCCTGCACTCCTGTGCAAAGGTGATCATCACAGGACTGGCCTTGGTCAAGAAAATGTGAGTGGGACTGACGAGCTAATTCTGGACAGCTGCTGCTCCTGCAGTGTCCTTGCCTTCCTCGTACCATTGAGAGCAACAGTAATCCAAGGAGTAGCTGCTCTGTCCATCTGGGTATGTGGTCACTACAAAAGTTTTGAGACGACTGTGTTATGATCCGTGATCCATTATTTCACTTCCAAGAAACAGTCGACAGCGTCCTGACTGATTCACTCATGCAGGTTTCACGTTGCTCCGCTCCTTGGTGTTGCTGGGACCGCTTCGCTTGTTTCCATCTGTGCAGATTTTATGTTTCTTGACTTTTATGCATCTCAAAACTTTCGTGATGACCCATGTACTAAAGTAAGGTGACCAGATTTTAACATTGGTAAAGCGGGACAACATGGGCGGGTGCGGGGCCTGACAGCAATGCAAACTGTGATAAGCAGTTCTCCATAATCACTTCTCAACAATTATTTGTTATTATTACAGTTTAACAAAATAATATAACAAAAGTAATATAAACGCATATCCAATAATATAAACGCATATCCTGGCGAAATAGCCACATGGCAGCCAAAACCCGTATATTCCCTCCTGTTCTCCCACCCGTTCGTGCATTCTTTCCAAAACTTGGGACTTTTTTAAAAACACCGCGGGACACGGTACAAATTGTTAAAAATTGGGACTGTCCCACCAAAAGCGGGACGTCTGGTCACCCTATACTAAAGAGGAGGCAAGAAGCAGCAGAAGCTCCAGGAAACCCTGAGTGGACGAGTGGAGGGAGTGAGGAACGTCTCTGCCACCTGCAACGCCTCCATAGTGGCCTGTTCTGTTCCGCGGCATAACCCACCTGCTCCCTCCATAGTGGCCTGTTCTGTTCCGCGGCATAACCCACCTGCTCCCTCC
>NW_003852457.1:4722247-4729538 GCF_000181295.1 Otolemur garnettii
GCTCCCTCCATAGTGGCCTGTTCTATTCCACGGCATAACCCGCCTGCTCCCTCCATAGTGGCCTGTTCTGTTCCGCGGCATAACCCACCTGCTCCTGGCAACACCGCCCGGCTGGTGTTGGGATCACTCTGCACAGCGCCCCCTCACGTTTGTGAAGAGAAAGCAGAAACGCCCGGGTGTGACTGAGCGAGGGCTCCTTATACAGCCGGTAAGGTGTGATTCAAATTATCTTTAGCACATTTTATTTGGAGATCCCAAATGGCCTCTAGTCAATGCCCAGAGGAGAGAGGAGAAGGGATGCAGGCACGACCGAGGGTGTTTAATCACACTTATTAATTTCAAGGTAAAAGTTGGGCTTATAGCCTTATAAAATGAAAAAGTACTCCCTCGCCTAACTCCTTAGGAGACAGGCCTGAATGTCATTCTTGGTTTATTTCTCTGGGGAATTAACTGCTTGAATTCCTTCAAAGTTTAATTAAATTGTCACATAACACATAAAATAGCAAATAAAACAGGCTTTTCCTATGTCCTGGTGTTAATTTTATGTCATCAAAATTGTCTAGCTTGTTAGCTGCCTAACTCCAGCTGCCCCAGTTACCAATTAAGGGTTCTAGGTGAATGCTTCTTCCCTGGTTAAGCACCAGCTCTGGCTGCACTCTTCTTCAACTTTGCATTTCCTTATGGTCACAACTACTAATTTTCTAATAGATTCTTGGTCATTTAAGTTTTATGCTGTGCAGTTTTTGAAAGCAAAAGAAAATAGGAAAAGTTTGGCTTCTGGAAGTGTCAAAAAACTCTGCAGCTCTCAGAGGCTCATCAAGTACACAAAGAAACTAAGACTCAGGGAGGTGACCTGAGCTGCCAGCAGTCTTGTGAGGAATATATGGCAAGTGTGGGGGTGTAACCCAAGGAGGCCACTTTGGGGTACGTCTACAGCTGCTGTTCCTCCTGATACCCTCTTCACCAGTCAAGGTCATCCCCTAACAGGTTCTCATCAGCCCTTATACTACTGATGTCACCATTTTTTTGTTAGCCCGGATACAGACCCAATGTTAGATGAGAGCTTCTCTCTGTCCTCCCTTCTCACTTCCTTTCCCCAAAGCTCAATGTCCAGAAGAATGAGGAGCCCTCCTTTTTATTTCCAGGAGGGAATGTTTGTGAATACTTTACTGCCATGGTCATCGGCCACCTACCACCAACCTCTCCATGTAGGAAAGGGAGTGGCCAGTCTGAGTAGTGTGCCCAGAACCCCACACACCCTGCCCCGCAGAAGCTGAAGGTGGAGCCACACCCTGGAGAGCCAGTGCAGGCCTGGACACTGATTCTCTCAGCCCCTGGGCTCCAGAAGATGCTGGTGTGTGGACGGGAGTTAAGCTGTATTCCAAGGGCACATACGTGTTCGTGGGCGATCCAGCTTGCACCACACAGGATCTATCTTTCTGAGTTGAGGGAGGTGGGAGGAAGCCTCAGTTTAAATGGCTCCAAGTTTCCTTCTTCAGTCAACCCTGAAGCTTGGGGCACAACAGGAGCTGAGCTGCCCGGCACCCAATGCTACTTCACTCTGACCCTCAAACTCATCTCTTAAGTGGCTGGAAGCCAGTGGGAAAGAGGGGTGAGTGGTGAGCATCACAGATTTCCAGTAAATTAGTCTCTGTTTCCTACTTTCCAAGGTATTGAGAACAGCTTAAATACCTCTCCATGTTCCCATGGCACAAACTTGGGATGAAATTTAAACTATTTAGAATAATGAAGAAAGATTTTCCTTATTCGGCCCCTGTCCACCTGTCTACCCAAGTCTCTCACCGTTCTCCTTTATCCTACCTATCTGCCATGTAGACTGCAGAATTGGAAATTCCCTCTAAAATATTGCAGTTTTGTTCATCTGTGCCTGGAAATATCCTTTTGCATGGATTTACACTTCCATCTGCACCCTCATATACACATCATTCGGTGCTAGGAAATCTCTTCTACCTTCTTCCAGAATATGCTAAAATGTGAGCGTATCAATGAGAAGGTAAATTTCAGTAAATTGACTATCGATGATTTCAGTTGGTTCAAGGAACCAAGGACCACTTATGAAAGATTTCTAATTTCTCTTTCAGCTCCTCTCTTTTTAATTAACACTATTTGTTAATTTTAGTCTATTTAATTAGCACTAGTTTAGAAACAAATAGCACCTCTTGCCTCATCTATTTCTTGAGTCAAATTACTTGTCATTTTAATTTAGTCAGAATTCTATTGAGATAGAGTAGGGACCCCTCCAATTGTGATAATGTCCTTTCTTATTGCTATTTTTAAACAGAACAATATAATGCCTTGAATGTTATAATCACGCATAGCATTATACATCCACTCACTAATTTCATTCAACAAATGTTTAATGAGCACCTACTTTTTTTTTTTTTGCAGTTTTTGGCCGGAGCTGGGTTTGAACCGGCCACCTCTGGTATCTGGGGCCGGTGCCCTACTCCCTGAGCCACACGTGCTGCCCCCTGCACCTACTTTTTAATCCAGCTTTCTGCTTAAGGATTTGAGGCTGGTTAAGATGGATCCTTGCTTCTGTGATGTTCATAGGTGAGAGGGGACAGACCCTATACAGTGTAAGGGACTGGTGGGCGAGACTCAATAGGACCGAGAAGGAAAGAGATGTTCAGCCTTTTTAGGGTAGGAAATTTTCAGAGGGAAACTAAAGCTCAGCCTGGGCCGTGAAGGGTGGGTAACAACTTGCTGAATGAGCAGGAGAAGACATCTGAACACCCACGAATGTGGGGAAGATAGTGGGACACGGTGGTGGGAGCAATGGTGCTAAGATAAGACCACCTGGGCTGCAGAAGGTTTTGTAAACTGTTCAGAGATCCAGTTCCACACTAGCCAACACGAACCTTAGCACAGGTCACTACCAAGGAGGAAATGGCTGTTGCTAGCAACTTCTAAAATAATGATGCTAATAACTAATATTAGAAACAGAGCTCTGGCTGCATGTCAAGAACTCCACTAAGCACCTTCCATGCATCTCCTGATTCAATATTCATGATAAGTCTGAAGGGTAAATACTGTTCAGCAAATAGTTATTTTGTATTTTAGACCTGGGGGACAGGTCATAGGGAGTGTTGTTAATTATTAGAAAAATAATAATCATTTGAAGGCTAGGAGGAGAAACAGAGATGATGTGGCTGGCAGAAGAGGATTTGTTGCATTTGAGGACAGGTGCTGTGGACAAGTACAGTGCTGTTCAGACACATACCAGGGCCCTGAGAGTCCTCAGGTGACAGTACTCTGGGCTCTGATGTGAAGTTTTCACAGGAAGAGCTAAGTTGGTGAAAGTTGCTTTAATATTACCCTGAAAACAATTAATGTGCCTCCAGAGATTTGTTCAGCCTCACCTTACTCTAGGCTGCAGCCTCTTGCTCACTGCCACATGCTCCCCTGCAGTGAGGGACGACCTTAGACCTGTCTCCAAGGCTGCCACTAAGGCAGGAGCCCATGTGACCCCTGTGCTTGGGTCAGGCCCAGTCACACGCACAGTGGCTCTCACTTCTGCCACCTCACTGGACTCAGATGTAGTGATAAGCCCGCCAGGTGCCCATCCACAGATAAGGTACCAAACAGTGGAGGTGGGCAGCATGCCTCTGGCCTGTCCTAGCACCTGGCTATTGGGTTGGTCAACCTTCTTCTCAATTCCATTAGTAAAGAAGATCAATAGAAGTTTTTCCTTACACACAAGGACAGCAGGTCCCCAGCTCCTACTTCAAGGCTATGTAAACTCTCCTGTCAAGACTATTCTGCAGCGATATTGAGCACCTTAATATTCCTCAGGACCTCTAAATGGTGTTGTCTTAGTAATGTCCCACTAGTCAGACTGCGTGAACAGGAGGAGGAGGTGAGCAAGGAAGTCTCAGGTGACTCCGACCCCATGGCTACTCAGTGCACCACAACATGGCTGGAGTCTGATGTCTGGCTTCAGATCTGATGTTCTGGCACACACAGCGGCATTTCCTCCAGTGAAAGGACAAGTCTGTCTCAACCCGTGGCCTCCCTCACTAAGGAAGAAGCACAGCATGTGGTGGTGTTTTTGGAGTTCAAGGGCAGCAAATATTGCCCTTGGGAATCTTGTTTTGACACAGTAATTGGGTGATTTAAAGACTCCTACTTTCCCTAGGATTCCAGAATAAGAGAGGGCTCTGCAACACCCTGAAATCTGTGCAACCTTCTCTTTCAGGTGGGCAGTAAGGCTGGAGGTGTCCATGCTGGTGAGGCGCTGCAGTAGATAATGATGGCGTGTAGAGCCTGGGACTGGCCTGTGGGGGGTGCTACAGTGCAGCTCGTAGAATTCTGCCGCAAGGGCATCACTTCTGCAGGGGAGAAACACTTTCCATGCGAAAATTAGCCTCTGGCAGTGGAGACTTAGCATGTGAACCCAAAACACCAAGTGCTTCTGCCTTCTGACCTGCCCATTATGTGCCTGTTGGCAAATCTGTAGACCTGTCAGTGTGGACAGGTAAGTTGTGACATCATGTATGGTGGTGGGGGGACATGCAGAACCAGCTGCAGCAGAGCCAGAGGACATGAGAAAATTTTATTAAAGATGGTTCTCCAGGTCTATTAAGTTGATGCCTCTTCTTTATCTCACAGGGTGCTAATAAAGGAAAAGGGGATATCCCCACTACAACTGACAGAGAAGAACTTAGAGGCTTCATGGAGCCTTCCCGTGGGTGCCCCTGAGAAGCTACAGAGGAGAGGCAGATGGGCAGATACTCGGCCAGAGGGAAGTCTCCATGCGGGGAGATATCATACCAGACAGGTATGATATACAATGACTCTGGGGCAGTGATGAATTGCTTGGTCACGTGGTCAGGAGCTCAGTAGATACATGACTAGAAAATTAGGCAAAAAACTAAAAAAAAGTCTTGGTAAAATATATGAAAATAGATCAGTAGAACTGGCTACAAAGATGTGTATCTTTATGGTTCAAATTAATGCTCAGCAGAGAGCTTCCACCACAGAGGAGGCACTGAACAGTCAAGTGGGGGCAGGGGGTTACCCAACCTGCAGATGAGGGCCAGTCTCTCCGCTCAGCCACACAGGTATGCACCATGGGCTTACACACCTGTTGGAATCATCTGGAATTCACAGAAACTTGACAAGGTGAGTCCTTTCCCCCTGGAAGGACAGCCGGTGTCAGTGTGGACGCCCAGCATATCAGCAGAGAGCAACACACCCACAAGGCATGATTCTGCAGGGTCACTATCAAGCCACTCCATGGCTGCTGACCAGGGGGCGGGGGCTCATGCAAGCTTCTGATGTTGTTGTCCTTCCCTGACCAGGGTGCCTCCTGTGGCAGCCCCACCCAAGGACATACAGCGCTCGATCCATGTTATCCTGTATACTATTGCTTTGGGGAGCCATTTAATGTAAAATAAAGTCTATGATTATTTCATAACCACGATATCTACTGGTCTGACCATGCATCCATTACCTAGAAGTAGGCAGCCAAAAAGAATCCCGGCTCACAGCTTACAGGCTGAGCTAAGACACCAACTTAGTAACACTGAGTTTGAACACTGACTTCCAGGATAACTGACTACACCAGCAGCTAGCTAACTATAACCTGCACAGCAAAGTGGCCCAAAGTCTGTTTTTATAAATAAAACTGCATCAGAATATGCCATGCCCACTTGTTTACATGCTACCTATGGCTGTTTTACCACTAAAAGGGCAGAGTTTGGTAGTAGCTGCTACAGAGATGGCATGGCCCACAGAGCCTTAAATATTTACTATTAGGCCCTTTGCAAAAAAAAAAGAATTAAAATATTACCCACTCCTGCACTAAAACAATGGCTGCTTCATGATTCCATGTCCTCAATTACTAGAATAAATTAGAACAGATGGGTGTAAGAACTGTGGATTCCTTTGACACTTTTGGATATGAGGAATGGTCAATTGGAATAGTCATGACCTGTCAAAGGGCATTGGAAATTGGGCCCCTCTGGGACAAACATCTGGCCAATAGGCATGCAACCTAAAACAGGCAAAGTGCCACCCACCCAAAGGTAAGGACAATCTTGAATGGGTCACAGGGGAGAGAGGTAGTAAATATCAATATGGCACCAACGTTGGCTGCAGTACCAGAAACGAGAGGTCAATTTCCTAATCCTAAAATAGGATTTAGTAAAAATACTAAAGTATTTTTTTTTTTTTGAGACAGAGTCTCACTGTTGCCCAGGCTAAAGTGCCATGGCATCAACTTGGCTCACAGCAACCTGAATGGCCTGCCCATGAGATCTGGGCCTGGCTTCCTCAGCGCTGCCTGGAGAGATTGGACAGCACCTTGTCGGGGTGCAGAAAGGCTAACATACTATGAGTCAGGAAAAGACAGGGAGTTGCTGAGAGATGAGCACTGCTTTCTCCTCCTCGGAAAGACAGCTCCCAGGTGAAGCACTGCATTCAGCCTGTCTAAAGGCATGCCCTTGCCAACCCTGCAGCCAGCTCCGTGACCCACCCCTTGTATTACTTCCTCCCATTCTGAGCTTCACTCTCCTGTTTTCCTTCTCTAGTTACCCTGGGATGCCCCTCCAGTAAAGTGTTAACATGCTATTTCAACCATAATTTTTGTTGTCTAGCAGAAGCAAGTTAAAACAACCTACTTAAACATTAATTTTTTTTATTTGTTAAGTGCCCAATATAGAAAAGCATAGTCTCTATTTTTTTTATTGCAAATTAATATGAGAATACAAATGCTTAGGTTATACTGTTTTCTTTTTTAAGGTAAAGTTCAAATTGTAGTTGAGCCCTTCACCCAAGGGTTATGCAAAGCTCAGCCAAAAAGAATAATCAGAGAGGTTATTCAAAGTGTTTGACCTCAAAGTGAAGCATCCAAGGTATTCTTCCTTTCAAATGACTGTGGCCTAAGTAATTGGAAGTAAAATGGAGATTAAGGAGATTGGTGATAGTGATACCAGATTTTTGACTTTGGATTTCCAGGCTCTTAGTCTCAACGATTCGATGAATGAATCGATGGACCACAGGATGGACAGAAGTTAGGTTTTATTTACAGAGGTATTATTACAGCTCTTACAAAGAGCCAAACCTTGCAGAGCAGGATAAGATAGGTTTTAAAGTATCACAGCTCTTAAAAAGAGCCAAACCTCCTTGCAGAGCAGGATGTAAGTATCACAGCTCTTACAAAGAGTCAAACCTCCTTACAGAGCAGGGTATAAGTGTCACAGCTCTTACAAACAGCCAAACGTCCTTGCAGAGCAGGATGCAAGTGTTACAGCTCTTACAAAGAGCC
>NW_003852457.1:4729559-4774400 GCF_000181295.1 Otolemur garnettii
CTCTTACAAACAGCCAAACGTCCTTGCAGAGCAGGATGCAAGTGTTACAGCTCTTACAAAGAGCCAAACTTCCTTACAGAGCAGGGTATAAGTGTAACAGCTCTTCCTCTTTCTCCCTCAGAGGTCTGCAACAGTCTGCTGAAGTCTTGCTCTTCTGGTCTCTCTTCTGTGATGATCTGTGATGATCTGTGATGATCTGTGATGATCTGCGATGATCTGCCCCTAGGCTCTCTGCTCAGGGGTTTATATAGGGGCAGTTGTCCAATGAGCTGAGAGCTTAGCTGATTGGTCTATAAAATAGACCAGTCAGGAGCAGGATTGAAAATGGACCAATCAGGGATGCACTGGAGGAATCGCCAGTACTTTCCCCTGACCTGCAGGTCTTTTTTGTTACTGGAGCCTCCGGTGGGAGAGGAAAGCTTCCCCTTTGGCTCCAGCCTGCCGGTTTCTGTGCCAGCTGCTGCCACCAAGACAGAGGTGGCAGGTCCCCAAGCCCCGCTTGGCTGAGCTGGCTGGGGCACCACTTTTCCGGTATCAATAGCATGGACCTGATTTCAACACTCAGTTCTGCCATTTACATGGCCTGGCCGAGTTTCTGATCCTCTCTGAGACTCAGCACCTTTGTTTGAAAATGGAAATTACATCTGTTTAATAGGGTCAGTTTTGAAATGTAGCAAGACAGCACGTGAAGAACAAGTTTATCTTTAGCACTGGATAAATAAATATTAGCTTCCCAGTCTGGGGTCATAATTCCTGGGTATCATTAGAGCTGTGATATCAGAACTTGCTAACTCCTTTCTTCTGTTTAAGCTTGAGACAGTGTACATTAGACAGGGCCAGTGGTGTCTATGAAGGACAGTACGTGTTGGGAGGGATGTCCACACGGCAGGGGACTGACATTTCTGGCACCCAGGTGGCCCATTTTCTCCTATTGCCTGACACATCTTAGAGACCTTATGTCATTCATCAGGACTGTTTTGCCAGGGGACATCATCCGTGCACAGCTCCTACCTCTGCTCTTCCTTTGGCAGGAGACAAACGAGTAAATATAATCCATCACTATTTTTAAACAGTAAGGGAAAAGCAGTTTGGTATTTAATTTGGCAATCCTGCCCAATGAACTTCTCATGAATCTTAGGATCAAGCTCTGTGAATAAATTGTCATTTCCAACCTTCTGTGTAGGGTATTCTTTTCCATTGAATCCAGGAATATATCTACATAAATATGAATATCAACATGCAAATGCATGGAAATGAGGCCCAAATGGGGCTAAATATAGGGTTGTAAAAGAAAATTAACTTGTATATGCGAGCATTTAAATGCTCTATATGAAAAAGGCATTTAGTTATTGTTCTCTACATTCATGAAATCTACTCAGGAGGAAATGGCCTACAACAAGAGAGATCTTAATTAAACGTGAGGAAGAACTACTTCATTTTCTCAGAGCAGGGAGGTAAATGAAAATCTAGAATGAGCCACTAAGGGAAAGTGTGGCATCTCTTTCTGGTCCACTTCAGTCACAGCCTGGAAAATATTTCGACATCTATATCCCTGGAGGCATGAAGATAGGAAAGATGAATCTCAAGATGTCAAGGCAGGAAGATGTCTGAGCGCTTATAAATTCCATACCCTCCTCCAGCCTGTTTTACATTAAGGAAACAGGTGCAGAGAAGGGAAGAGAGTTCCTGGAGACATAGAGCTGTGTCAACCTGAGCCGTCAAAGAGCTGCGGCTAAGCTCACCTGTGGCAGCTATACAGCGGTCTGCAAGCAGAGAATACCACAGGCTGAAGCTATGTGGGGTTTCCAGCCAGGAGCCCCTCTGCCCTTTACTCCTCAGCCCTCCTGCTATTCCCATGCTGATGGAAACTTCTGGAAAAAGAACAGTAAGGGAAGTGATGTGGGTGGGAGTGAGGACCCTGTGAATCAGACAGGTCTATGGACAATTTCACCGGGCACTATCCTCATCAGAGAGATGATCACTTACACTCACTCCAGTCTGGGGCCAAGTCTAGCCCTGTGGGCATCACCCCACCAGCTTGAACCTGGGTCCCAGAGCTCACCTCACAGCACAGGGCTTCTGCTGGCTGCACCTGGAGCCACCATGACGCCATGAGAGGGAGATCAAAGAAACTCTCATCAGGGACCTGGGCAGAGATATGCCTTATCTCCCTTCTCAGATGGGAAGCTATTTCAGAGTGTGTTCTAGTCTTCCAAGGAAGGCCCTCAGCACACTGGACGTGGAGCCTTATTAACAGCGGTTAGCCAATATGAACAAGCCAAATGCCCCCACAAATCCTGTACTCACCACACTCAGCCTCTGCTGAGCTTCTCCAGAATGACTGCCAGCCAGAACCAGCTCCTTTCAGCAGCAAGCCAGGCAGGGTGTCCTGCCAGCACGTCCTGCCACCACAGAGCTGGTGGCCCACTGCAGAGGCTTCCAAGTGGCAGAGCCCTGTGGCTTCCAAGTCATTTTTTGGTAATGACTGTGCCCACCACTCAGCTAAGATTGTCTGATGCCTGTCTGACTCCAAGGCCTCCCACTTATAAAGCAAACCCTGGCTAAACTCATCTGAACCCTAGAGGATTTTTCTCTCCAAGATGAAGAAGGCAATTTTTTTCCCTTATGAAGCACTTTATTTATTTTTGGATTAAAGTTCAATATACAAATATCCATTGTATGCCATTAACAATTAGAGAATTAAAGTTAACATGGCAGCACAAAATGTGAAATACATAGAAATGATTCTTCAGAAATACATAGTATTTCTATGTGGAAAATTAATTATTATTGAAAATATAAAAAGACATATGTCTGTATATATTGAAAAATTGTTATCAATGTTTTTTTCTTTTTTTACTTGTTTAGGTATTCCTTGTGTTATAACTCCAGTTACTGTCTTTCTAGGGATATCAAGAACAAGAATGAGGGAAATAGAGGCCCCTGCCCGCATAGCAGAGAGGCCTGCCCCGGCCCAAGGTTTGTCTGGGTGTCTGACCAATCTGACTTTTCCTCCGTCACCAAGTGTGGTTGGTAGGAAGCAGGTAGGCAGAGGCTGTGGCAGGAGCCGGTGGCTGAGAGCCCACCTCCCCCACATGTGCCCAACAATTTTGTATGTAGAAATAATAACACAAAATAATAGAAATCCTAGCTAGCATTTATCAGGGCAACATTTGAAGCATGCATTGACAAGCATCTAGCATATAGTACCTATTTCATATATATTATCTCTTTTAATCAACACAGACTCCCCTGAGGTCTGCATTATTGAGTATCTCTGTCTCACAGTAAGAAAATTGAGACAGAGAGAGCCTCTGTGATCTGTGACCCAGAGAAGTACGGAAGGTTCTGGAGGATCAGGAAGGTGGTGGGCGGGACTTAATTTGAAGAAAACAGAGGCATATAATTAAAATAATGACCTTGGAGTCATCCTTGACAGCTTTTTGTCTCTCATTTTCCATTTTCAATCTGTGAGAAATTTCTTTCAGTGCTACCTACAACGTGATCCTATATCCTGACCACATATTACCACGTTCAGTGTCCCCACTCTGGTCCCTGTCACCATCTTCTCTCCAGATCTGTAGTCACCTCCTAACTGGCCTCCCTGCTTCAGCTCTTGTCCTCCTTCTTCTGTTCCCACACAGCGGGAGGCCCCAAGACCCAGCATGTGAAAATGGGAGTCAGTTTGCTTTCCTCTTCTGCTGAGAACCCTCAGGGGTTTCCTGTCTCACCCAGAGCTCAACCAAAATCCTTAAAACAGCCAACAGTTCTACACTAAAGCTGAGCCCAGGCTCCTCTCCGGCTCTAGTTTCTGATTCTCTGCCCTTCCCTTCACTGCACATCAGATACGCCAGCCCCTTCCTTGCCCTGGTGTAGGCCCACAAGGCCCCTTCCTCGAGCCTTCGCCTGGCCTGCCCACCCCCTGGAATGCTCCCCTCACAAGCCTCTCTGCCTTCCACTCTTTTCTCTCAAGTCTATCACCCTGTCCCAAATTTCCCTGCTAATGTTTCTCCTCAGCACCACTCACAAATGCTACTTATCTAATATACATCATTACTTCTAAGATAACATTTTTTCATATTTTCACATCTTTGAAATCAAGATGTGGCTGACACAAAATCTTTTCCTAGGCCACTATTGATAAGAGGTTTTCCCACACTTCCTACTAGAATTTTAATCATTTTGTGTCTTAAATTTAAATCTTTTATCCAGTGAGAGTCAATTCTTGTACGTGGTGAGCGGGGCAGGTCCAGTTTCCATCTTGTACTTGTGGCTCCATTTGTTACATGGGGATCTTCTCCCCCGTGTACGCTTTGGGTTATCAAAGATAAACTGTGGTATGTGCGTATCATGAAATAATAGTCAGCAGCCATAAAAGACGTGGAGAGTTTACAGCTATACTAAAGCCTGTGCGACGTCACTTCTGCTCTCTGCTCTCGCTGCCTGCCCGGCTCCGGTTTCACTCAGTTTCTACAGCACCTTCACTTTTGATTCATCTGTGCCTCCCAGGAACTTTCTAGTTCTGCCCAGTGATTGAGCCAGGCCAGCTGAGTTTAGAGAACTGGGATCCCCACATCCCAAACAACCATATGTTCAAGCCCTTTGAGTTCGGCCTCATAGTCCTTTATTGACCCTCCAACAGAATTGCTCTTCATCTCCTTTCCCGAGATCCAACTCCCATTCTTTCCATAAGCTCCAGGTGGTACTGAAGCTTCTGTACTCCCCTGGGGGCTGGAGTCTTCATCCTGAAGCTTCCTAGGTATACATGTTAAATAAATTTGTATGCCTTTTCCCCATGAACGTGGCTTTTGTTGAGTTCATTTTTAAGTAAGCCTTCAGAGAGGTTCAGAGGAGAGACCCTTGGCCTTTACAAAGTCATGTTTTAAAACACAATCTTGATGAGTATACAACGTGTAATGGCTAGAGCAGGTGGACTAATGTATGTGTTACCACACACACATTTTTGTGATCAGAACACTTAAAATTTACTCCCCTGGCAATTTTCAAGAATACAGTACACTGTACTTACTATGGTCATCATGCTGCATAACAGATCTCTTGAAATTATTCTTCCTATCAAGCCAAAATTTTGCATCCTTTATTTTAGCTGATTTGATCTCCCAACCCCCTAAACACAGGCATTATCATTTTCATGTCACAAGCAGGCTTATGGGACTCAAAAAAGAACACAGCCTTATAATTTATCAAGCAAAGTATCTGGGATACAAACCCAGGTATGATACCCATGGTCTTCTTTCTTTTTTACTATATGACCTACTTTCCAGAAATACCAATTTCAAGTAGACTCTACATGAAACAGAGATACATATATGCCTATATCCAGAACTATAGTACACACATGCAAGCATACTTCATATACAGTCTTAAAGTGCCACCTCTTATGTCTGAAAAGTCAACACTACCTTTCGTTACTACCATTTTCCAAGATCAATTGTGTGTTTACCATTTGACAGATCAGTAAATCAAGAAGGGTATGACATGATCATTGATTATTTTCCAATCAGAACATTCTTTTTGTTTGTTTTGGCTTTAGTATAACAGCTGTGACCTAACTGGCTTCACATGTATTCATTAGGAATACTTTTGTCTACAGATAATAGGAAACCTGATTTGGAGTATTTCTGAGCAATAAGAAGACATTAAATTAGCTTAAAGAACCGGACTACTGACAGCTTTTATTCTGAGGTTTAACTGAGGTACCAAAGACTGAAATTCTTTCTAACCTTCTTAGTCAACTTCATTCAGAGCTTTGACACCCCCCTCCTTTTTTATAGTGTCAGCATCACAGGAGAGCCTCTAAAACTCCGGGTTCATGTATTTTTATTGATATCCCTCTTGGGAAAAAGAGGTGGGTGCTGAATTCTTTCTGTCTTAAGGCTCTACCTATTTATTTGGAAAGGAAGCTTCTTGTAGGGCTTCCTCCTTTGTCTCACTGGGCAGAATTAAGTTACACAGCAAAATAAACTCGGTCTAAGAGTATGAGATTTCCACGGGAGCTTTAGGTCAACAAAGGTTGATTTTCCTAGGAGCTGAAGAAGGATGTCCTTCCCTAAAAATAATTACACAAATGCTTCCCAGTCAGGCTGAGACTAAAACATGGGTCTCCTAAATACTGGTTAAGAATGACTAGAGCATCAGCTCCTGAAATCTAAGCCTGCCTGTGAAAAACCACCAGCAAATCCACCTGTCAACTCTGAAGTTGAGTTCCATGATTCACTAAGGTACATTCTAATGTGTGTGTTTCATTGCATAGATGGGAATGGAATGTTAGTCCCAAAGTGTTTTCCAAAGCCAAACAGCATCAACAGATCCTCTCTCCAGAAGAATGGGAAAATAATTATTTGGACCATGTCTCTTGGCCTAAATACCATTTCTCACCCAGTCCCAGACAGGCTCACCACATGCCACTCTATACAAATGGATTCCAGCTGAGCACCAGCACAGGTGGTGAATGAAAAGCCTTCATCTGGGGTCAGGACTGGGTCCAAGACCAGCCTTTGATGCTCACACCCTCTCTGAACCTCAGCTGTTCTGTATACAGATGGGGAGCCCCAAATATCTAGCATACTATTGAGATTCCATAAATATATCCATTCATTCATTCACTCACTCATTCATTCTTTAATGCCAAGTCCTATCTAAGAAGCAGAGCTACGAAAGTGAATAAAACAGATGCATCTCACATCCTCATGGCACATAGTCTAACTAGCAGGTGACACAGACAAGGAAATAAACAGTGCATACAATAGGCGTCTCTATGGGGGTGGGAGGTCCTGTGGACAGTGGCTAGAAGGCTGTAAAATGCTCATTTATGAGCTGATGTGTATGCTAGACTCTGAAGCATGAGTAGAGATGGTCCAGGTGAAGAGAAAGGAGAAAGAAGAGCACCTCTAGGGATGCAACAAGGACTAGGGAGAGAGAACTAGATGTTTTTAAGGAAGTGAAAGCGAATCAAACAGACTATGGAGTGCACAAGGGCACACACCCTGGGGGAGGCACTTGGTGTTAGGAGCAGTGAGAGTAGCACGAGATGAGGCTGGAGAAGCAGGCAAAAGCCAGGTTACAAGTCCTGCAAAACCATTTGTTCACTATCCCAATTGTAAGAAGGGGCTTTAAGTAGAGAAATAAAATGGTCATATTTGCATTTTTTCCATATTGATTTGTCTGCTGTGTAAAGAATGGATTAGAGGAGGCAAAGACTGTGATAGGGAGATTAACTCAAAGGCTATTAAGAGAGACCAGACTAGAGATGATGGAATAAAGTATAAAATGGAAATGACACTACCTGGCCCTTCCAGGTCACTGCCATGTTTATTTGCTCCCTTTTTCATGGACTAGCTCAGTCACGCAGCCATAATCTCCTGAGCCTCTGCTCCCACACAAGCTGGCACCCGGCTGCAGGGCTGGTTGGGTCTCCATCACTGCTGTCAAGGGTTTCTGTCAGAGTTGCCATTGAGTTCACGTGATAAGTATTCTAAGAACAGAATGATACTATGGGTGCTTTTGGTCTGTTTGTTATTAATTACCCAACTTGCCTTTCCCACTTTCTCCTGATAATGGAAACCCTCTTTTCTGTGGGAAATCTACTCTATGTGGCTGGAGTAGAGCTAAGCAAGCAGGCAAACCTGCTCACCTGACCACAGAGATGATTCAATTTGGTTATGTACGTCTACCAGGGACAGCCCAAACCTACCCTGTACCCAGTATGTCTACATGAGGATTCTGACTTGGAACCACAACAAAGACTAAGTATAGACAGGGGCCAACTTTCCTCCCCTCTCAAAGATCTTGCTGAGATTAAATCAACAGAGCCAAAAGGTAAAGAGAGGAGAAAAGTCTACCAATCCCCAGACTCTGATATTTAAACCTTAAAATCATCTCTCTCATCTCCTTACGCTAGTTATATGAGCCAAGAATTCCCCTTTCAGGACTATGTAAGTTTGAACTGGGTTCCCTTCACCTGCATCTAGAAGAATGGGAATATAAATGGATTCATAGGAATATAGAGGGTAAGGAATATAATTCTGCTGATTACCCCCAAGAGTGACAATCTGGAGCTTGATTTTAAAAGAGTGAGAAAATTGTGTCGTCCATGGGAAAAGAGCAGAAGGATGAGGCATTCCAGGCAGGAAGAATAGAATGTGTGAAACTTGAAGGCTTGAGAGACTAGGGAGTAGGCAGGCTGCGCGGGGACACGTGAGTCTACTTGCACACGGTACGTGCATATGTGCAGCTGGCTGTGAGGAGAGGACGGGAGACGGGAGCTACAGGAAAGCCAAGTCTGGAGAGGTCTCCTCGTGCTGCAGTCTACACATCTCCCGAAGTTCAGATATACCTAGACTGAGGAGAGGGTATGTTCTAAGCTGTCCTTGCTTGAACTTTAGGATCATCTCGGATTCATTGCCCTCTTAACCTCACACCTAAAATCTGTTTTTCACACCTCAAGCCTTGTTCACATCATGCTCTGGATTTTCCGTATTCCTCACTCTCCTTATTCTTTGAAATCATTTAAGACTTAACAAAAACACTACTTTGAAGACTCCTTCCTTGATTTTCCCAGGCAGAATCGCACCCTTTTCTCTGAGCTCCCGCACCCTCGGTCTTTACCTCTTTTAAACATATTTCATTACATCACACATGGAATTAATTTTTGTCAACCCTCACTGCTGTAGGGTCTTTGAGAGCAGAGACACTGAATTATCCATCTCTGAGGAGCGGCACAGTGTGGTACCTGAGCATGGCAGTTCTTACGTAAGGTGCTTTTAAAACGGTGTAAGTGCTGATGATAAAATTTTAATCAGCCCAGAGAGTTTTGATTTGAGATCCATAACAACATCAACAATGAAAATTCAAATCTTAACGCTATATTTGGACTTTCTAGGTTGGGAGATAGTTACAAATCTTTAACTTCTGAAGCTTTCTGTTAAAACTGTAGGAAAATGTAAGGCCAGTCGTGCTCACAGTATTTCAGCTTGACAGTTTCTGGGCTCAGTTGGAGTCAATGAAAGAATTTAAATAATGGAGAAAAAGCCCCTCATAAGGCCTTTTGGAGCAAGAAGAGAAATGAGAAAGACTGACCATCTCACTTCTGTGCTTGTGGGACAGGTTTTTAAGTGTCTGTCATGTTAAAGGGAAAGAAATTCATTCATCTCCCCCCCCCCCAGAATTGCAGATAACACATGTGGACCCTTGGCATCCAGAAGCAATCATTTGAACAACTGGGTTATTTTGTTTCATCTTTCCTACATCCTGTTGTCAGGCAGATCCGACTTATGCAGGGTCTTTTTCCCAACATGGCTGTTCGTTGCCCACGCAGAAGGAAGAAAGCATGAAACAGCTTCCCTGAGCATCAAGGCTGGGAGCTGTCCTATGTCCTTATCCTGCAATATGTAAAAAATTCCACATGCAGTAGAGCTCTTTGATGGTCAGAAAGCCCCTCACAGGGGTCCAGAGGATGGAGAGGAGGCCTGAGTCGCAGAGGCTGTACTCACCTGAGCTACCAGGGAGGCAATTGCCAGAGCCCCTCCAGAGAGGCCAAAGCCACTTTAACAGACTTTACCAATAATGCCCACAAAACTTTCACACAAATATAGGCAAGGCTTATGTTGCAAAGCTGAGTTTAAAGTAATGATTCGAGTGCACCTGCATAAGTCGAAGCCAACTACACACACGAACACAAGCAGACATGTGTGTGCACGTGTGTATGTAATTCCACATTTTGTGGATATGGGGAGGGAGGCACTGTCACAAGGGAAAGACTCTTCTGGCCAGGTTTCTGCAGTCCAGGTTCTGGACCACAGTCTTGCAGATCCAGAAGACAAAAATGTTTAGATGGCTAAACATGAGTATGAATCTCACACTAGCTAAAGAAGAATAGCAATCCATGAATTCACAATAAAGATGCCATTTAAGCAACCAGAATGCTTATATTTCTTACCTAAGACATTCTGCTTTTCCAAACTATAGATGCAAGGAAAGCCACCACGATGATTAGATGGTTGCTGAGTATTTCACTCGGGACTCTCTCAGCTACGCATGGTACAATTCCTGATCCAAAAGTCCTGAGGAATTGCCTAGTGTAACTGGATATTTCAAAAGGGTGTCATCAGTCCCTGCTGGATCCGGGCAGGACCTGGTCACCTTCTGTCCTCTCTCCTCTGCCTCCCTTCATGTCACCTCCTTCCTCAGACAAGCTCTACCACTAAGGCACTCAAAGGACTGGCAGCTTCCGATCTGGCATCCTCTCAAACTGAAGACTGGGTAAACAGTGAAGGCGTTTTTCTCCAGAAGTCTGTCCAAAATCTTGTTTCTTCTGATAGTATGCTGTCCCCAACCTTGAGCCAGACAAGATGCCTAGGGAGAAATAATGCTCATCTGTGCTTAGTCCCAAGAATTGAGGAGTCAAGTCCCACTCCCAACTAGTTATTGGTTTCCCAGTGCCTATAAAAGTTGTGTCTACACTACGCTTTGGTCTGTGAAGAAAAACACTGTATGTTCTTTAATCTAAAAATACTTCATTGCTAAAAATGCTAACAACCACTCAAGCCCTCAACAAGCTGTAATCTTTTTGCTGACAGAGGGTCTTGACTCAGCGCTGTTGGCTGACTGATCAGGGTGGTGGTTGCTGTTGAATCAGTTTCATAATTTCTTGAACTCTCCCTCTCATAAGATTTTCTTTGGCATACGATGTTGTTTGATAGCATTGTGCCCGCAGAACTTCTTTCAAAATTGGAGTTAACCCTCTCAACTCCTGCAGCTGCTTCATCAACTATAATAAGTGGATATAATATCCTAAATCCTTTGTTGTCATGTTAACAATGTTCCCAGCGTCTTCGTCAGGAATGGTTTCAAGAAACCACTTTCCTTGCTCATCCATAAAAAGCAACCTCTCATCTGTTAAAGTTTCATAATGACATTGCAACAGTTCAGTCACATCTTACAGCTCCACTTTTAAATCTAGTTCTCTTGCTATTTTTAACACATCTGCAGTGATTTCTTCACTGAAATCTTAACCCCTCAAAGTTATCCATAAAGGCTGCAATCAACTTCTTCTAAATTCTTGTTACTGTTGATATGTTGACCTCCTCCCATGAATCATGAACGTTCTTAATGACATCTAGAATGGTGAATCCTTTTCAGAGAGTTTTCAATTGCCTTTTCTCAAATCCATCAAAAGAATCACTACTTATGGCAGCTATACCCTTACAAAATGTATTTCTTAATTTTTTTTGACCAGGGTTGGGTTTGAACCCGCCACCTCCAGCATATGGGGCCAGTGCCCTACCCTTTTGAGCCATAGGTGCTGCCCAAAAGTCTAGCTAGCTTACTTTTTTTTTCTTTTTCTTTTTGAGACGGAGTCTCACTTTATCATTCCTGGTAGAGTGCTGTAGCGTCACAGCTCACAGCAACCTCCAGCTCCTGGGCTTAGGTGATTCTCTTGCCTCAGCCTCCCAAGTAGCTGGCACTACAGGTACCCACCACAACACCTGGCTATTTTTTTTTTTTTTGCAGTTTAGCCAGGGCTGGGTTTGAACCCGCTACCCTCAGTATATGGGGCCGGTGCCCTACCACAGGCACTGCCCCAAAAATGTATTTCTTAAATAATAAGACTTAAAAGTCAAAATTTCTCCCTAAACCATGGGCTGTAGAGTAGATGTTGTGTTAACAGCAATGAAACAACATTAATCTCCTGTTGTTTCCATCAGAGTATTTAGGAGATGAGGTGCATTGTTAATAGGAATATTTGGAGAATAATCTTTTTTTTTTTTCTGAGCAGTAGGTCTCAACAATGGACTTAAAACTTTCAATAAACCATGCTATAAACAGATGTGCTATCACCCAGTCCATTTTTACAGCAGAGGCAGAGTAGATGAGGCATAATTCTTAAGGGTCCTATGGTAAATGAAGATTTGTTTCCATTTATAGTCAGCAGCTACATTAGCCCCTCCCAAGAGAGTCAGGCTGTCTTTGAAGCTTTGCAGCCAGGTATTGATCTCTGCTCTCTGTCTATAAAAATCCTAGATGGCATTTTTTTCCAACAGAAGCTGAGTTTCTGAAACTAGAAATTTACATTGAAAATCTATTGTTAAGCAAGGACATGGTAATGCAAGTGTTCTGATTTAGCCAGACTAGAAAGTAACTTAGACACTAAGGGCAGGTGTAACATGTCTGTATTCAGCTCAAAGCAGCTGGTAAGCACACATGGCAAGTCTGCCCTTATCCAGCTCTTGGTGGCTGGTAGGCTGAGGTAGAAAGGAGGTCCACACAAGCAGAAGTCCTATACACCTTCATATCCAGGGGAACAGTAGAGGCAGGGTGCCAAGCACCAGTTACATAATCATGGCATCACTGTGTACAGTTATGGTTATCTAGGAAAAACAGTGATTTCAGCCACATCACAGGTGAGAAAGCTCAATTTTTTCTGGCCCTATAGCACCTGCATCAGGGATCTCACCTAGATCTTCTGCGTGACTTGCAGCAGCTTCTGCATCCACACCTGCTGCTGCACCTTACACTTTTGTGTTGTAGATACAATGTCTTCCCTAAACCTCATGAATCAAACTCCACGAGCATCTGTAGCTTCCTCACCTCTATCAGCCTTCATAGAATAGAAGGGAGTTAGGGCCTTGTTCTGGGTCAGGTTTTGGCTTGAGAGAATGTTGAGCCTGTTTGATGTTCTGTCCTCACCACTACAATTTTCTCCATATCAACAATAGATTGTTTCACTTTTTTTATCATTTGTTTGTTCATTTGAGTAGAACTTTTAATTTTCTTCAAGAACTTTTCTTTTGCTTTCACAACTTGGTTAACCATTTGGTATAAAATCCCCAGCTTTGGGTCTGTCTCTAGACGGACCTTCCTCACTAAGCTTAAACATTTCTCGCTTTTGATTTAAAGTGAGAGCTATGTGACTTTCTTTCACCTAAACACATCAGAGGATTATTCATTGATCTAATTTCAATATTGCTGTGTATCGGAAAAAAGAGAGGCCCAAGGAGAAGAGAGATGAGGGAATAAACAGTAGGTGCCTCGGTGAGAACACACGTAACATTTGGGGATTTCACTGCCTCCTATGGGCCTGGTTTGAGGTATCCCAAATGATTACAGTTGTCATATTAAAGATTACTGACCTCAGAGCAGCATAACACATAATAATAATGGAAAACTTTTAAATATTGTGGGCTTTAACAAAATGTGGCACTCAGTGAGCAAGTACTGTTAGGAAAATTGGTGCTGGGTTGATAGACATGCTCAACCCAGCGTTGCCACAACATCCGTGAAGTGTGGGAAAGCCCAGTGCAGTAAAGAAGATAGACCTGTATTCTTGTTAGGCATGTAGAGGACAACAGCAAGTGGACCACCCACAAAGGGCTAAAAGCAGGAGAATGAAGTTGGGACCCCAGACCACCTGCTCTGTAGAGGGAGACAGCATGTCAGCGTGAGGCTGGATTTCCAGCGGCCCTGACCCAGAACCTGAGCACCACACAGGCAGGCCTCTCTCCCCATCTTCTTTGATGGAAGACTCAGCCTTTTCCTGTTATTTCTTAATTACTTTATTGTTATTGCTGTCATTATTGAACAACTCTATTTTTAATAGTTGTTAGCTCTATAATCAATAAATACCAGTTGAGCAGGGTGCCAAGTCATCGGTCCATGACCTGGTCAAGCCTGGCAACAGCCTCTTCTGAGCAAGACAAACATTCAGCTCTTTCTCCTCATTGGCTCCATCATCACCACAAATAATAGACCAGATTCTTGAAAGGAGAAACTGGGGTCCAGAGATGTGAAGCATCAGACTTAACACTGGCACTCTCTATTTGAGAGTGATCTTTTAATGCCCTTCACCCAGGACCTCTTGCCTGTGACATCTTAGCTCTCTCTCAGTCAAAAGCACTAATTATCCAAACCTTTCCTTCCTCAAAGAGCATCCGTGAAGGTTCACTATGCCATGAGGGCAGATGTTCCCTAGATTACAGTCCTAATAACTAGCCATGAGACTCCCAAAGCACTGTAAGTCTGAATTTATTAAAGCACATGGGAACCAATACCAGCATTTCTCTTCTTAGCTGTCTTTCCTTAGGGCCTCAAGGTGCAGCCATTGGCTATGGTGATTAATGAGTTAATAAAGAAGATGAAAGTTTTCGGGTGCTTCAGCAGAGGTGAGCTGTCCACCACAATGGATTAGCCTGGGCCATGACATGTAGTGCTGGGGGGAACACTGCTCCATGTGTCTCCAGGGGCCTTGTTTAGCACCAACCACCTTGTCACAAGGATATATTGAGGGGGAAGCAAACTTGGCTCCCAGCTCAGAAACACTGACCTCTTTGTTTGCAGAGCCGGTCCTGCCCCAGGGGAGCGAGTGCAGAGGAGAGCACAGGGCCTGACTTTCCAGTCTGCTCTTGATTTAATTCCCTATGTGACCTTGGAGAAATCACACCCCTCAGAGCCTCAGTTCACTCACATATAAAATACGAACGTAGGACTTGGTAATTCCCAAGGCTCCTTCTTCAAAAGACAATGCACAATCCTACCACTTAAGCAATAAGTAAACTATCAGTCGTGGCAATTCTCCAAAGGGGTGTTTGCTGCTAAAGTACATCAAAGCCTTTCAGTCCAGACTGATTTTCCCAATTTGACACAACAAAAGAATCGCCTAAATTTAAAGTGTTAAAACTTAGAAGCCAGGTGCAAAGAAAAGACCATAATCTCCAGGGAAGGACCCTAGAATCAGTGGGGGGTTTTGTTTGTTTATTTTTATTTCAAATTAACATGAGGGTGCAAATGTTTAGCTTACTTTGTTTTCAATTCTAAGGTAAAGTTCAAGTTGTAGAAATCAGCATTTTTAACAAACACCTCGGATGTTTCTCTAATCACTCAAGTTTGAGACACTGAGGTGGTTGAAATGACATGGAATCCATATAGCTCACCAGTTCATGGTTCTCAAGCCTAAAGTGCACCTGCCACTCTGGTGCCAACAGGACATGCACACAGAACTGGTCTGGGACACAGAGTGGGCTGGAGGGGGTGGTTAAAGGCTCCCCAGGTGATCTTGATGTGCAGTTGGGTCTGAGAATCTCCACTCTAACCCCAAACAGTGTGTGATTCCTACGTTCCCGACTCTTCTCCTCTAGGACTCCTGGGATAAGTGAAAGTCCAGCAAAGTTCAGATGTTCCTGTAAGGACAACACTGGGCCCTCCAGAACCCGGTAGAGACTTCAATGACCAGAAGACCAATTTTTGTTTTCCACACACCAGCATGGCAGCAAAGGAGGGGAGTCTCCTCTCATAAAATGAGGGTCCCGTGGCTCCCTCCATGTGAGTAGGAAGAGGTGTCACACTCTGCCTGTTGACAGTGAAAGTGCTAACCAGATACTAGTTGGATTGAAATCTGGGAAGGATCAAGGATATCAAGCAGGCATCTTCTCACAGTCCCAAGATACTTGGCAAATAATTGCCCATGGCCAAGTGTATCATTTTTATTTGATTTTAAATAGCAGAAATAGTGGTAACTTTGGCTATCATTTTTTTGAGCTACAACTATATGTTATGCACTAGGCAGGCCCCTGCAATTACATCACTAACCCTCATCCCATCCCTGTACAAGCCCAGAACACAGGTCCCAGTCCATGCCTACCCCAGTGCGGCCAGAACCAGCCTTCACGCCACACCAACTCTGAAATTTATTTGGTATATTGGTTTTATTTCTGAGTAATAGCATCTCTCCCTCTGCCCATCATCTAATTCCATATAATTTACATGAAAACCCTGTCACCGGAGTATTGTCTCTGTGGGAGATGTCAGCCCTTGTCAGCATTCTGAAATGTCTAGTGCGGGAGGAGGGAGCCTGTCTTGTAGCATTTAAGCGATCAGCATATGTCTATTAAGGGAGGAATATCCATTTTGAGAGTGGCTTGACATTTTAAAAATGTCTATTTGTTACCAACAATATCCCTTCAAACCTTTCAAAATCCTTTAAAACCAACAAAATCAGCTGCATTGCGAGGGAGCCAATCTTCCACGTCCCTGCCTAAGCAGTAATATTTCAGCACTAAAGGAGATGTGTGTGAGCACATGTGTGTGCACATGTGTGTGCATATGTACAAGTACATGTGGGGGTTCATGCCTATGTGTGTGTGTACATGCCTGCTCTCATGTATGAGTGAACACGTGTGCATGTGGCTAAGTGTATGTGGAGGGCTCATGCCTGTAGATGAGGATGTATGGGTGGACATGTGTGCACGTGTGTGTGTTTGTACTCCACGGCATGGGAGGGTGACGGGGATGTGGACATGCAGACAACAAAGAAACTCTCACAGCAAAGTGGACCTGGATAAGGGATCAAAAGAACCTGATTCCACCTACTTCTTTTATCATACAGAAGAGAGGAAAGGGAACAGATCTGAAGTCACTGTCAGGCCCCTCAGTCCCACCTCTCTGCCAGTAATTTATCAAGCAGGCTGGGACTTAGAGGCTTCATATGTAAAAGAAGAAAATAATTATATATGGAATTGATTTCCGCCGTGATCACTTGCAACTCATAGCAAATCATTTAATTTCTTTGTGCCTCTGTTTCCTCATAGGATTATTATGAAGCTTAAATGAGCTAATAATTGTAAAACAAAATAGCTGGAATGTAATAAGCATTGCTGTTATAGTTGTTCCTAACTCAAAAATGTTATTGGTTAGTACACCTCACTCACTGTCTTGGGGAATAGATTACAGACATATTTCCTTTAACAGTCAAATAAGAAAAACACCCACCCCCTTGAGTAGAGATCTCCTAGGATCCCCCTCCCAGATTTCCACGGCAGCCCAAGCACAGTTTATAGGCTTTACCAACGCACTCTGGCTGCAGGCTTTTTCATTTACAGAAGGCACTGGGGTCTCTTCTAAGCACAGACAAAGTCTTTTCCCTCCTCGTCACCCCCAAATATCTCAGTGCTGCCAGGACCTGGTGCTTGAGGAATAAGAAAGAATCAAACAACAAGGGGCTCAGGTTGCCTCCATGGTTGTTCACGGGTCTCGTAACGGTAACCCCATCTCAGATGTCTGTTCTGCAGCTGCCAGTCTTCCAAGTGGAGGAAGCATTCGGCCCCCAGTCGGGACAACCCTCTCCATCAGAGACCAGATGGCTGATTTTTAGCACACAGAGAACACAATTGGTCCCTTGCCTGATTCCTGCCCACATCTAGAATAAGCTGGCTTCTTTTCTGACCCAAAAGGAGGAAAACAGCACAGGAACTGGACTGTTTCATTGCTCCAGGAAATGCCCTGGGCTCCTGTGCAACCACAGGGCATTCTGATCACAGGGACAGACCCAGGGCACTTGTTGAGCACAACAAGGGTACAGTATAAATCCATAGATAGGTGGACTAATTCTTCAAGCCCTAGTCAGGAGAAAGATGTACACAACGTACGTCAGAAAGCCAGATGCTCAGTGCAGCAAAATAATAGGTGGTGTCTGTTTTACTGATAGGTAACTAAAGAGACTCCGTAGCAATTTTCCAGAAGATAAATAATGTTCCCCAACTGCAGGAAGCAAACATTATCTAGGACCCCAAAGTGTCTATATGCCAAAGAAAGAAAAAAATCAAAGGTCATTTTGGGGGGGCACCCCACTGATAGGGATGTGGTGAAGGCGAAATGAAGTGTGTTTTGTGAATTTTAAGGAGCTGTGAACAAAATGTTCATCAATTACGACATGTCTGAGCCATAATTGTCCCATCTGGAAAAAATGGGGATAATAACAGCTACCAGAGTAGTTGTGAGAATCACACAGAATTGAGATGTGCCGACCCTACACAGAGGTCAGAGTAGTTGTGAGACTCACACAGCATTGAGATGTGACCACCCTACACAGAGGTCAGAGTAGTTGTGAGAATCACACAGCATTGAGATGTGACCACCCTACACAGAGGTTGGGCTCTATTTGCTTGATTTCCAACCTCTGGCAGAAATTAGCTGTGTGACTTGGGTACATCATTTCAACACATACCCTCTCTTCACTGAAAATAAGGTAATTCCAGATTTGAAAGTCTACAAGGATGCAGAGTCTTCTGCAAGACCATACTTAGGACCTCCCTCCTGAATGTTCCTCGCGACAAGTATTCCTCAAGGCCAGTACACCTAGTCTACTGAGCATCAGAGTTTAGCCTACCTTAAACATTCTCAGAACACTAACACTAGTGTATTGCTGGGGAAACCACTTAACACAAAGCCTATTTTATAATGAAAACACTAAATAGGCTCGGCGCCTATAGCTCAACCGGCTAAGGCGCCAGCCACGTACACCTAAGGTGGCGGGTTCGAATCCCCAGCCCGGACCTGCCAAACAACAATGATGGCTGCAACCAAAAAATAGCCAGGTGTTGTGGCGGGCGCCTGTGGTCCCAGCTACTTGGGAGGCAGAGGCAGGAGACTCGCTTGAGCCCAGGAGTTGGAGGTTGCTATGAGCTGTAATACCACGGCACTCTACCCAGGGGGACAGCTTGAGGCTCTGTCTCAAAAAAAAAAAAAAAAAAAAACACTAAATAGCCCTTCCATTATTTCATTAGGCTGCCCAGCTATGAGCAAAGAAGGATAAATTATACCTACTGGGAGCAATGGTCTTGTGCCCATTGGGATTCATCCCTAATACCAAACGGGTCTCTTAGGAATTGAGGCGGATTGTTTGGGGCCCTATAACCCTGGAATGAGTGCTGCCAGAAACATTGAGGGCAAGGAAGGTAAATGTGTGTCAGTTCCAATAGTGAACAAATCTCTGCCTCCTAGAGCACAAAGAACCCCATGTAAGCATGTGCCCACCAGGGGGCCAGTTGCCCCCTCCGGGGGTGGTGCTGTACTGAGGGCTCAGTGGTGGTCTCTGCATCTGACAGCAACGGAACTTAGCAAGGCCTGGTGAGTGTACACCCCATACATAGCTGTTCTAAGACTTGTTTGACAAGTGCTGGGGACTGGGCTAACTGAGGACAGAGGACAGAGCTGACGTGTCAGGCCAGGACTCATCTGCTTGGTGTTCAAGTGCCTCAGCTATGCTGGATGCTCTCTGGTGGTCAGCATGTGAAACATGGAGATGATAAAATGGTGTGCCCACCACCACGCTGTCATCACCTGCCTCTTTCCCAAACTGCTTTGCTCCTGATCTTCTGTTCCTTCCAGGCCTCTGATCAGTGAGCCAGGCCATCCTCCCTGCCTAGGAGCTGGCATGGTTCTATAACCCACGGTTTCTGCACACAAAACCTATTGTAAACTTGGGACGTCATAAAAACATGCCATGGGCTGTGTGGCTTAAATAACAGAGATTTATTTTCTCACAGTTTTGGTGGCTAAAAGTCCATAATCAGCGGCGGTACCTGTGGCTCAAAAGGGTAGGGCAACAGCCCCATATACTGGAGGTGGTGGGTTCAAACCCAGCCCTGGCCAAAAAAGAAAAAAGTAAAAGTCCATAATCAGAGTACCAGCATGGCTGGTTCTGATGAGGACTCTGCTCCTGGCTTGTAGATGGTCATCTTCTTGCTGTGTCCTCACATGACCTCTTCTTTGCACACCAGAGAGAAAGAGAGAGAGAGAGCTATCTCTGTGTCTTCCTGTAAGAGCAAGCCCATCATGAAAGCCCCAACCTTGTGACTTCATCTAAACCTAATTATCTCCTGAAGGTCTCATCTCCAAATATGGTCACACCAGGAAGCAGGGCTTCAACATGTGAATTTCTGGGAGACACAGAATTTGTCCAACACCAAGTTAACACACTGGGTGCAACCTGGCCTCCTGAAAGGATCTCCCCTCACAACGCTTTCAAATTAATTTCAATGCACACTTTCAATTAACACCAACCTATTCAGCTGATGCCCTGTGAATCAGGCCAGAACAGTGTTCTCCTCCATCAGTTTGTTGTAGGAAACACCTATGAATGAGGGCATCGGAGAGAGCTAAGGGGAGAAGTGTTGATACAATAAAGTGCTCAGGATCTGGGCCACCTCTACCCATAAATTCCTTTGACCTTCTGAGCCTACTCACTCCTATCCCAGCTGTATCTTTTCCATAGAACGGTGAATTGCCAATGTGCCTTAACATTTGCTAAGTAAGAAGTGCTGCTAAGATGCCTTGAATCCAGACCCAGGGCTGTGCATGTGAGGGAGGTACTCAGCAAGGCTTGGGATGTACAAAGGTTTGGATGACTCTAGGTCTTTGAGAAGTATCATTGCCAGGCCCTTGATCAGTAAGTGTGTTGTTCTAGAAGGGAGATGGAAGGATGTAAGGGCTTGGGGGATGTCAATTTGACTAGATTAAACTAGAGGCCTCAGTTTTTAGTTAGTATTGATTAAGGTAGACGAGAAAGATCCTTTTCCAAGAGCGGGAGGTCAGAGGGACCCCACAAGCATCTTGTAGTAAACACACACGTGTTTCCCTGTGACTCAACCAAATTCTACTTGAGGTGTTGCCAGGAAAGGATTTTACAGCAAAGGATATTAAGACCCTAATCAATTGACTTCAAGTTAATCAAAAGAGAGATTATTCTTGATAGACCTGACTAAATTGGTATAAGGACTTTCTAAAAGGGCTTAGACCTCAGCTGAGTTCGGAAACTCCTACCCATCCACAAGAAATTTCAGTTCTGTCTGTGGGATCATTGGTGATTCTCTGGCCTTACAACTTCTTGACTGCCTGACCTGTGAACCTCAGACTTTCTTGGCCAGACCCACACCTACAAAGGCCCATTCTTTGCAATGCTGGTCTACTTCTCTGACACAGAAACAAAACAGAATGATCAAGTGAAGGAAACGTAGGTTAGTTGGAGACCTTGAGCTGAATGTGAACAAGAAAGAAAGGAGTTAAGGGCCAGGAAAAGATTACAGAGTTAGTCCAGACAGTTGGCAGGGGTGGGGCAGTTGTTTTCAGACTAAATTCAAGTAGCCCAGAAGTGACATTCTTGGTACCCTCACCCAGGTCCTACCTTGAATCCTCTTGGCAATGCTGGGTGCCCATCCCTCAGTGTGTGTGTGCTATGAGGCTGGGTTTTTTAAAGGATTGTCCCTATGCTACTGCAGATGGCTTATCTGTAAAAGGAGGATGAAAGGTCTGAGAGTTTATGTCCTCCAGGGGTGGTCAGCAACTAGTGGGGGGCTGGTGCTAGGTCAGAAGAGGCCAGCCTCCTTACCTCATAATAAATTTCAGAGCTCCTTGCGGATCAGGATGAGGCAGAAACTTCACTTGAAATTTCAGTCTTGCTTATCTTCTTTCTCTTCCCTGCCTTGCTCCCTTCATCCACAGCCCCACCATACATACAAATCCTCTTACCGATTCCCTGGAGACTTTTCTTGTAAAATCTTTGCACTCTGATTCTTGGCTTGGGGTATATCTGACCAAAGATAGACCCTCCCATCCAGCACCCCTCTGATGCTCATCTAACCATGCTCTGTAGCTTCAGGAAATCTCATAAGTTTCAAAGCTACTCTATATACTTTCTACAAAATTAGTAGACTCCCAACTGCCTCCAGAAGGAGACACTATTTTCATAGATGCAGCACAACCTTACTCAGAACTGCAGTATGTATAACAGGGACAAGTCACCTGCTCAGTTGGTGGTTGGCAGGACCCGAAGCCCCATCTGTCTGCTTTCCCTTCACTCCCCGATTGTCCAGAGGTATCTCTTGGAGACCTAAGGACTCAGGGAAATCCTGTTGGCAAACAAGCAATCTGGATGATCTTTCTGGCTTTGACTCTGATACTATGTGACACAGTTCTTAAATCACTTTCTGTCCTCAGCTTGGCGCGCATAGCACAGTGGTTCGAAGGATATGCACCAAGAGTGGTGGGTTTGAAACCAGACCAGGCCAGTAAACAATGACAACTGCAACAAAAAAATAGCTGGGGCTCGGCGCCTATAGCTCAACTGGCTAAGGCACCAGCCATGTACACCTAAGGTGGCGGGTTCAAATCCCCAGCCCGGACCCGCCAAACAACTATGACGACTGCAACCAAAAAATAGCCAGGCGTTGTGGCGGGCGCCTGTGGTCCCAGCTACTTGGGAGGCTGAGGCAGGAGACTCGCTTGAGCCCAGGGGTTGGAGGTTACTGTGAGCTGTAATGCCATGGCACTCTACCCAGGGGGACAGCTTGAGGCTCTGTCTCAAAAAAAAAAAAAAAAAAATAGCTGGGTGTTGTGGCATGCACCTGTAGTCCCAGATTCTTGGGAAGCTAAGGCAAGAGAACCACTTGAGCCCAAGAGTTTGAGGTTGCTGTGAGCTGTGACACCACGCCACGCCACTCTACCAAGGGGGATGTAGTGAGACTCTGCCTCAAAAAAAAAAAAAAAAACCAAAAAAACCCTTCTGTCCTTGCAGAAGAAAAGCCAACAGGGCTCTTGTTGCCTCTTAGTCTCCTCAGGGGACTGCACCATCCAGGTCCCTGCCTGCTTCACAGCCTCCACCTTGCCTTCTCTACTCAGGTATCCAAGAGAGCTGCAATCTTCTTTCTCTTTACTGAAGTTTGGGGTCAAATGCATCACACTGCCAAATGCAACCACAACTCTTAGCAATCACATGCCCACTACCATTTATGGTCTGAATTTCAAAGTGATAAGCACCCATTTCCTGGAACAAACCTGCATTTCTGAGAACAAGAATCCACCATCCCTCATTTTACAGACAAGCCTACTTTGAAAAGCACATTGGAAGCCTCAAAGAAAAGTAATTTAACCCATCAATGGATTGTTACAAAGAATCATCCGGAGGGAACTAGAAAGGATCAAACTTTTATCCTTAAGAGTAGGAAGGACTTGATGCCCATCTCCCACTTATAAAACGACTTCACATTCCTCATCTCATTTTCTATTTTCTGTCAGAAATATTCATGCCTCTGGTTCTTTGAAAAACCTACATCTAAACCTCAAAACCCAAATGTGGCACTTGGGATGCTTATCCAGGCTGGACCAGGGAGAATGTGACCCAGAATAGATATAAGGGGGAGAATCATGGGGTGATGGGTTGTTCTGGCTGAGAGATATTCTCTTACCACAATAGCCAGGGATATTGACAAACCCTTTTCACTCCATCAGCTCAGAGCAGGAGAGTGTGTGGTTCAGCCCAGGAAACAGCTGAAGACTTCATGGCATGAGTGAGTGAGCACTGCCTTTCTGGAGCATCTGTACATCTGTGGTGTCACAAATAGAAACAGCATAAAACCTTTGAAATATAGAAGATGTGGACAAAAAAGCGCAGAGTTTGAAGTTCAGGTCACTGCAGAGTAAAAATATTTTCAGATTCTTAGAGTCTCAGCCCAGTTGTAAGGAAGCCTGCATTTGCTATCAACAGACAGGAGTACAGTGAGGTGTGCACCCACACAGGGACATGGGGAGCAGCAGAATTAGGGACAGGCCCTGAAACAAACCTAGGACCTGCCAGAGCCAGCGACCTTCTCTTAAGGCTTCTTTAGGACACTTGTGAGGAAAGATTATTATTTAACACCTGTGTGATCTGAGAGAGAGAGGTAAATAGCTATCTCTCTCTTTCTCTCAGATCACAGCTTCTTCTGAGTGTCGCATGGATGTTAAATTATAACCCTTCCTCACAAGGGTGTCACACAGGTGCTCCTGTCTATCGACGGCAAATGCAGACTTTGGGGGATCTGAGAAACTGGAGCTTGCCCCATTACATCCTGTGTATGAGCTCAGGGAAGTTACTTCATGTTTCTAAGCATTTACTTCTAGAAATGGAAATAATGTCCAATTCGCAGTGTGGTTGTAAAAGTAGAATGAAGTCTGTAACTTTTCTAATGTAATTCTCTGGCATAAAACAAGTGCTCAAAAATGTCAGTCCCTGTATAAGTCTGCTTGGGCTACTACAACAAAATGACATAGACTGGATGGCTTAATGAACAGAAATGTATTTTTCATGGCTCTGAAGGCTGTGAAGTCCAAGGTTAAGGTGCTGAATGATTTGGTTCCTGGGGAGGGCCCCTTCCAGGCTTATAGAAAGCTCTCATTTTGCTGTGACTACAAAAGGTGAGGAGAGTGAACAAACTCTCTTCCTCTTCTGATAAAACCACTAATCCCATCATGAGGACCTCAGCTTCATGACCTCATCTAACCCTAACTACCTCCCAAAGGCTCCATCTCCAAGGACCATGGCACTGGGGCTTAGGGATTCAATGTAGGAATCTTGGGGGAACATAATTCAGTCCATAGCAGTCCTTTTTGTCCCTCTCCTTCCATAAATGTGATTTACAAATTTATAGGTACCATTGTCTACATATCTGATATATGTATATATGACCTTTCCCGTGAAAACAGAATCTGCATTGGGCATATCATCTACTTTCTGGCGGTGTATGACATTTGCTCAAATTAAACAACTATCCAAAGTATTAAATTGTCTTAACAAATTACACAACATGCAGAATTATACAAAAATCAAACAATTGTTCTAATTATATTTTGACTTAATTGAACACCATTGGCATTGTCTTTCAGTGAAGGTTTCTTGGCTGCCTGAGCATTTTGAGTGGTGGAGTCTGTGGACTTCCACTGTTGTGCCAGGTTCTGCAGCTAACAGCCTGAGAGGTTTTAGGCAAGTTAATTAAAAATCAGAGTCTCAGTTTGCTACTCTGAAACAAACATAATCAAATAATCTTTCCTTTCCTTTTTAGCCCATTTCTAAAAACACTGATACAGAAGTAAAATATAAAGGGAGTTCTGGAGATGAGGGTGTGGCCTAGAGTGGTGAGGGATGACAGATGACTCCTGATGGAGGCCCGTGTTCAGACCTGAGCACTATTATCCCAGTGGGAACTGACAACTCCCCCAATTTAACAGCTGCTTGCAAAAGTCAAGCATTTTTGACAATAAGGAATGAAGAAAAGTACTTATGCAGATTCATTCCTTTGGAGATGTGCTCAGTTATGCTGAAAAGGTGAATTCACTTTGGCATAGTCTAGACAGACCTTTTCATTCCACTCTCAAACTGGCTCATTCTCATGACTTTTCTATACTTTCTATAAGTCCTAAGGGACAAGACCATTCCACCATCCAAGAGCAGAAATATTAGAGGGACAGAATAACTCACCCTGCTGGTGGCATCAGGGTGGGCTATTGGCAAAGCCACCTTGGCCTGACCTTGAAGGACAGGCCACGGTAAAAGGGGGATGAGTTCTGAGCATGCCCCAAGGTACACTGCCTTTAGGCTCCTGTCCAGGGTGTTTTCTCAGTCTGGAATCTACCCCCACTCTCCTTCCAGACACAACCTTCCTCATATGGATCGATCAGCAGCCCCTTTCGGCAGCTTTCCCATGGTGCTCAGTCAGAATTAAAGTTTTCCTCCTGAGATTCAGCTCACAGTGGGCTCTCTAGGTAATGCTCTTTCCATTTTCTGTTTGGTTAGAGCCAGGTGCTTACAAGTATAAGCAGACTCCATGCCTCATCTGTCTCCTGAGCTCCCACAGTTCTAAATACAATACATTGCATCCAGTGAGTAATCAATAAACAGCTGCTAAATGGGATTGTGTTTATAGTGAATCCTTGTTTAAAGACAGTGGCTGAGGTTCATCCTTAGGCAACACACAGAGAGGATTTTACAACATAGTATGAGATGATCTCACCTTCAGTGCCCGAAACCTCAGACTTTCTACTCAAGCCCCCGCACACCCTTTCATCTCGCCTCTAGAATCAGCCCCCTGCAAGCTCCACTAACTTACACCCTTGCAATGTGCGCTACTGGGATCCTCTGCATTCCTCACACAGGTTCTGTTGCTTACTTCCCTTGTAACTGTTCCGTACTCTGATTTCTCTTGTCTTCTCAAGTATTATTGGTGCTATTTCCTTCCCATTTGTTTTCTTTCTTGCCATCATCACCCTTTGTTGAGTCTGGATTTGTTTCATCTCTTCCTGTTCACTTGGCAATACTCTCTCTCCTTCCTCTGAAGGTATTTTCTATAAAATATTTCTTTTTTTTTTTTTTTTTACAAAAGCCTGTTTTGCCATCTTCCTTTCTCCTGGAAGCTAATCAGAAGAATGATACAACCCTACCCTTCATTGACACTGTCACCAGAGAGTAGGTGACCCTTTGAAACGGGCTTCCTCAATTCCAAATGGTCCGGGGGAACCAGCCAAGTCCTTCTGCCTCTTCGCAGGAGTCTCCTAGCCTGAAAACCTGGAATCTTTAATGTGAATTCTCAGCATGCTGGTGCTGGTGGTGATCAGCCAATCTGCTCAGAGACAAGGATTTTGCCTTAGTCTGTACCTTCTATCTAGACTCACAGCCTGGTGTTTCTCCGAAATAGCTGCAATTTATCATGTATTCATGAAATTTCCTTAATATTCTTAATATTCTTTGAAATTCCATTTTCATCCTTCATTCAAATGCCTTGTCTGGATAAACCCAGCTGCACTCCCCTCCTCACTCAAACGGGAGATGCTGTTCAGCCTGTTCACTGCCTAACTTAGTCAACCATATTTGATTAAACTTCGACAGTAAAAAAAAAAAAATGTATTTCAACATGCCCTCTCACGCTCAGCATCTAGCAGTCTATTCATCTGTAAATTGGCCTATGATTACTTGTAAGTTATATAATACAGACTTATTATTACCATTTCTTAATATCCTAAGGTACAATGCATATTTTGACAAGGTTTATCACTAATGATTATGGGTATAAATGCACATACTACTTGCTTGCATGATGTTAGGGAAATCCTACCTGGTTCAAGGTTGAACCAGATTTGATTACTTACTCTGAGATGGCAGATTCATAAGGTGTATTCCTAACCCTTCTCCTTCCAGTCTTCCTCAGCAGTGGGTTACAGTCTAATGTCTCTCTTCTTCCTCCTCCAATCACCCCAGCAAAGTATGGACACACTCCAGGGCCTCACGTCATCTGTCCTGGAGACACGTCCCTGGGACTAGCACAAAGGAATCTCACAAGTCTCAGTTCCCTGGTTGCCAGATTTCTGGGATATTTTATAAATCAGTGTGATTTGATATGGACCTGGGCTCCTTACGGTATCACCTAATCCATACCTTTCTGTTGTTGCTTCACTGAATCTGGAAGACACCTTGATGTGAGTCTCATTCACTTCTCTCACTTAGGAGGAGAAGCAAGGAAGTCGCCTCTCTTCAGGTTCTATTTTGGGGACTTTCTGCCCTTATCTCTCTGCCTCGGGGCACCCAGGGTACCAACATTTGGCTCATTTGCTTCTCATCAACTTACTTGTGATATAAATCTGAGAGAGAGAAATGTGCACCAGTCTACTTCTGGTAATAATTTCTGCAAATCAGGCTGACACATTCTCTAGAAAGGCTGCCCCAAACCCCCTCAGCGAATAGCAAGTGGTCTTCTAACGGCCCTGTCTTTTCAGCTATGATGTCATATAAAAAATACTCATGTGAACATATGGAAGTAAAACTCAAGGGAAAACAAGCAGGTGTGTGCGGGAGTGAAATCACACTAACAGGTACAGTGAGTACTATCTGGGTGATGGGCACACTCGTAACTTGGACTCAAACTGTGCAGAAGCAATTCATGTAACCAAAACATGTGTACCTCCATAATATTAGGAAATAACAACAACAACAAACAAACAAACAAACAAAGATCTGTTCCCATGTTGGTCTTCTCCATCAGAATCCTTAAGGGTAGAGCTAATGCCTGGTCCATCTCTGAGTCCTCAAGGCCAAAGAAGGGCTCTACCCAGAGACAGGAACAGTTTACGAAAGACTGAGTCTGTAAAACTTAATTAGAGTCAAAAGACTGTGTTCATGGTGCAAGAAAAACAAGCCCCCAAATTTGTTCCATTTCAGGAAATCCATAATACATCATACGAATACAGTTCTGTGCGGTTTGGCCTAGACTATAAGCCTTCTCACCATCTATAGCGGTCCTCAAACTTTTTAAACAGGGGCCAGTTCACTGTCTCTCAGACCACTGGAGGGCAGGACTGTGGGTTCTGGTACGAGTCGGCTGCTAAGCAGGACAAGCAATGGTAGCAAAAACACCCAGTGAGCCAGATAAATGTCCTAGGTGGGCTGCATGTGCCCACGGGCCATAGTTTGAGGACACCTGATCTAGAACTTATAACTATTGACACTTCTCTCCACATCCTCTGTTCCACCTTGTGGGTCACTCTTCTAGGTGCTGCAATGACTTTAAAAGCTTAAGCTTTTAGGTGCCAAGGATAAGAGTGGGAAGATCATAAAGTAAAAATAAGAGTAATGATTATATGAAAAATATTTAACCGCACTACTACAAAAATGAATTTAGGCAACATTAAGATATCCTTTTATCTATCAAAGTATCAAGTCTTTTTAAGTTAATGCTCATAGCTTTTCTAGTGCATTTCCTATTGCTTATAATAGAATATTTGAAACTGGGTAATTTCTAAAGGAAGGGAATATCTTACAGTTATGGTGGCTAAATCCTATGTCAAAGAGCCTTGTCTGGTGAGGGCCTTCCTGTGTGAGGCAGCATGGAGTGTCGCATGAAAAGGCATAACCTAAGCATATTAACTCAGGTCTCTCTCGCACTCCTCATAGTCCCACTCCCGTAATAACACATTAAGCCATTGACGGATTAATCCAAGAACAGAATCCTCATGACCCAATCACCTCTTAAAGGTACCACCTCTCAGTGATGCCCCCTGGGGATTAAGTTTCCACATGAGTTTTGCAGGAGACATATATTCAAACTGTAGCCCAGTTGTTCAGTGAAATGGAATCTCTGATGTGCTAGAATCTCAATGCCCACAGTGACCCTATTAGATAGATGTGATCTCTATTTCATATTCAGGGAAAATGAGAATTTAAGAATATAAAGCCTCTGATTGTTCATATAAAGCCTCTGATTGTCCCACCCCCCAACCTCAAATCTTTCCATCCTTCTGGTTTTAAGTAAAATGTCTAGGATCTTGGTGTGTTCTAACATCTTATGTCCTTCCATCCTCCACATCATTTTATAAGGCATTGCTTATGGTTCCTGCTGCCCTAATGGCAAGTAAGAAACAGGAAGCTGTTGATTGGTCTAATCAATTTCTGTACATGACTACCCCAACCTCAGTTCTTCCTATGCCTTTAACTCGACCAGCCTCAATAAATGAGGCTTTAAATTAAAGAGTAAAAGATGATTGTCCAGACATTAACCTCTGCCTTCCTGACTTCAGAAATCACACTCTTTCTAATACATACTGCAGTTGTGCTAAAATAATTGAAATCTAACTTTCAATGGGCTTGGAATCACAGCCTAAAGGGCAAACAGGCCAAGATCCTTTTTCCTTTACCAGGGAAGGATAACACATCCTGAAAGAAGCTTGCTCCACCTCTAGAGGTAGGCAACAGTTACTCAGTGAGCATAATATTCCGACGGGAAAAGTCACCGTCCGGGAGCAGAGGTGACTAGAGGCTAGAGGCTCCTAAGACCCACGACTAGAGGCTCCTAAGACCCACCTGCACCTGATGAGCTACTCACACCCCACTGTCCCCTGGTTCTGTATCTCCAGAGTCCAGACTCCCAGGTTGAAGGACTCTAAAATGGGCAACTCCTGAAGCATTGTCCATGCTCCAGGCAGCATGCTATTTTACACAGGTTTGCTTTATCTCATTTAACCCCCAACCAATACTGCAGGATAGACTTTAGACTCTATTTTTCAGCTAAGGAAATTGTGGCTCACAAAGGTAAGAAAGCTGGCCTCAAATCACCCCAAAGAAATCATCAGAGTTGGAATTTCACCTGGGTCTGTTTGATTTCAAATCCAGTCTCCTAATTCCTATGCCACATACTTGCCTAGTCCCCCGCCTTTCCCTTCATGCTCTGTGACTGGGTCCTGCAGAATTGCCTCTGAAGCCCAGCTCACTGAGGCCAGGATCCAAAGCAACAGTGTTCTGTGCCCCGAACGTCCAAGTCCAGGCACTCACAGGCCCTGCCACAGGAGCACAGCAACCCTTGACCCTCGAGCAGCACTGCCTTTCCTTCTCCTCCCACTTACAACTTTTCTGGGCCTCTTTTTACACCAGATTCAGCACAATCACATTTTCCCATTATATTAGCCAGCTGCAGGTCACCACCTTGCTCAAATTGAAAATTACTACAGATAGGCTGCACACGGCTTTATTTTTCTTCCTCTGTGTGTATGTTTCAGAAAATAGACATGTTTTATTTCTCCATCTGCTCATCATTTTGGGCAGCTTTGGTGAACAAGTTGAATATCAGTTGTGACTTTTGCTTCAGTTTCTTGGGGGCAGCACCCTTGCCTCAAAGAAATAATGATTTTTATTCAGTCGAATTTAAAACCACAGATGAAAGTCAGTACTTGCCAAGCAGTAGAGTAGGCAATTCACAGAAAGAAAGGAAGGGAGGCTTCCAGGCAGGCAAATGAGCTATTTATAGTAAATTTAATTCAATTCAACAAGTCTTTGTTGGATACCTTTACAGAAAGGAGGGAAAGAAAGACAAGGGCACCTACTTCATGCCAGACCAGTGGCAGGTGCTTCAGGGCTCAGCTGCAGGATGTCTTCCTCATTTTAAAATGTGAAGTCTGATTATCAGTCTGGTGTGGGTATAAAGGGATGTATCAGAAATTAAGTTCATGGTAAATGATGAATACTAGCTTGATCCCAGCAGCAGGTGAGGGTGGGGTGTGTGAATATCATAGGCCTTGGACCAGGTGACCATTTGGATCCACCCTGTCCTTTTTGCTCAGTCTAAGTGATTGTACCCCTCTAGTTCCCCATTTGTAACCCACCCCCACCATGCACACAGCTCCAGACCTGCCCACACCTGGCTGGATCCCAACTCTGCTCTCTGACCTGACTCCCTGGCACTGGCCTGGGTTCTGTGAGGAATGGATTCTGCAGAACCTTGGAACATAACAGATATAGTTTGTGCCATGTGCCAGGACACTCTTAAGTCCCCTGGGTGCATTTTTCCCATCAAGTGGGCACCTGTGTGCTCCTCAGCCTGGGAGAGAGCTCTGGGCTGTGTGGCCACGCAGGCCCTTATCCCATCTTGCTGCCCTATCCTGGGTATCTGATGTGTGCACTGAGCCATAATCTCAGAAATAAGGCTGCAGACATCTTCCCTGAGCCTTTCCTCTCTTCTTCTGAAGCTCTGAGGCCAGAACACCAAGGTTCTCAGTTCCCCCAATTCCTTTTTGGGAGAAAGACTGAGCTGAATGGCTTTAGGCCTGGCCTCGGCCCAGCGTGCCTGCCAGCAGGTCACATTCTCCACCTGGCCACACTTTGCTGCTATGAGGTCATCAAAGCTCTGAAGTTTTTTATCACCAGTGAGTGCTGGTAACCCCTGAAGAAGTTCTAAGTAGATGAGGATTAGCGGCTCCCCTCAGTCTTGTCATTAGGTTATGTTACAAGCGCGTCTCAGACCAAAATCTATCACAAGGCAAGATACTATTAAGTAACCACTGACTGAGAAAGTTGGCAAAAATAATTCATATAACCTGCTCTGAATGAATGAGGAAAAGTCAGGCCTTTCCTTCCAGGGACTAGGGAAACTTTCAATAACACTCTCAAGAGAGACAGACACCAAGATTCCAGGTGCAGGGCTCTGTTCATGCACAGCCAAGAGAACCTGGCACTCGCAGAGAGACGTGGATGCTTGGAGGGTCAGCCCAAGGTGTCCAAGAGTGAAGGGTTCAGGACTCACTGGCCTTCACAACCTACCTCCCAAGGGCAGAGTGTTTGTAAATGCCAGGCACAAATTCTGAATACTTTTACTTTTATCAAAAAGAGTACTTTTTACATATGTGTCGGGCTAATTAACAATGTTAGTCTTACCAATACAAATTCATTTCTGACTTAGCAGTATATTCATTAGCCCTCCCCTTGGCTGGGAGAAAACAGACAAAAAAAGCTTCAGTAGCTGCCTCTGGATTTTAGCCCTTCCAGATACAGAGCTAAGATTCCTTACCCCATGCCACATCTCAATCTAGAGAGGTCTGGAATCTGAAAGATTCCATAACACATTGACAGGCAAAATCTGACCTGATTTGAGTTCTTGGTTGTCAAAACCTCACCTGCACCACAGTAAAGCCATTTGTTGTCTTCCTAATCCCAGTCCAACATTCACATGTTGTCCCTGAAGAAATTAATAGATCTGATGACGGGGTCCTGTGGAAGACCCCACTGGGTGACACATACGACCTCTGCACATGCTCAGCCTTGCCTTTCTAAATTAAAACAAAAGTGAATTCTTAAACATATTCCTCTCAAAGGATTCAGATAAGAGACCATAGACCAGTGGAATTCAAGGTGATCACCCCTTGACCTGCTTGGGTAAGGAGCTAATCAGCAGACGGGCAGACTCAGAAGCCCCTGGACTTATTCCTCTGTCCCTCTCTACTAACCCCCAGGACCGAGGTATCACAGCCCAAAGGCCCATCCCAAACTACTCCTTCCAGCAGGTTTACAGTTATTAAATAACCTGATAGACATGTAAGAGTAAAAAAGTTCTTTTGGATAAAAGCCCTGACCTGAAAAGCTCAGGGAAAAGCACATAGGGACAGCAGGAATGATTAAGGGGAATCGGCATGAGGTTTGCTGCTCCCCTCCCCTCCCTTCAGCGCCACAAAGCTAAGAAAACAAGAGCATGGTCTGGCCTCAAACCCTCCTGAGATAACCACTGCCAACAAAGTAGCAGGAACCACCAGAGAAATATGAGCTGAAAATGACAAGAATCCTGTAACCACCTCAAAAACAAGGCCAGGACCTGGGAAACACATACCAGCTGAGGCTGAAGGAGCAACAGACCAACAATTTAAACAAGTATACCCAGTGTGCATAGGGACATAAGGGGAGTTACTAGCTATATAAAGAAAGGGCAGAACCTTATTTAAGTAATGGTACAAGAGGAAAAAAAGAAGGAAAGCTTAGGTGTGAAAGTTATAATCATCGAAGGAAGGAAATCAGCACAGAATAGATGGCAACATATAGCAATGGAACAGAATTTGCTTCAGAGTGAAATTGTGAATTATAGGAACAGGCTGAGGAAGTTTTCTAAAAGACACTGGGGGCTTCGTGCCTGTTTCTCAGTGGTTAGAGCACTGGCCACATACACAGGGACTGGTGGGTTTGAACTCGACCCAGGCCTGCTAAATAACAATGACAACTACAACAAAAAAATACCAGGGTACTGTGGCAGGCACCTATAGTCCCAGCCACTTGGGAGGCTGAGGCAAGAGAATCACTTAAGCCCAGGAGTTTGAGGTTGCTGTGAGCTGTGACACCACAGCACTCTACCGAGGGTGACATAGTGAGATACTGTCTCAAAAACAAAATAAAATGAAAAAAAATGAATAAATAAAAAAATAAAAGGCATTGGGAAGGTGTCTTAGTTCTTTTTTCTCCTGCTATGGCCGAGTACCTGAGACTGTAAACTTGTGAAGAACACAGAACCATTTTTTTCGGTTCTGGGAGCTGGGAGGGTCTGAGTTCAAGAGGCCCTGGGGAGGACTCTTGCAGTGTTCTCCCATGGGGGGAGGAGGAGGGGCCGGAGAGCACATGACCACAAGAAAGGAAGAGGCCACACTCATCCTTCCTGCCGGGAACCCTCTCCACATAACATCAATCTACAAGGGCCATCTGCAAGGTGTCCATAGTGCAGGACTGAATGCTTTCCAGACAGCTTTTGTCTTCATAAGGGCAGAGCTCTCACCACCTAACCATTTCGTAGAAATGCCATTTCTCAACCCTGTCACACTGGGGATTAAATTTCCAACATATGAAACTTGGGGGACACATTGAGACGTAGCACTTAGCATTGAGAGGTGGAAAATATCATTTTGTTCTTTATTTTTCGAATATAAATTTAATTGATGGCTTTCATGATATTACACTAGCCCTGTCTTCTCGAAATAAACCTTCTTTGGTAATACTTCATTTGTTGTTTAAAACTATGGGCTAGATTCACAGTGTCTTTTCTATTCTACTGTTCATAGAATTTATTTTTAAATTAAGGTTTTATTAGCCTCTTAAAAATACTTATATAACTTTTCCTCTTTTTATTTTGTCTGAAAGACATTGCAAATTACCTCTTTCTTAAAAACTCATCTCTGAAATTATCTCAGCCTGGAAATTCTCCTATCTCATATACCCCTCCATTATATCATAGTGAACCTCTGTGCTGTATCTCCTAGTCCACTAATTCTCTCTTCAATAGCACAGTCAACTTATTTTTTTCTTACCTTCTTTTCTTTTTCCTTGCTAACATCACGCGATGTTCCAGATATCCCAACGTGCGTTTTTTTGTAGCACTGAGACTCCTGGCAGGAAACAGATGACACATTCAAAATCTTCGGAGGACTTAAGAAAGGACATATTTCCAGAAGTGGGAGTCAGGGAAGGGCAGACCCCTCTGGGGATCTGGGCTGTTAACAGTGGAGCCATAACCATAGGCCCAAAGGGATTAGGAAAAGGAGTAATTATCAGCATCTAAAAGTCTCATGGAGAAGACCACTTTGGCCTTCTGTCTGAAGAAGAAGCCCAACTGAGTGAACTTACAGGGAAACAATAAACCCTTAAATACTTTGTTCTCTCTTTCACTCCTCTTGCCTCTGATGGGAACTCCCATGAGCTGAACTGAAGTAATCTGAGCTACTCTGTCCAGGTAGCTTCCTGGGGCAGCAAGCAAGTTGTAGAGCAAACCTGGAGAGATCAACAGACATCATCCACCACACTGATTTTCACACAGATCAGGATCGGCAAGAATGCCCAATAACCAAGTGTTTCATAATCAGCTTGACAAGATGCAATGTATGGTAGGAAGCATTTGAAGATAATTAAGTGACTTGTAACCACCAATTTGCTCATTTGTTTCTGGCAGCTCCCAAAGAACAAAGCCGACTTGCTCATTTTGTTATCTCCAACACCCAGCCTACATTTGAAATAGACCATGTGCTCAGTAAGCCAGAGATGAATGGAAGAGTCAAGACACAGCATGACCTTGACACATGACCTTCCAGGTCTAGTTTTTTGTTTGTTTGTTTATTTAAGAGTAAGAGTTTGGATTGGATAATCTCTACATTCCTTGAAAACACTGGTTGCCCTTGTATTTATCTAAGACCTTTCATTAATGCTAGTCCATGAACTTTGAAAATGCCCTTTGTTATTCAGAGGCCTTGGCATTCCAGTTGACCTACAAAGACTTTAACAGGAACTAGAGCCTTTGGGTAAAGTTAACAAGTGAGCCCAGAGTCCCTGCTGACTAAATATCCTGGAAGCTGAATAGCTTATTCAGCCTTTGTTAATTCATAGCTCCCTTATCCCATCTGCCCTGTGGTGGCCTCCAAAGACAAATTTCCAGCTATTCAGAAGGCCACAGCTGCCTCTACTGCATGAATACAATGATTTCTTAAGGAGCCAAGGATGATATAAGAGAAAGAGACTTTCACAGGCATTGCATCTGCTTTATTGGTTTGCAAAGCATGTCCTATGCACACACCCACTCTAGAGATGATCTAGTGTTTGTGAAGTTCTGTTACCTCAATAAATCCATGTAAGAGCCCTGTGTAAGGAGAAGGGACACACCTGGTCCAAAGCCCTGAGCACAGAAATCATGGCAATGTCTCCCAGCAAATGAATGGCAGGTCAGGGTGGGACAAATAGTTCAGCTTTCCTGATTTCAATCTCACAATATTTCACACAGCTGGCCCTCAGTACATATTTATTGGGTAAATTAGTAGGTAGATTTATGAATAAGTGGATGGATGGGGGCTCCAGTAACAGAGCATACAAGTGGTGGGACTCTCTTCTCTGACATCAAGTATTCCAAAAGAACGGGATAATATTTCCATTTCGCTGTACCTTCGTCCTTACCTGGGGTTTGCTGGGAGAATGGGGACTGAAGACCCCATTCTTGGCAAAGGAAAGCACCCCCAGAAAAAGAGGAAAACTAAAAAGTAAGCTGAGTGAGTCAGAACAAAGAAAAGTCAGCTGGTTTACATTTAAGCTGGCCATTGCTAGCAAGCTTCCTGCCTTTTCTGAAATTCTAGCCTGTTCAGGATACGGCTTACAAACACCCTGGTGTATCTGTGAGCACTTTGAGGAGATTAATGGCCATAGAAGAGAGTATGGCAAGTCCTGGAAAAGATACATCTTCTAGGGCATTTCCTGCCCATTAAACAGGCAAAGCAGATACTCACTGTGGAGATTTGCATTTGCCTGGGGCAGAAACCAAGGGAGTAGCTTGAGCCCTGAGATATGGGCAGAAGAGCTCATATCCCTTATCTCAGAGGAAAATCCTCTGTGGTGGTGATGGGAGGAAAATGCCTCCCTTCCACCCATCCCTCAGAGGAGATTAATGCTGGTGGTGTTTTACTCCACAGAGAACTAGGGGAGTTTAACACCTCCCTAGAAAATGTGTGTGTGACCTCAAGCAGGAGGCTCTCCCAACATAAGGCTCAGATTTCAGATTATTGAAGGCTAACCGTAAGGTTAATAATAAAAATAGTAGCTGATATGATCAATCCCAAATTCTGCTGATATCTTTGTTCCTTCTCTCATCTTACCCTCTGGGCTATAGACTTCAGTAAAATCAGAGTGGATCAAACACTCTGGGCCATTGCCAGATCCCACGACGGGCAATGCACCCCTGAGCTCCCACTATTAATTCAACTCTCTATGTCTTTTGTCTTTCTTTACTGTCACTCTTAACTTTATGCTTCATTAGTCAATTGATGCCAGTTTCCACAGGCCTCAGAAGACACTGCTCTCAGGGCTGGACCCCAACAGGGTTAACCCAGCAGTTGCTGGCAGGTGTAGATACTACAGGCAAATGTGGGTCCCTTTGTACTGCGTGAAGCTTGCATGCAATCACAGAGCCGCAATTTCTCACCTTGAAGATTGAAAATACTAATTCCTGCCTTATAGGGGTTGTCTAAGAGAAATCACAAAATCTCCAGATATTCTCCTGGGTACTCTGTTAGCATGCAAGTGAGGGATGTCCCAGTCTCTTCCTCACAAAATCTCCAGATATTCTCCTGGGTACTCTGTTAGCATGCAAGTGAGGGATGTCACAGTCTCTTCCTCACTCTCCTTCCCTCCTCATTCTACTTCCTTGTTCATTTTATTCAGCAAAATATCTGAGTTTGAGGAGATAAGCATATAGCACTCTGTGGTTTTCTCGCCTGAGTTCAAAACCTGTGAAGAAACAGAAAACATAGAAATGAAGATCAAAATGTCAGCTTAATAATTGATCAGCCTGTGTCGGGGAATGTGGCTCAGTTGTGTGTCCTCTTTGCGGTGGCTAATTAGACAGATCTGTTCACCTGCCACTGGTGGGATGGACCACTGCAAGGCCTCACACCTGAGGCCAGCACACTGCATGCATTTTCAGAGCACTTCCTGAATAAGCATTGTAATCCCCACCCTTTTGACCTCAGGCTCAGCCATCTGACTTTTGGAAGTAATAAAAATGCAAGCAAAAATAATGAGCAAAACTGGGTAGGAGCTCTAAAGCCAGAGAGTAGTTTGCCTTATCTTTTAATCCTTTTGCCACAGACCCATGTCAGCTCAGGCCAGCATAACAAAGTGCCATAGACTGGGTGGCTTGAATGACAGAAATTAATATTCTCACAGTGCTGGAGGCTGGAAGATTGAGAGCAGGGTACCAGGGTGGTTATTTTCTGGCAAGGGCCCTCTTTCCTAACTGCTTACTCATTCTGTCCTCACATGACCAGAAAGAGAGAGAAAGACAGAGCTCTCTGGAGTCTCTTCTGATAAGGGCACTAATCTTATCATGTAGACCCTATTCTCTCTCATCTAAATATAATTCTCATCCAAAGGTCCCATCTCTATCATCACATTGCAAGCTAAGGCTTCAACATGTGGATTTCAGGGAACATTGTTCAGTCCACAGGATTCAAAGACATTCTAGAAAGAGGGTTCTCCATAAGCCTGGACCCCAAGTGAAAACCCTGTGGTACAGAGACACACCTTACTGGTAAAATGTGGTACTGGTACTCTTGGTACTAAGAAACCACCAAAACTTTGGAGCTATTTGTTATTGCAGCATATCCTAGCCCACCCTGACAGAAATACCATTCTACTTCCTACCTCATTCCCCAGGTAAACTCATTCTATGGGTTAATGAATAATTCCCCTCTCTAGGGACAGATTTCAAAGAGGGTAGAGAAGAGATGGAGTTAGATATTTTCAGTTTCTCTCCCCATATTCATCCATTGTTAAGGCATTTCTGCTTCAGTTTTGTATTGTTCACCTTATATCTTGAGGAAAGGAATAAAAATCCTCTTATTACTATAGAAACATATTCAGTAGAAAATTAAGTTAACCTATCTTCACACAAGTCTAAATAACACAGGACATTAATACTGAGCACAGGAGTGATATGAATATACACTATATACATATACATATATGTACATGTATGTGTGTATATATACATAGATATATACATATCTGAGACAGAGTCTCACTTTGTCACCCTCGGTAGAGTGCCATGGTGTCACAGTTCACAGCAACCTCCAACTCTTGGACTTAGGCGATTCTCTTGCCTCAGTCTCCCAAGTAGCTGGAAATATAGGCACCTACCACAATGCCTAGCCATTCTTGTTGCAGTTGTCACTGCTGTTTTAGCTGGCTGGGGCTGGGTTCAAACCTGCCACCCATGGTATACAGGGCTGGTGCCCTACTCACTGAGCCACAGGCACTGCCCAATACATGTATTTTTCAATAACAAGAAAAACTATGTGTGTAAAAGTGATTTTAGTACTCCAATTTGGAAGCTAGACTTTGGAGTGTTCTATACCAAAACCCTTCACATTGATTCCTAACACCACTGCCAGGTCTTTCAAAGAATGGTAGCAGGTCTAATTTAGATTATATTTTCCATGCAATCATCTTCTTCTCTTATAGCCATGAACAGTTTTTGGCATTAGTGAGTTCTCAGTAAACAATTGTTCTTTACACCTTTCAACTGGAGATGTGGCTCCCAGCACCTCCTCTCTTCTCTCTGTGCTTCTCTGGAAAGCCCTGGGACCAGTGAGGTGGCATTGTCCAACCCCCAACCCCTTTGCTATAGCATCATACATTTCTGACTGTCCTGAATCTCTTCTCATCCTGCACCCTCCTGGCTGGGGATCCTCCAGCTCACTGTCGCAGCTGTTGCTGCCAAATGCCATCCTTGGAGAGTGTTCTTGGCTCTTCTGCAGCATCATCCTCAATCCTCCTGCCAAGAACAGAGGAAGGTAAATGACACTGTGCACAGATGATATGAAGCCCAACTACAAAAATCGTGCTGTATTGTTTTAGACCTAGATTCAAAAAATAGACAAGCAGGAAGGATCTTACATAACATTTGGCCCAATCTCCTAACTTCTCTCATTGAGAAAAATGAGACTGAAGGCATTCATGGGACTTGGTCATGGTACCCAACAGGCACAGTCATGACTCCCAGCATTGCCCTGCAGAGTGTGGATTAACTATAGTGCCATGAATATCATAAATACTCTCAAATTATAAAGATAATAAGTAAATATTTTAATGCATCTTAGTACTCAACATCTCAGTTAATGAATATTTCTCTTCTCTTACGTCAGGTCATCCAGCAGAGCAAAGTATAACATGGTACTTGGAACATAGTACATTACCACTAAATAAATATTCTGCTTTTCTGTTTCTCAAGAATTTTTAAAACAATTTATTTTATGTATCACATTAAACAACAAATATTGGTCATAGTTTATTAAATATTTTGTTCACTCACCCTGTATATATTCATCTATTCATCCATCCATCTGTTTATAAGGTTGGAAAGTGTAGAAACTTGTATATAATAAACATGTGTTTAGCAGTGACATGTGAAACAGAGTTAAGATTCAAAATTGGATAAGAAATTGTCCTGGATCTCAATTGTCTTTACATAATTTGTCATCAAGTTACACAAAACACAATTTTTTTTAAAAAATCAAATATTGGATATAATGGATTGAATTATTGGCCTTGATTTTTTTTATATATCTTTGGTATAACTTCATCATGGGCGAACAATATTTTCCATGTCTATAACTTTGGCTTCACCAATAGTGACGAGCAGAAACAATAGTTTCCAGTGTTAATCGTAGGCCTTAAGGCACACTTCACGTTTCAATTTGCTCTGTCATTTCCATGCCTAAGACAGGCTAGGGCCTAAGCCAGCTGGGCCACTAGGCCCAGTTAGAGATGAGAGACACATGCAACAGAGCTTCCCCAGCCAAGCCCAACCTCAGTCAATCTCTAGCAGAGCCACAGATACATGAGAGACATCAACTATACCCAGCCAATCTGCAGTCATGTGAACAATAGTTAATCATTGCTGTTTTTACCACTGAGTATTGGGGAAGCCTGATAGATACCTGTAATTGTTAATTTTACATGTCCATGTGACTAGGCCATGAGTTGGCCAGATATTCTCTTAAACATTATTTCTGGGTGTGTCCATGAGGCTGTTACTAGATAGGATAAACATTTGAATCAGCAGACAGAGAGAGTCAAGTAGATTTCCTTCCCCAAGGTGTGAATGGGCTTCATCCAGTCTGTTGAAGGCCTGAACGGAATAAAAGACTGAGTAGGGAAGAATTCTTTTCCTCTGCCAGAAGAAAAGTGTAACTGGAACTTACACTACTGACCTCCTTGTTTCCAGGCTGTGGGAGGAGGACTTAAAGTGGGATGTGCCATCGGCTCTTCTGTATCTCCAGCTGGCTGACTGCAGGTGTCAGATTTGGCAGTTTACCTAATCATGAGCCAATTCCACTTTGTAAACCTGTCTCAGGTAGATTGACAGATGTTTGGCATCTAGTGGACTCCAACCTGAGACAGTGGTCAGAGGGAGAAGGTGCTGAGGAAATCACAAAACTTACACCAAACTTAGCGCATAAAACCAGAAGCCTGAAGGACAGACACTGTTTCATGTGCCTGGTGACAGCATGAAAACAATGTGGCACCTGTCCTGTTCCCCAGAATCTTTTTATAACAGAGTATACGTGCAAGAATGCACAGCAGTCAGTAGTCAGCCCTCATGGTTAAGAATGAGAGAGGGGAGATTACGGCACCCAGAAAGGTTGACAAAGTGTAAACAGTGACATAGGGTAAAGAAGCATCTGAAATGGCCAGATAGGGAGAGTAAATCTGATCTCCTTATACATACATCTCAGATTCTCTAGCCTAAGCTACTAGCTGATGGCCTCAGCTGTCTGCAATGCTGATTTCTTCGTGTAGGGATAGTCACTCAGACATTCTCCTGACTTCGCACCTTACCCTGAGTTGGAAGATCTGTGAGGAATTCAGCCTGTCTGCCTCCCACTGATAGATAGATACAGATGGTAATAGATAGATAATGATAGATAGATAGAGATAGATAGATAGAAGATAGGGATAGATGATAGATAGATCAATAGATACAGATAGATGGTACATAGAGATATAAATATCTCTAGATACAGATACAGATAATAGATCTATCTCCTACTGCTCTGTTTTCTGAAGAACCCAGACAAATACATTCCCCTGATTAACAAGGTCACTCAATACTCTGGTCATGAGGGCATTATTAACAAGCCACCTCTCAGGTGGCACTTGTGGCTCAAAGGAGTAGGGCACCACCCCCATATACCAGAGATGGTGGGTTCAAACCCAGCCCTGGCCAAAAAAAAAAAAAAAAAAAAGCCACCCCTCTTCCATCCCCATCACCTCTGCTACACTTTAACTTTTTTTTTTGCAGTTTTTGGCCGGGGCTGGGTTTGAACCCACCACCTCCAGCATATGGGGCTGGCACCCTACTCCTTTGAGACACAGGTGCCACCTTACCTCTGCTACACTTTAGATCTTCATTCTTTTTCTCAAATTATTGCAACTGTTTTTTGTTTTTTTTTTTACTGTTGGGGACTCATTAAGGGTACAAGACGTGTCACACACTGAGACCCCACCCCTCCCTCCTTCCCTCTCACTACTCTTCGTCCCCCCACTCCTCTCCCTCCTTCTCTCTCTCTCTGCTCTCCTTGTCTCCGCAACTGCTTTTTAATGGTCTCTCTGCTTCTTTTTCCAGCCTTTTCTAATTCTTCTTCTTCATTATTATAATATAAAATTCATTGTCTAGAAGACCATCTTCCTAACTTTCCCTCCTGCTAAAAATCCATGAATAATCACCATGGTGGAAACACTAATATAGCCACATGTGGTTAAAATCATAACTCTAAATGTTTTACATAATTCAACTCATAAAGTTCTCCCAATAACCCTAGCCAAATGCCCAAGAAGTGGATACTTTCATTCTTCCCCTTTTGCAGATGAGAGAATGGCAGAGTAGTTGAGTAACTTGCCTAACACCTATAGAACAGGGTTCTAAGCCCTAGAAGTCCAGGCTCATAGGAAATGTTCTTAACCCCTCTCTATAGTACATTCTACTCCCTTTTGTTATCAGGGAAACACCCATATTCCTTAACACAGAAACCCTGCATAACATCCCCTTTGGATCATCACATTGGACAGCTCCAAAGACACCACTTAGAGCCTAGTGTACCCTTCCTGCCCCTTGAATTCTCATGCTTCAACATCTGAAATCCTTGCATACCCTGTTCTCCATCCCTGAGAAATGACTTAAGATTCTGAAACATACTATAGAGTTTCCAACCTCACTGTATTCACCCAAGTGTCTTTCCTCCCAGGCCACTTGGAAAACTTCTCTGTTGCGCCCCCCTCCATCTTGCCTGGCCTGCAATTGCTCCTCTGAAGCCCCCAGGCACCAGGCATGGCATGGTGTCCATAGCCTGCCGAGGTTGGAGCTCACTCTGTCACACTACCACCCAGCGGGAGGGACCTATGTATCTACCTCTCTTAGGTTTATGCCTATGGATAGAAAATCTTGTAGAACATTCATATATACTAACTAACTGAAGAAGTGATGAAATAAATGAGTCCTTAGGGTTTACTGAAACAGAGAGCATCAGAGAATCTAGAAGATCAACAAGAACTTTAAGGGTGAGACCGGCCTACTTCTGTGGTAGAGACACAACACCCAGTTCTCTTGTGTTGGTTGGTTAGAGCTTGTAATTCCACAATTAACATTTGACTCTTTTAGCTTAAGATTATGACCAAATGAAGGAGGAAGTCCCCTTGAGAGGGGTGACACTGATGCTGTAATCATTAAACTAGACATTGGTGAGGAAAAACCAGTTTATCAGTTCTCTGAAAATAGATCTAGAAGTGTCAGGATCTGTGGGAGTGGGGAAGGAAGACTGTACCTCTGAGTCACTTTCTGGGCCTGTCATAGAAGGAGGGAAGAACCCCAATGTCCCTCCCAACCCAACATTTAGAGATTTTATGATGATTTCCCTTCTCCAGATCCTTCTTTACTCTACTCTTTCTCCCCAGTGTCCCTAGGCCACCTAAATGAGTCTTTATGTTTTTATAATTTGTGATTTTCTGATGCTAAGGGGGATGATGGAAAGGGCATGAATTCAGAGTCAAAAGCTTCATCTCAGGCGTTGGCTTTGCACAACCCAAGCCAGATGGCCATGGGAAGAGTGCCCTAACTTCCATAAACTAAGTTACCATGTCAGGTCCCTGCTCAGGACTTTACACTTGGTGCATCTAGTCCTCTTAACCCCACGAAGGAGCTGGTGCTATCATCACTGTACACATGAGGAGATGGGGCCTAGGGCCATTGAGGGACATGCCCGAGCCATCTGACCAGCAAGTGGACAGATGCAAACCGAGCCAGGCCAGCTCACTCCGACTCCCTGCTCTTGCTTGGTGCCATGAGTCTCATTTGGTTCATCTGCAAAATGAAGGGGTTGGAACAGTTGTCCTTCCAGCCCTTTCATTTTATGACTTGATATTCACTTGTGATTGGGGCAGGTCTGAAATTACTTCAGAGACCAGCATCTGCCAAATCGTAATCAAGTTGGCCACAGTGTCTGTGGCTGGGCCCTGCTTCACGACCATGATGGCGCACTGCTGCTGCTTCTGAAGCTGGGAGGCGGGGCTGAGGGTGGGGGGTGCCTGGCCCTGTGTCACTTCATTCCTTGTGCTCCACGCGTAAGTCACCAGCCTTTCAAAACACATCAGTGTGTTCCTTTTTGCTGCCATGAAAACCTCTGCTCATAAGATGACTCAATCACTGTGATTTATTTTAATTGAAAAGTCTACCAGCCACCCTTTGCCAAAGCAACTGGCCAGCTCCTATTTGATTTCGTACCAGAATATTCCCCACTAGCACACAGTGATGGCACAGGCCAACGGAGGGAGGAGATGAGTTCTGAAAATCTGCCTGGCTGCAAACCGACATTTAAGAAGACCCTCAAACTTATATTTTAAGTTTTTTCTCCAAATGATAGCATACATAAATCATTACACATGTTTTGTATGCTTTAACAGCAATCATTTATAAATGGAACCCATTTTTTAAAACCTATTTTGATATTTTCCTCTCTTCTAATTTTAATAAAAACATTAAGAAAAAAAAAAATGAGAGTAGCCAGCATCTCTTTAGGTCCTGAGGTGACAGGGTTGTTCAAGTCTCACTCTGGTCCGTCCTGCCCTATGTCTTCAGACATTTCATCTCTCTCTCTCTCTCTTTTTTTTTTTTTTTTTTGTATGAAATGTCTTTATTGGCAAGGGAGGGACGCTGCAGAGCAGCATCAAGGAGGAGGAAGGAGAGAAGAGAAAAGGGGAGAGAAAAAGAGGAGAGAGAAGAGGAGAGAGAAGAGGAGAGGGAGAAGGAGAGAGAGTGGAGAGAGGAGGAGAGAGAGTGGAAAGAGAGGAAGAGAGAGAGGAGGAGAGAAAGAAGGAGAGAGAGGAGGAGAGAGGAGGAGAGAGAGTGGAGAGAGGAGGAGAGA
>NW_003852457.1:4775346-4778029 GCF_000181295.1 Otolemur garnettii
GGAGGAGGAGAGAGGAGGAGAGAGAGGAGGAGAGAGAGTGGAGAGAGGAGGAGGAGAGAGGAGGAGAGAGAGGAGGAGGAGAGATGAGGAGGAGGAGAGAGGAGGAGAGAGAGGAGGAGGAGAGATGAGGAGGAGGAGAGAGGAGGAGAGAGAGGAAGAGAGAGGAAGAGAAGAGAAGCATCATTTCTCTTGATTGTTTCCTCATCTTGCTTTTTAATTTTTTTTCTTTTCTTGTGGTCAGGGCCAACTGAGAAAGCCTAAGAACAAATCTTGATGAGTTTTAAAGAACCAGACAGAGTTAAAAGTCATTGTTGTTGATTTACATTATGTGGGGGACAAAAACAATGTAACCTTATGTGAGAGAAAGAAAGTTAAAATAAAAAGCTGTAGGAGTAAAAATAAAATAAAATATTATAGTTGTTATTGAGGAACATGGAGGAAAAGGTAAAAAGAAACACAGGAATAAAAGGAAGAAAGCACATGAGGGAGAAAGGCAGAAAGAAGGAAGGGAAGATGAAAGAGGGCCAGGGGAAGGCAAGGTCGGGGTGCACGGCAGCAGCCGCTCCGGACGGCCCAGACGCCTCTCTCTATTTCTAAAAAGCCCGTGGGAATGTTTTCTTGTGCACATCTTCCTTTTTCACATACATCTTTAATTTTTTTTTATTTTTAATTATTATAGGTACATAATAGCTGCATATATTTATATTGTACATGTGATGCTTTAATGCAGGTAAACAATGGGTGCTCATCAAGGCGGGGTGAGTGCGGTACCCAGCACCTCAGGTAGTCACTATTTCTCTGTGTTAGGAAAATTCCAATCCATTCTTTTGAAGTACACTGTAACTCCTTGTTGATTATGGTCACCTCGTTGTTGTATCAAATATTTAAAGGCAAAGAGAACCAAGCTCCAAAGGTTTGCAAACCATGGTGCAGGTGACTCTCTTTTGAGCAAAGTGGTCGAGATCTAAATGTCACATTTCCCACTCAGAGCCCAGCTGTTTTCTCCACATCATTGTGATGGAAAGTGCTGAAGACCCTGCTCTTGTGTGGCAGAGTTGCCTCCAGAGGTGCTGGGGTCACCATGAGGTCACCCTGCTCCTGTGGATGGGACGGGGGAGGTGGCACAAACAAACTTACCACGTTTGTAAAGTGGCAGGAGTCAGGTGCAGCTGTGGCAGGTCATAGGAGACACAAAGCAGCAAAAAAGTTATTTGCTGGTATTTCACGGACTTGTGGTATCACAAGGATGCAAGGGAACCCGTTCAACTTCTACCTAGTACAGAAATTCTTCCTACAGCCTAATGAAAACACGAGCTCCTCTTCCGATAGACCCGCTCCTGTCGCTGAGAAGCTCAGCACCTCACAAGGCAGCAGCCTCTGCAGAAACATCCTTTCCAGGAGCAACTGTCAGGGCTGATTCACCGGCTAGAGCTCTGCCATTTAATCCGAATCTAATCTCTCTTGGACATAAGGGACTTAGAGATGCACTCTCAGGTCTCTGCTGAAGACTCCTGTTGAGAAAATAAAACTTACAACAGCTCCTCTTGTGACACGATCACTGTGTGGTTGCTAAGCTCATATCACTTACCCACTCCGTGGCAGGTACACAGCCAGGGACTTGGATGTCTCCCTTGTCAGAGGACCTATCTGTCAGGTTCCCCACCCTTTCTCTTTATAATATTGATTGGGTTTTCTTTTGATTAATGAAGTAATACATATTAATTATAGACATCTCAGAAAATAATACGGATAAACATATCATTATAAACTTCTAATTCTGGACCAGGCCCTGTGCTACATAAACTTTAATATACATTATCTCATTTAAAATTCACAACAGCCCCGCAAGGGCACCTTTATTGCATTTTGGAGAGACGGCTGAAGGGTTGTGGTTTACTTTATTAAGATGATACATGAAAAAGTGATTCAGACCCCAGTATGTGCTATAACCCACCCAAGACAATAAAGACCGCTGAGAACCTGGAGCCCGCATGGTATGTTTTAATACACCTTCCATCTACTTCCCTGTCTCTGTTCTACTCACCAGCAGCCCAGACTGGGATCACAGCATCTGTACAAAGACAAGCCTCAAGTCTCATTCAGTGGCTGCACTGCCAATTGACTTCAACTTTTCCCAGGTAATGGGCATCTACGCAGTTCTCCACCTACTCACATAAATGATGGTGTGAAAAACATTCCTAAAAATAGATATTTATGCAATATGCTGGCTTTTCTCTAAAAATAAATTCCTATGAGTAGAATGATCTTTTAAAATACCTGGAGCTCACTCAGAGATCTAAATATAGATTTACCATTTGATCCTGTAATTCCTCTGTTAGGTATATACCAAGAAGACCATAAATCACGCTATAATACAGGTATCTGTACCAGAATGTTCATTGCGGCCCAATTCACAATCACTAGGTCATGGAAGAAGCCCAAGTGCCCATCGACCCAAGAATGGATCAATAAATTGTGGTATATGTACACCATGGAATACTATACAGCCACAAAGAAAGATAGAGACCTTGCCTCCTTCATGTTTACATGGATGGAGCTGGAAAATGTCCTCCTTAGCAAAGTATCTCAAGAATGGAAGAAAAAGTATCCAATGTACTCAACACTATTATGAAACTGATTGTTAGCTATCTTAGGAAAGCTACAATCCAAATGGAGCCCTAGA
>NW_003852457.1:4778054-4793331 GCF_000181295.1 Otolemur garnettii
AGGGGAGGGGGAGGGTGGGTGAAGAGAATGATATTGTGGGGATCATGCCTATAGTTTATTCTATTTGGGTACAGGTGAATTTGTCTAAAGGTTGAATATAAATGTCTTAGCATAACAACTATGAGAAAGACATGATGGCTATGTTGGCCACCTGGATGAGAGTTTTCCAAACTGCATATGGAAGCAACACACTATATCCTATGATAGAATTAATGTACACAATTATGATCTAATAAAAAAAAATGAAAAAAAAAATACCTGGAGCTGAACACAGTCACCCCAATAGGGGAACTACTTTATGTAATATAAAAACACTTGTGCTAGGTTTTGGGGTTTTTTTTTTAAACTTTTAAACTCACCTTCTTCTCAATGGTTCTGTGAAGGCAGAGACATCAACCGAATCATGACTCCTTGTCTCCCAGGGCCCAGAACATCATCGGACACATTTTAGGCACTCAGGTACTTATTTGTCTAATGATTGAATGAATAAATAAAGTGACTTCATCCAGCCTCCTTCAGGAAGAAAGTTCTCATTATTTCTTAAAGTTCCTAGAAAATTAATAACCATATATGCAGGACAAAATAGCAACATTTACCCTAATTTTTGACCCAAGAATGCTTTGTCCTTCCCTGTTCTCCCCAGATTTCCTTTCCCGGCGGTCACTCTAGCACATATGGGGAAAAACAAGCTTTAGACTTCAAAGGCCTCCAGAGGTTCTTCCACACACCAGCGGCGCCTGTCCCAGCTGTGTGTGCACAGCTCTGTGTGTTCAAGCTGGGACAGGCCAGCGTGAGCAGACCCCTCGTTGCCCTCTGTAGATGGTACTATCATCACCACAGCTGCTTGAATTTGATGATACCTTTCTCTAACTCAGAGTCAAAGAGAGGAAGAATTTGATTTGTCTTAGGACAGGATTTGGAAAAAAAGAAGAAAAAGAGTCTGGCATTCCTCAAGCAGAGGTCAGCTGGGGGTCATCTGACTTCCATTTATACAGCACTTTACAGTTTACAGACAACTCACACACATGTCTCATTTGATAAGCTCACAAGATAGACATTGTTATTTCTGTTTTATAGACTAGAACCACGGTGTCTGGAATTCATTTTTCTAACTAAGCCAAGCTCACATGGGTAGTAAGTGGAAGCATTAAAGTGCCAAGCCAGGAAAGCCGGACTGTCCGAGACCCAAGGTGGTGTCACCCTACCACTCTGCCTGCTGACCCTCCAGCCACCTCCCTAACTCTCCCCAACTCTCTTTCCCATCTGCTGACTCATGCTTGACCTCCTTGTTTCTGTGAAGTGTCCAGGGCATATGGACATTCTCAGATCCATCAGAGTTCTCAGGCACCTCTGCACATGGCTGGCTCCCCCCATCTGCCTCAGGGACCGTGCCCACAGAGAAGGCAGGGACAGGCGAGCTGTCGAGTCTGTCCTGACCATAAGAACAAGAAACAATTATTCATCAGGGCCTGGCCCACAAACACATCATGTCTCAGACACGCTTCATCCCATCTGTCCAACAGAAACACTTTTTATCACCAGAAACCCAGGATATTTTCAAACCAGTGACCTCAAGGTAAAAAGATTCTGCCAATTTGCTTATTAGCAAGCCAGAAAACCGCTGATGCTGGCCACTCTGCCCTAACTGGCTTGCCCAGACGTGGAACCATTGAAGAGACTGAGCCATGAGAGCCATCTGCAGTGATGGATCTAACCCCCGTCATCTGACTCCTGGGGAAGGGGGCAGGAGAGGACTCTATGCTTTCCTAGTAGGAAGCAGAGGTTCCCTCGCCCAGCCTTAGAATAAATTAAAGATAGCAGCTGGGACCCTGGCTTTTATGAAAGTACAAATATTTTAAAACAAGGGATCCCTTGGAGATTAAGAACAGCCAGTGATATTTTGAAGCGATTAGAAGGGGCCAGTCCTGGGTGTGGTTGAAGTGGTGTCTGAGGGCAAAGCCTGAGAACTGAGATATCTGGCATGGAGACCAGCAGGTGGATAAAACCGGGAGAGGACTGTTTGGGAGAAATGAATCAACAGGGGAGAAAGTGCCATTGCACAAATCAAGTTCAAGAGCAAAGACTGAATGAAAATAGATACATCTCAGAAAATTTGTTGATTCACACGTGTATTCATTCATTTGCGAAGTGTTTGCTAAGCAGCTAGTACCCAGCAGACACTATTCTGGGTAACTGAAGGAGAAACTGATCACGGAAAAAAACTGTGACCCTCCACAAAAACTGTGTAGCCTATAGTCCCAGCTACTTGGCAGGCTGAGACAAGACAAAACATTTCTGGGTGCATTCATGTTATATTCTGGTGGGGGAAGACAGACAGAAGTCAAAGAAACTATAAAATAAATAAACTACATAGCACGTTAGGTCAAACATAAGAGCTCAGTCCCAAGGAAGGGTCCAGACACTAAGACAGGATAAAAGGTAAGTGCAGGTGCATTCTTTAGGAGAGGTAAGAATTCAGAGGCAAGACCAGATAGGCCGGGTCAGAGTGGTGAAGAGACCACAAGGGGCGCACGGGGAGAGATCAGATAGTTTGTTCTGATGCCATTCGGGGCACTGTCATCCACTTACTCAGTGATCATACATCTCCATCTCCTATACACAAATCACTCTGTAAAACATGCGATGATTATGAGAGCTGCCCAGACTGCAGGAACTCACGATCCAGAGAAGGGTTCAGAATGTGCATGACATCACCTGGGGAAGTTGTCAAAATCTGAACCCTCAGGCTTCACCTTTGAAAGGTCAGTTTATGTCACTGGCACTGTCAACAAGATAACCACGTAGCTCTCAGGGACAGGAGGAAATTTCACACAGCAATAGTTAATTACAAAGGGTAAAAGCAGTGATTGACGTGTGCAGAAGAATTGTTAAATTTGAACCAAACAGGCAATCAACAAAGCTTCTGAGAAGAGAACTCCTGATCCTACTCTTCACAGGTGAGTAGCAGCTGACCAGGCAGATGTGGAGAATGGGGCGTGGCACAGCAGCAGGGGTGTAGAGGTCAGAGACAGGATGAGTTGCACAGGGAATGCCCAGCACTTGGTGTTGTTAAAACCCAAAGTGAACAGAGAGAGGAAGGAAGAATCAGGCAAGTCTTGCTGAACAAAGCTACTAGCTATTAGGTCTATAGGTTATCCTCAGGGTCACAATCTCTTCTTGAAAAATGAGATAGACAGGGCTTCCAACATGGATGAGCCAGGGTGCTCTGCACTCACTGCCTTGGTTCTGGCAGAGCGTCCTTTAACCTCAGGTTCTGGTCTCAGAACTCTGGGCTGTTAGAACGGAGTATCTGCTCCCTACTTGTCTGTTATTAGCATTAAATTCATTACACAAACAGTTCCTTTGTCTGGAAGAGGTTGCACAGAGACGACATTTAACCTGTACCTTAAAACTTTACCACAAGGGGCTGGGCGTGGTAGCTAATGCCTGTAATCCTGACACTCTGGGAGGCCCAGGCAAGTGGATTGCCTCAGCTCATAGGTTTGAGACCAGCCTGAGCCAGAGTGAGACCTTGTCTCTAAAGGTTGGATGCTGTGGCGGGTACCTGTAGTCCCAGCTACTTGGGAGACTGAGACAAGAGAATCACTTAAGCACTTAAGCCCAAGAGCTTGAGGTTGCTGTGAGCTGTGATGCCATGGCACTCTAGCAAAGGTGACAAAGTAAGACTCTATCTCAAAAAAAAAAAAAAAGAAAAAAAAGTTTACCACAAGTACTCTCAGCAAATGTCCGAGGTATGGGAGTCCAGGCCTGCTGGGGAAACTACAACAGCTTCTATGCTTGCTCAATAAATATCAGGGGGCAGGAAATGAAGATGGTGACAGATGTTACCCCACATTTTGAAGTATCTTGAACGTCATTCAAAAGAGCCCAAACTTTGTTCTGAAGATCAAGGGGTCGTTTGTTATTTAGACCAGTGTGCTTTGAACATTTCCTCGGTGCTGGTCATCGTGCTGGGAACTAAAGATGCAGCAGTGACCAAGACAGAGGTGTTCTGCCTTCTCAGGACACAGACTCTAGAAGAAAAGAGGGACAATCGACCAGTGCTTTGGGCAGTTACCTGCCGCCGTCTCGGCTAGAAAGATCCTAAGTTGGCCACGCTGGTGAACTGTGAAAACCTTCTCCCCATGCCACCAACACCCACCAAGGGGGCCCAGTCCCATTCTCTATTCCTGGGGGACAGTGACAAATGTCCTATAAACAGAACAAGATGTTGACTACACAGGCAGGTCAGACTGAGAGCTGGGTGGGGTGTGGTGTGTAGGGTGTGGCCTCCCTTCTGGGGGACGCTCAGCAGACAATGGCCTGGCCATTATTAATAAGAGGCCTTCACCTGTCAGCAATGGGAAAGGGAACAGGGCGCTGGTTTTGTTTTTGTGTTTCTCTGTCTCCCTGATGTTGGTGACAGAGACCCTCTCCAGTCCAGGAGTAGGAATAACCATCACAGGTGTCGACTTCTTGGCATCCTTCTGCCTTACATTAGAAAAAATGCCTTTAAGTCGTAATAGACAACCACACCGAGGAAATGCAAACACAAAATGCCAAGAAGCAAAACCCCATAAATAAATGATCATTCCTCTTCTCAGTTCTCTCTGAAAAAATCTCATTATATCTGCACTCACTGAACAAGACTTCACAGACTGTATTTATATAGTTTGCAATTAAAGCTCCCGTTTTCTCCAGTCTGAAGTCAAGGGGGGAGGGATAGTGTGGGGACGTCTCTAGATTTTTCTCAAAATGGCATTCTTCCTAAATTAGTTGCAAAATTTGTGTTGCAACCTACTCTGGATTAATAGAGTGTATATATTAAATTTGTGTTAGTCTAACTTAATTAGCTATTTGTACATTTTTAAAAAAGTAATCGGGGAGTCAGGAGATGGAAAATGAGCAGTATCTGTGTTCAATAGTTGCTTAATGATCTTGCCGCAACCTTCACATTCAAATAACACCAACATTCCAAAATCCAAGAGAGCTTGTCTGTACTGGAGGATCTTTATACAGAACGATCTCTTCGATTTCTTGGAGGGATAAGAGGTGTAGGTTTGAGAACTTTAAGTGCTATTAAATGATGGAATGGAGCAAGACAAAACTGCAGCTAGAAGAAGATACACGTCAGTTAAGATAAAGGGCACCTGAGCACGACAGAGCACCGTGCCAGGGTCACACTTAAAGGAGATGCTAACACCACTCTCACGCCCAGGAGGAGGTGTGGAGGTGGGTAATGTAGGAGCCTGCTGAATCTGTCAGGACCCAAGTCCCTCCCCCCTTACTGCCCTGCTGCCCTCTGCCCCTCAGCTTCTCCGTCTGATTCCAAGACAGCTGCTCAAGTCCCCACCGTCACATCTTCTCCCAGCAAGAAGGGAGAGGATGAACACACACTCCCACTGGGAACACTAACTTCCACTGACACTTCTGTGTGGGATTTGATTGGTTATTTCTTTATCTTTGAGATAGTCTCATTATGTCACCCTGGGTAGAATGCCATGGCGTCACAGCTCACAGCAACCTCAAACTCTTGGGCTTAAGCAATTCTCTTGCCTCAGCCTCCTGAGTAGCTGGGACTATGGGCACCCGCCACAATGCCTGGCTATTTTTTTTTTTTTTTGGTTGCATTTGTCATTGTTGTCTGGCAGACCGGACTCGAACCCTCCAGCCTCACTGTAGGTGGCTGGTACCCTACCCACTGAGCCACAGGTGCCGAGCCTAATTTTGTGTGTTTGTTTTGTTTTGAGACAGAGTCTCAGTCTGTCCCTCTGGGTAGTGTGCCATGGCATCATCATAGCTCATAGCAATCTCAGTCTCTTGGGCTCAGGAGATCTTTTTGCCTCAGTCTCCCCAATAGCTAGGACTACAACTGCCTGCCATGATGCTTAGTTAATTTTTCTATTTTTAGTAGAAATAGGGTATTGCTATTACTTAGGCTGGTCTCCAACTCCTAAGGTCAAGCCATTCATGTTCCTCAGCCTCCCAGAGTGCTGGGATTACAGGTGTATGCCGCCCAGCCCTGTCACTACTATCTGCATACCACTGGCCAGAATGTGTCACCTGCTATACTAGAATGCATGGAATAATAGGAAATACAATTCCTTCAGGACAAGCACATATTCAGGTAAAATTTGCTGATTTGAAGTGGTTACAAATAAAGCATATAAAAATAAAAATTCCAGGTCCGATACGAGTCTTTGCTGGGAATGGAGTGTTAACATCTCAGCTCAAGCGGAGCGCCGATCCTAAGGACCGTAGGGCAGCCATGTTGAGCATTTTCTAGGTACAGGAAACCTTAGTGCTTAGAGAACCCACGATCTGTTCTTCTCACGTGCCTTGGGGTCTCCTAAACTTGTTTCCATTATCGTCTCTGCAAAAAAACTCTTCGCACATCTGTGAGGAAACTTTTTGGTTCCCTTCCCCTCCACACTAGCGAGAGAAAGCATCTCTTGTTCAGTGAGAAATAATTCAAATCATTTCCTACTTTGGATGGAATTTCCTTAAAAAATCAGTTTTATTTGATTAAGAGACACACATGGTACAGCTATTTGTGATCCTTCAAAGGATGCTGGCAGGCTGTGGCAGACCAGGAAAAAGGAAGAGGGGGTTACTGTCTGGGGTGAGATATCACAGCATTTGCCGGGAGGAAGGCGCCGGGCATGAAGAAACCCAGCTTCTGGGAAGCCACCCAAAGTCTGGTTGCCGTCCCGCCTGCTGTTCAGAGAACCAGCCTCTCTTTCTAAAGACGTCCCATCCTTTTGTTCTTATAGATTCTTCAGTAAATGCATATTCTTGAGAGGGGATATAAAAGGAACAACCAAACGTCAAATCTCTTCCCAGATTCAAGGGGTGGAGATTCAGGGGGCCTATCTGGGTCAAGTGCTGCTTTGTTCAAACATCAACTCCCAGCGTTGTGAGAGGCGGCGGCAGCGTTGGAGGAGAAGGGCGGGGACATGATGCTCCCAGCCCCGTGGGTCTCACTCTCCGCCTGACGTTTGTGTTTAGGATGTTAAATCTGTTTTCAAAATTAATCTTTGTTCGTTTGGGATAACATGGGGGAAACTAATACAAAAATAAGTAAGAAACAAAAATCCCCATTAAGGGAGGTTCTCTTTAAACTACCCTTTGCAAAGCCTGTCTGACCACCTAGTAATCCTTTCCATTATTTTTCAGGTGGGATTTGAGACTGTGATTGCCTCTTACCCTTAAGCTAGAGATATTTTAAGGTCTCCATGAGTGCTCTGTGTCATCCCTGAAGCTCCCCCAAATATAAAGGATGCTTCTGGCAATCTGAGTAGTCTAAAATAACACAGATAAGCCCTCTCTTGTTATTAAAATCATCCTATGTATATAGAGGGTACCAAAAAAGTATACATATTGTAAAAAAGGAAAAAAAGTTATCAAAATCATAATATTCAAGTCACATATAACTTCTGCAATTACAAGAGATACAACAAACGAAAAATATTCTTGGTATATTTATGATTACAATTTTCATGCAACTTTTTTTTCCTTTCTTAAAATGCATATACCCTCTGTATAGGCTGAGAAAATATTACAAACTATTTGACACAAAAGTGGATTCAAAAGAAAAAAAAGGAATTGGTAGGTCCTGATCATAAAAAAGAGAAAGAAATAAAATCAGCAGGATTAGTCAGAGCAGATGCTGCAAGAGCTGTCAGGTTTTAGACCAAGATGTGTGGTGTTGAGAACTAAGGTCCGGCTCTTCAGGAAGGTAGATACAGGAGATAGAATTTTAGGTCAGTGAAAGTAGAGCCTTTGCATAAATCCCAGATTCCTGCAAGGGGTCCCTTCCATGAAAACTCTGCTCACTGGCCTGGGACAGAATAAGGCTGTTTGACATTGGATGTGGCTAAAAAGGAACCAGGGAGAAACTGAGACCCAGGCTTGACCTATTAAACTTGTAAATAAACATTTTTAAATAGCTAATCTAGTACCAGTCTCTTTTAGAAGCAATTAGGTATGCTCCCCCATGGAGGGGGAGGGCAATTGGTTTAAAATTAAAAGAAATAAGCTAACACGATGAAATTAATCAGGTGCAATGAATATGAGCATTAATTCTTCAAGAACAGGAAATAAATCATCAACAACAACAAGACTATCAAATAAATATGTTTAAAGTGATAAATGAGATTAAATTAGAAACATTTCTGTTTAATTTTGAAAGTATACAATCTGAGAAAGAGCAAGAAAATTTGAAAATGTCTAAAAATAAAGCTTTCATTAATAAAATTACTTAGGTTTAAATAGATTAAATTTAATTCAGCCAGACATAATCAAAATAACAGTTCAATAGGAAAGATCTTTCAAGATCTGATGAAAACTTTATGAGTGTAGGAAAGCTAGAAGTAAAAAAATCAGTAACAACGAGAGAGATCAGTGGAGGTTGAGAAAGTCCAACACTCTCTAGGAGTTCAAAGGAAGAGATGGCAATGAGTGCTCGCGGCTCCTAGCCAAGGAAGCTTGAATGAGGAGCTTTGTGGCTCAGAAGAAAGATATGAATCTCCAGCTTGATGAATGACATGTTTTTGACGAGATAAATAGAGAGAAATTCTAGTTTTACTATAAAAAAAATAAAAACAAAACAAAGCAAAACTGCAGAACATCAAAGATAAACAACCAAAAAAATGTGTAAATTAATTCCGGGAACAACAAATATTCTGCCAGTGGGCTTTTCATCAACGGCAACAAATGTCAGCAAACAATAAAATCATGTCTTCAAAGTTCTGAGGATAATAACTGTCAGCTCCGAAGTCTAGCGCTGGATATATCACCATTCAAAAGTGAGAGCCACATAAAGACATGTCTGAATGTCTTTAGACACTCAGAAACCCTACATTAAAAATGCGTGTCAGAATAAAGGGGGTTGAAGGCAGAAAGAAAGAGTGGAGAGCAATCAGCACGGGTAAGCAAACAGAATTGGTGATGCGTGGGGTTTTAAAAACCTATATTTTAGGCTCGGCGCCTATAGCTCAACGGGCTAAGGCGCCAGCCACGTACACCTAAGGTGGCGGGTTCGAATCCCCAGCCCGGACCCGCCAAACAACAATGATGGCTGCAACCAAAAAATGGCCGGGCATTGTGGCGGGCGCCTGTGGTCCCAGCTACTTGGGAGACGGAGGCAGGAGACTCGCTTGAGCCCAGGAGTTAGGTTGCTGTGAGCTGTAATGCCATGGCACTCTACCCAGGGGGATAGCTTGAGGCTCTGTCTCAAAAAAAAAAAAAAAAAAACCTATATTTTGTATTATGTGATGTTTTCTTCCTGTCTCTAGCGGAAGGAATGACAAATGTGTCTCATTTGTAGGAAAGCGTTTGAATCCTGGTTTGGATTTGTGGGTCTACGGTGTTTTTTGTATGTTTGTTTGTTTTTCAGACAATTATGTATTTTTTAAAGCCCAGTATCTCATACTAGATAACATACATTTAAATAAGCATTAATTGTAAGCATAAAAGTAATGAGGATGATGACGTAGATTGGTTTAAAAACAATTTGGAATTTATATAGTAGATCGTATTACAAGGGAAGAGAGTAGAAGTATCGGTTAGTGGTGGGCTTTGTGGAGACGACTGTTGAAGAGTTGAAGGGAGCCGTGCGATGATTACAGTGAACAATTAACTTCCAAACAGGAGAATAAGTTTAGATAAAATTCAGCCTTCCTCAGAGAAGGTAGCAAAAGAGGAAAACAGAGCTATAAAATCATTAAATGTAAAATGCAAAGTACAATGTAGAAATAACCCCAAAGGCCTTCTTCAGTGTTCTTTTTAAAACATGTTGTTTGCAATATTCATTTATAAGCAGAATTTCTTAATTTAACACATATTGATTACCCTTCCACAAAGCACTGTGCATATACCAATAAACAGAAGCGATTAATTTCTTACCCTCCTGGAATTAACATTTTACCAGGCCGCAATGTTAAGCAAACACACAGAGGCGTACGTACATAAAATCAAAGGTAAGTAAGTCTGTGGGGGCTTGAATGGTGTTCTCCAAAATTCACACATACCCAGAGTCTCATCATGTGTCCTTAATCTGTAAATGGGGCTTTTGCTGAAGCACTTAGTTAAGGTGAGGTCGTACTAGATTAGGATGAGTCTTAACTCTAATGAGTTCTAGCCCCCACTATTGAGACAGAATAAATTTCTGTTTTTTAAGCCACCTAGTAGTGTTACTATGTTAACACTAAGAACAAATACAAAAATATTTTTTGAAAAATAAAGCTCGGTAAATGTGCCACAAGTGATTGTGAGGAAGGGGACCTGCATTAGACAGGAGTTCCAATAATGGCCTATCAGAGGAATTAAAAAGTGGGCAGAGGGCTGAATTATGCAAGGGAGGGACTCCTGAGAACAACTGAGGGAAGGATATTCACAGTAGAGGACAAAGATCTACAGGAGGGGACATTCTCAGCCTGCTCTTTAAGCAAGACAGAGGCCAGTTGAGTTGAGCAGACAGGATGAAGGGGGGACTGAGCGGTAAAGTCTGGGACACGCCCAGGAGTGCAATGTGGAGAGACTTACAAACCAGGGTGAGGAGTTTGGATTGGATTGGATGTGTGGCTGAAGGTCTGAAAGAGTTTCAAGTTGGGGTGTATACTCAGCCTTCTTAATAAGAGGGACCTGGCACAAATGGAATTGCACATAAAGATCTTAACTAAAGGCAAAGAAGAACATACGCCAGATGACTATTAGTCAAAAGAAAGCTGCTGCAGCCATATTCATAACTACCAAAATAAACAAAAGAAAAAGAACTCGTGAAATTCACCAAGGTCATAAAACAATTATAAACGTCTATGCAACAGTTTAGCCTCCAAATATATTTGATGAAAGAGAAGAAGGAAAAGAAGAGAAAATAACAAAATAACAAATATACATCACAGGAGAGCCTGAAACTCTCAAAAACTGAGACCAAAAAGATAGAAATAGAAATACACATTGTGAACAAGCCAATTAGCCAATCAGATCTTGAGCATCACGTGTATATAAGTTTACTTGATTGATATAACCCTGTACCCAACAAGCAAAGAAAATACTTTCTTTACAAACTTTTATGAAATAGTTACCCAAGTCACCCGTGTAGTAAAAGCTGGCTTCATATGTACATATTCTCCGAATTTCATGTAATAAAATTAGAAGAAAAAGTAGGGGCTTTTCCTTGATTTGCATCATGCTGCGTGCAACAAGGTGTCTCAGGGGTGTCCACCCTTTTTTTTCTGTCCCACATTGGAAACATAAGAGCTGTTTGGGGCCACACATGAAATACACAAATGCCAAAGAAAGCTGATTAGCAAAGAGAGAGAGAGAGATCTGTGCATACTTGTCATGATATCTGACACCACAGAGAAGTAAAAGGAAAAAATCCTCACAAAATCCGCATGATGGGGCCCACAGGCTGCGGGTTGTACATCCCTGCATAAATACACAGTAAGTGCCAGACATTTGTCTAAGTATCTTAGGTCTGTCAATTCAGGACAACTCTAATAAGGCATCCATTTCAAAAGAGGGAAACTGAAAGATAGGCAGTTTCAATACCTTGTCACCAGCAAATGGCATGGTTGGATGGGAATCTTTGGGATTATTCTGGAGACCCCTCTCAATTTAGCTTATGTACACTAAATCCCCAGATGGGCGGGGCTCCTGGAGCCAGATTGCTTGAGTCTGATTTTGAATTTAGACATCCAATGAGGAATTGGCTTCCCTGTGTCTTAGTTTCCTCATTCGCAAAATGAGTTTAATAGCAATGCTTGCCTCGAGTTTATTGGGGAAAGTTAAGTTAAATGAATAATGTATGTAATATACCTTAAACTGCGTAGGACCCATGATAATTGCCTACGAGGTGTTAACCTTTATTATCATAAATGCTGACTCTCCAGCCAAGGTTCCATGCTCCGCCTTACTCTACTGGACTTTGGGCGCTTTTTAAATTCCCATCCATTTCAACTACTCTCAGTGCACTGATGATTCCCGTCTTCCTCCAGAGGCCCGTACTGAGCACCGTACGTCGCCACGCTCTCACCACCCGCCGTGACGGACTGTCCATCCCCTTCTTTCCACTATCTCTTCACTCAGTATCATTGTAATTATTTGGGGTGATGGGACTCACGTCAAAAACTGATCTGTTCTTCTCTGCTTTGCCCTCACTACCACTAACCTCTATGAACTGATTACTATTCTTCATACCAGCGGTATCAACATCCTTCTAACCAGGGGCTGATCGGAGTTTGCCTTCAGCCAAGCACTTTCCAATCTACCACGAATTCAATTGAGTTTTATAAACAATTATCTGATGTATTAGTTTATCTAATATTTTATCATAATTTAATTCAATATTTATCTAATTTATCTATTCAGTAAGTCCAGAAGGACTTAACTTAGTATAATAGAATGTAAATTTAATCACAGTCCTTCCCTGCTTTCTAATATATGTGGTACCAGTCAGTACCCTTGCTGCCAAATAAACTCAAACCCCTCTGAGTGATGTAGGGGGTCCCCCAGCAGGTTCCAAACACCAAGGGCAAACAGAATTACTTTGAGGTCCTTAAAGAAGCATCGGCTTCCCGTTTCTTCGCTTTTGCAGGCAATTCTCACTCTGTCTAAAATGCTTTTCCCTCCCTCAGGTGTTTAGAGGACACCTCCCTGCAGGTAAATGATAAACACGGCTGTATAAATAACCATAGTTCACAGTCTATCTGTTCTACTGAGTTGTGTCTTTCTTTTTCATAATAACTAAATCAGCACAGTTTTTGAAAAGCATAATGTCTATTAAATATACACTTTTGTGACTTTTTGTATATAAAGGTCTAGAACTCAGAAAATAATTTATTGTCAGACTCACCAAGGTCTGTATTAGCTTATGTGAACTCATTTTACAGATGAGGAAACTAATTCTTCGGGAAGTCAATTCCTCGTTTGATGTTTAAATTCAAAATCAGACTCCAGCAATCTAACTCCGGAGGTTTTGCTCGTAATCCATAGTTGTTCCACCTGTATTTTCTTATAGGCGTCACCTTAATACACAGTAAAGTTTGTGCAACCTGGTCAGTGGTGAGTTTGAGACCTTTCCAAAGGGGGGTGGGACAACTATTTAAGCTCTGGAGAACTCTTCCGAGAACTCTGGACTGTTTGTTTCAAATCCAGACCTCAGAGACTTTAATTTTGCTGTTCGAGTTTCTTTATGGCCACATAATTAAATGTCCTAGCCTGGAGAAAAGAATTATCCAACCAGCCTTTCTAAAACCACAATTGGAGAGTCAGTCAATGAACAAATCAAAATTTTAGATTACCTTTTCTTAGTAGTGCCCAGAGGACTGACATAATTAAAGGGATTTTTTAAGAGAGAATAAAATAATAAAAGTAAAAATATATCTCTCCATCTAGTGTTTGGAATCATGATAAGCTTGAACAGCTATGTGTTCAGAAAACATAAAACAATTCTACTTATCTCACACACACATGCCAGGCATATTTGTCTAGAATAAATTAACCCAAAAGATTCAAATTGTAAGGCTCTTCCTCTGTAACATAAGCCAAGGTGGTAAGAATGGACGCTGGTCTTACCTATGACTAGGACAGAGAAAGGTGTGAGAGCTGTAGTCACTATGTCGGAGAAACCACACAGTGCCCCAGGCATGGATCAGCCCTGCTGCTATGGCCACACTATCTTCATTCTACAAAGGAGGAGACTAGTTTTCAGAAAAATTAAGGAACATGACTCAAGTCACAGAGCTGGTCAATCAGTTGTTGTAAAAACTAAATGTAGCCTTGCATATAAAGTGCTTAGAAAAATGACCAGCACAGAGTGTTTATTCAATAACATTGAATATTATCATTATATATTTTGATGGCTTGTAAGATGTTTGTGAACTATGTAATCATGTGAGTTAAATCAATCAAGTATTAATTAATCTCAAAGAAGAGAAATTATGGATCAATAATCTAGGGGCTCTTAACTGTGAAGAAGGAAGAGTATCAGAGGTTTGGGAAGGAAGGAAGACAATTTAACTGTGTGCTATTTCGACAGTTGAAATTCTTAGCATATGTATGCATCATATATTTACTTTTTAAAAAACCATCAGATTTTATATATCCCTCAGACATATAAACCATCAGATGCATTATGTATTTACTTCAAAAAAAAAACCATATAGATTAAGATAAGAATGTACATTCAAGTTATAGCTCTAATGAAAAAGATTGACACCAAGAAAAGGATAAGAATTCAGCTGGGAGGAGGTTGTGGCTGAGGAAGGAAGGTTATATGATAATTAATATTAATCATCTTAATCATCCCCCACATCCCAGATCATAGTCAGACAGCAGGCAGGCAAGAATCCTGTCTTCCAAGTTCTCAGTCTCAAAAATAAATTTGCCCACAGATCCATTCAACTTAAAAATGGTTACTCAGACCTGCTTTGCAAATGTTTGTTCAATTTTAGTTCAATGTATGTGGAGTTCTATTAAATTACTTTCTTATTTTTCTTCAAGTGTTAACTATTTCATAGAACTCAATACGCTCTCATTAAATGAGAAATTCTCACTAAGAATTTTTTAATTATGTTAACCTTGCATGATGGTTAATTTTATGTGTCAATGTGACTGGGCTAAGGGACATCCAGACAGCCAGTGAAACATGACACTGGATGTGTTTGTGAGGGTGTGCTGGGAAAGATGAGCATTTGAACCAGTAGGCTGAGTGAGGAGGATCCCCCCACCCTCCACCAGAATGGGTGGGCACCAGCAAGGCTGCTGACAGCCTGGAGGGAGCCAAGGGGTGGAGGGAGTGAGAATCTGCTTCTGTTTGGGCGGGGGGCCCCTCTCCTCCTGCCCTGGGACGTCAGCCCTGCTACTTCTCAGCCTGGACTTGGAACAGGACTTGCTTCATCAGCATTCCTGGTTCCCAGGTCTTTGGACTCTGAGTTACACCTCCAGGTCTCCTGGGTCTTCAGTTTGCAGGCAGCAGATCATGAGAGTTCTCTCCTGCATAATAGCATGAACTAATTCTTATTTCACATATGTATGTACACACATACCAATACATGGACAGGTGCACATGCGCACACACACTCAGTATGCACACACATACCCATACATGGACAGGTGCACATGCACACACACTCAGTATGTACACACATACCCATACATGGACAGGTGCACACACACTCAGTATGTACACACACCTATACATGGACAGGTGCACACACACTCAGTATGCACACACATACCCATACATGGACAGGTGCACACACACTCAGTA
>NW_003852457.1:4794208-4794473 GCF_000181295.1 Otolemur garnettii
ACACACACTCAGTATGTACACACACACCCATACATGGACAGGTGCATACACACTCAGTATGTACACACACACCCATACATGGACAGGTGCACATGCGCACACACATTCAGTATGTACACACATACCCATACATAGACAGGTGCACACACGCACACACACTCAGTATGTACACACACACCCATACATGGACAGGTGCACACACACTCAGTATGTACACACACCCATACATGGACAGGTGCACACTCACACACACTCAGTATGTACA
>NW_003852457.1:4794553-4822765 GCF_000181295.1 Otolemur garnettii
CACACACACTCAGTATGTACACACACACCCATACATGGACAGGTGCACACGCGCACACACTCACGTAGAGGTTTGTTTCTCTGCACAGCCCTAACCAATGCATTCATTATTGCTCTCGATGTAATAATGTGAAATGGACGTTTAGGGAATTTATGTGACAAATTCAAGATTCCACAGTAAGCTGAGTGGTCATGACCCAATCCCAATCCACTGAACTTTCAAGGCCCACGCTCTTAATGTTACACAAAGTTACCACAATAAATTAAAGCTATTCATCTTTTATACTATTGCTGTTTTAGAGTCATTAAATTTTTATATGTTTGAAAATGTTTCAAAGATCCTAATCACCACCAAAAATCTACATTTTTTTTGACTCTCCAAATGTTTGACCACTGACTATAAAGATAGCCTGGAGCACAAGCCCTTCAACCCATCCAGTCCTGTTCTTCACAGGATGCCAGTGTGGACAGGGACCCAGACTGCCTTGGGACAGGCATCCTCCCGGAATCCTGCAGGGGAAGGGACTCCAGGCCTGTATTTTACATGCTTTGAGTTAAAGCGATGAAGAGCACTTATCTTGGAAAGGGACTGATACATGCTTCCGCCTCTCTCTGCTGTGTCCCTGAAAGTCAGAATTCTCACATCAGTGTGACGGCCTCAAGCCTGCTGAGGGGGTTTTCTTTCTCTGTCCCCACAGAGCAGCTTCAGGGCTGGCTCTGGGCCCAAACTGGATCACATTTCCTTTCAGTTGGAGTTTTGCTTTATTTCTTCTCCTTTGCTGTGAGAATGATTCCCTCCCAGAGCTGCAGAGCTTGGGTGCCGTATAAATTAAAATTTAATATGTGTTATTAGGATCACTATTATTATCATTGCTGTTATTAATAATGTTCTTTTTGGCAGCATTTAGAAGCCATTCCGGCAGTGACATTTGGCTCGGGGGATAATGGATCCTTTTATGTACAGGCTTGTAGACTCGCCGCCCGCTGTTTTCATTGCAGAGAGAGCAATTCTCCAACATCAGGAGGCCTGCAGGAGCTGGGAAACTGTGAGTCTTGGTTGTATTTTCCTAAGTGAACTAAAACTCTTTGGGTGACCATGATGGAAAGACCCTGTTACAGTCACTAATGAAAATAATTAACCCTTGCAGTCATTTATTTATTTTTTCATTTAATAAAAATTTCCTGTACATTTGTGGACCTTTTTTTTTTTTTTAAATAAAGCATTCGCCAAACACTACTGTGAATGCTGGAGAACTATGGTGAGCAAACTGGTTACCCTCCCTGTCAATATAAAGCTAAGAGTTTCACATTGAAGAGTAAATGCACGTGGGTGGGACCTGTGGCTCAAGGAGTAGGGCACTGGCCCCATATACTGGGGTGGCGGGTTCAAACCCAGCCCCAGTCTGCAAAAAAGAAATAAAAGCTCTGTGCATAAAAAAAAGAATGAGTGCATCTGAGACAAGCACTGTAAAACAAGACACACAAGAGTCACACCAGTGACATGGCAGGGATTTGCAGGTGGCGTCTCTGATGAAGTGATTGGGCTGGAATACAAAGGATGGTTGGAATTAACCAAATGAAAGAAGAGAAGGCGATTCCAGAAAGACACACCATTTACAAGCTCCTAGTGTGTGAAAATAGCTTTGAGCTCTGGTTGCATTTGAGGAGACGCCAGCAAAGGCATCTGATGGGAACCACCCCTGTGAAAGGAGGAGGCACCAGATGCATCACAGAGCCCACCCTGTGAGTCCTGCCTCCTCACTCAGAGTACAGTGGGGAGACAATACATGGCTGACTGTCAAGTTCCACATATGGGAAAAGTGTGATGAGATTTTGTAGAAGGGAGAGATTATTTACAACTGCAGGCTTGTAAATGTTTCCTGAAGCAGTTAGAACTTGAACCTAAAGACACCAGTCCAGCTGCCAATATCATTGTTGGGTCTGGGCAGGACTGGACTGGGCAGTACCACCAAAGCCCAGGGTGGCCCTCCAAACAGAGTAGCGTGTATTAGGAGGCTGTAGAGTACGAATCCAGGTGGGGAACTATATCTAAGGAGAAAAATGACCCCCAAAGTGAGGCACAATATCCATCTAAGTTGTGCCCTTGACAGAGAAGCAGCATTGCAGGGCGGTGGGATGGAATCCCAGATACCTGGGAAAGGGAGCACATTCGGAGAGGACGGTGTAGGTGATGCTTGGGAAAACTCCCTGGTCAGCAGAAAATCGCTCAAGGCCCTCGGCCAGGTGAGACAGAGCCGAGAAAAATCAGCTGACCTAGACAGTGCTCCCCTCGCCCAGGCCGGCAGCCACACCACTTTCGGCAGAGAAAGCCACATCGCCTGGTTTTCAGCATAATGTTTTTTATTGCTTCATCTTATTTTTATTTATTTTCTTGTTTTTAACAAACACAAGCTACATGGCCCAGAATAACTTGGCTTTTCCAGCCCTGAGGGCATGAGCAAAGCAGCCAGCCACGGAAGGAGCAGTCTCAGAGGTCCAATATGCAAATGGCCACATTTTTCATTAGCCTGAGGCGCCTGAGAATCATAACTCCCAACAGTTAAATATACTCCAGAAAGTAGCAGAATGGGAAATTACTTTTTGTGTATGTGTTTAACCCAATTTACGGAGAATGAATTCTCTTGAACATTTTAAAATTTTTCTGATTCAAAGTCCCAATAAGTTACTTTGGAAGTTAAACTCAAAATTGTTCTGTTTTCCTGGTGCCTAAGAATTCCGTGAAGACGGACCTGTTATGTCTTAATGCTGTTACGTCTGAATTTGAGAAAAATCCAGCACCCTCTCTATTCATGTATCGTTTGTGCAGAGGCTTTCAAAACCCTTTCATGTACATCATCACATTTATTTTATTACCACTGTTCTGCAGCCATGGAGAAGTTTTTAATCACATTCTGCAGGTGATGAACCTGAACTTCTTAGCAACTACAGGAACTTCCCAAGGTCCCAGAGCTCAGAGCAGGTCTTGGGTGTAACACAGGTTAGTCTGATCCCAAGTCCTGCTTCATCACAAGGATCCTTTCAAGCCTGAGAACTGGGAACCCCACTTGCTCTAGGAAGTCAGGGCCTTCTCAGGGTCTGAGAACCACATGCAGATGGACATTCTGGGAGGTGTGTGGAGAGGGTCAAGTCGGACTCACCAGCCCCTTCCCAGCCCTCAGCATGACCAGGGAAGACCACTGGGTATCACCAGCTTTATGGAACCCCAGATAGCCTGTAAGGCAGTTAAATTCCCCAGGCTCAGTTTAAGCAATTATCATAATTAGGCTATGGCCTCTTAATCATTCATTCAATAGAATATTAACTGCCTGTCTTTCCTTAGACAGGCTCTTGTCTGTCAAGCCCTTGCCCAGACTAATCTCAACCCCATTGGACCTCTGGAGGTATATTTAGAACATGCAGACTTACTCCTGTGTCTGTTTACATAAGAACATAAATGTTCAGATCACATAAACACACATCTGGGGCGCCTCTCAATGTGAAGCTCACGCTGATGAAGTAGCTCATCACCCTCCGGGCATATCTCTTGCTCTCTGTGGACAGACCCAACATAAGCTTCTTCCACGCCCATTCTTCTAGCTGCCCCCTCCCTCATTCATACTAAGGCTCATCAAAACACATTCCTGGTGCTCTCTTCTGCAGTGTGTGTTACCAATATGTGTAAATACCAAAAATCTAATCTTGAATGCCACTCCGAATAACAGAAAAACTCAATATAAACTAGCATCTGTGACACATGAGGTCTTATTTTACGGAAAAGCAGATGAATGTACATAAGAGGGCAATATCAGTCCTAGAACGGCTCCTGACTATCACCCCCCCCCCCCCCCCCACATAAACCATCCTGAAGAGGACATCACTCTGAAATAATTATCCTTCTCACAAAATGTGAGGAATCTTTTCAGTTAATCTTTTTTCCATTCTAAACAAGAAAAGGGAAAAAACAACCAGGAGTACAGTTGCAGGTGTACGTGGTCAACATGGTGATAGGAAGCTGGATCCCCCAACAGCAGATGCTGAGAACCACACATGTGGACAAGTGGAGGTGGACGCCAGAGCTGAGCCAAGACTTCTCAGGGGTGAGGAAGAGGCCTCCCGTGCTGTAAGCCCTGGAAGTCAGCAGAAATATCCACCCTTGTGGGACAGTTTCCCCAATGTTGTTGACCTTATAGATTCTGACAAAATAAGATCAAACAATCTTAAAATCAAAGATCAGTAATATCCAGGATACAGAAACATCAAGAGGGTGAGTCAGCAGAAATTAGAAACAACAGATTTAATTCCCCAAGCACTGCAGTTATTGGAATTGTAAGGTAGTAATTCTTAAGTCATTATGTGTGATATATTTAAAACAATATAAGACATCATCACAAAACAAAAGCAGAACAAGACATCATCAGGTAAGGGGCAGATAGAAAGTACACTCAAACATCTAAAAATGCAAGGAATTCATGAAAAATGAAAACACAGTGAGTGCTGACTTCCCCCATGAACATGTGAGAGAAGGTATTAGACCCACCCACCTGCCGCGAACAGCTATATAATGTGAGTAACAGCGTAGGGTATATTCACGCCGACCGGGTGAAGGCTCAGCTACAACTTGGACTTCACCTAACAAAGGCAAACAATGGAACCTAATCATTTGTACACATGTAGTAATCTGAAATAAAACAAACAAAAAAACAACGATAAATGAGGGGATTGCTTTTAGGAACTGGGTAAGAGGCTGAGCTTGGTCTTAATGAGAAGGGAAGCAGCTGATGGGAGGCGACAGTGCCCCTCACAGGTCCTGAGCATGGGTTCTGGGGATGGACAGAGCTGCAGAGCCCAGGCAGACTGCAGAGGTCCCGCTGAGCTGAGCTGAGGGACAAAGAATGACGTCTGTGGATCCTGGAATCTGAGGGGAGTCTGCCAGTACAGGAGAAGACAGGGCTCAAAACTTTGGTGGTCATTGTAGGTCTTAGCAGAAAACTGATCTGGACGTGCTCAAGAAGAGACTCATAATGGCCACCAAACAGTGTCTGCCGCAGGGCTGAGAGCTGAATTAACGCAGAGCACAGAGGCCTCCAGAGCTCCAGAGCTGCTGACAGGAGAGGCTTTACTAAGCACCCTGCCCTCCTATTGAGACCCCAGAAATGCTGCACGTGGGAGGATGGAACATTCTGTAAGGTAAGAATCACTCACAAGTAATAAGGACATAGATGCCCATCTCACATCAAGTATAAAAACCTGCATGACAGGACGGAGAGCACACAGCCTGTAACTTACCCATCTTCCCTTTACAGGAAGACCGCATATTCCAGAGTTCTTATAACACATCGACTGCAAAAACCACCAGACACCCAAATTTCTACACTGTGAGAAAGCAGGACAATGTAACAAATAATTTTAAAAAGAAGGTAATAGGAACAACGATAAGACAAAAGAAACGAAGAAAATACCAGAAAAAGGCTTCAGAAAATCCATGAAAAATGTGCAAACATTTAAAAGGAAACAAAAAGGACATAATGAGTGAATATATGGGGTATCCCAACAATAAAATAAGAACTCAAAAAAAAAATTAAATTAAACATCCAAAAGCACAAAATAAAATACCCAAAATAGAAACTTAAGTGGTTGGTCGAATAGCAGACTAGAGAAATCAGAACAGACAATACACGAACTTGAAGAAAAAACAGTCAGAAGGTCGAATATAGTGAACAACAAGGAAAACAAGTATTTTTTGTTAACGGATTAGAGCCCTGGTAGGATTTAGAACAACTTGAAACACCCTCCCTCACATAGAAGGAGGACGGAGCGGGAGAATAGAGAACGGAAGGGACGGCACACAAGAAAGACACTGAAAACTAAATCAGAGCAAAACTATCTCCCAATGTGTTAAATAATATTAATACTACATAAATGATACAAAATATTACAAAATGTTATACATGCCTGTAAGCTTTAATTTGCAGATTGAAGGATTTACTAAGTAAATTTACTCAGTAAAATACCTGAAATGAAACACCAACATAGATGCATCACATCAAACTTCTGAAAAGCTAAGATGAAGGGATTGTTTGCTGTGAGGGTAGGAATACAATCAATTTTTCTGCATTAATTTTGTATCCTGCAACCTTGCTAAACTCATTGATTGGTGCTAGTTTTTACTGAATTCTTTATTATTTCCTATCACAGGTCATGTCTTCTGTGAATAGGGATAGTTTTACTTCTTTCTTTCCAATGCAGATGCCTTTTTTTTTTTTTTTGAAACAGAATCTCACTGCATTGCCTTGGGATTGGGTGTGGTGGTGTCATCATAGTTTTTGATAACCTCAAACTCCCCAAACTCCTGAACTCAAGTGATCCTCCTCAGCCTCCCTAGTAGCTGGGACTACAGGCGCCCACCATGACACTAGGCTATTTTTTTAATTTTTAGTAGAGACAGGATCTCACTCTTACGCAGGCTGATCTCAAACTCCTGAGCTCAAGGAATGCACCTGCCTTCGCCTCTCAGAGTGCTAGAATTATAAGTGTGAGCCACCACGTCTGGCAAATGCCTTTTATTTTTTTCCTGGCTAATTCCTGGCTGGCACATGCAGAGTGGTGAGGTGCAGAGTGACTCCCCGCCCTGTCTTAGGGGAGCATCCAGCCTGTTGCCTTTAGGAAGTTCCCTTCCAGTTCTGCTTTGTTCTGTGTCTGTTTGAGGCCTTTCTGTGTTTGCCTTTGTTTTGGCTTAAATAGTTTCTGCTCGTTATTCTCTTAGCTTTTTTTTTTTTTAATCTTTCCCTCCTTCCCACCCTTCCTTCCTTCTTTGTGCTAAGGAACCAGGAACAAGTATGACTTCTGAGCTGTGCTAGACGCTGTAGGGTGCAATGATGGATGGTGCAGGATCCCTTTATAAATGTACTGACTGAAAGTACAAAGAAAACTGTTTTGGGGCAGCACCTGTGGCTCAAAAGAGTAGGGCGTCGGCCCCATATACAGAAGGTGGCGGGTTCAAGCCCGGCCCCAGTCAAAAACTGCAAGAAAAAAAAAAAAAAGAACTATTTTGTAACTGCCTTTAATCAGGAATATGACAAGCCTCAATTTGAAGATTTAACAAATGGTAAGACATTTTGAGAAATATTCTAATTAATTGGTGGAAAAATCATATAAATTAAACAACAACCAAAAAAGTTGATAATTTCTTAGTTAATGCACACCCTGCCATTGAAAGTTTGTTCTCTAAGGCACCGGAGACTGGATCTTGGTGAGATTCAATATTTAAGTAAAAGCAGCCAAGAAAAGATGATTACAAGGCTCCAGGATAAGTGCAAACCTGCTCTGTGAGGGAGAGCTGATGGCCCAAACTAGGTGAGCCGGATGGGTCATTAAGACAAGAGGTGAGCACAAGATCAGAAGCTGGAAATGAAGCCTAATGTTTTAGAAACAAGACAAGTTTAGAACTGAGATCCAGGGAACAAAAAGAAAGACAAAGAACAAGTAGGAGTGTTCTGGGATGTGTCTGGGAGCCCGGCTAGAGCGATCACAGCTTTCTGACTGGAGAAAACCGGGTGGCAGGTGGCGGCAACCTGCCTGCTACAAGGTCCGATGTCTGGAGGCCTCGGGGGGCGGGGAGTGAAGCAATGAGACCATTCTGCCAGAATGATGAGGTGTGAAAAGCAGTTGCTCATTCCCAGGCCTGTGCAGGGAAGCCAGAAGGTGGGAGTGAGGAGAGCAACTATTTTCTCCTTTGAAAGTCTATTTTATTAATTGGGCTTCATAAGGCATGCTACAAAAGAAAGTGCGAATCCAGTAGACTTACTAAAAAATAAATTGAGTCTAGAAGCCGACTACAATTGTCTTCCTTTGTACCAGAACAGAAAAACACGAGAAGTGAATGGCAGTAAAAACAAAGTGCTAACGTGAAAACATGAAAGAGCCGTTCCCCAGGATGATTAGTTAAAACGCAGTTTGCTTTGAAATCAGAAAATCTTTGACATGGAATCTGTTGAAGGCCGGACAGCAGCCTGAGCTTGATGGAGTGGGATATAGGATGCAAAGCCCAGCAGTCAGAGCACCAGAAGGAGGAAGCAGGATTCTAAAGAAAAGGTGTAAAGATAAAATCATCCAGTGGTGTGAGGTGAGAATCCAGATACAGGATAATCTCCAAAATCAAAATGAAAAGGGAGACACTTCACAGGATGACTATAAAGTCTCCATCGTGATTTCCAAGTTTCAGCAGCAAAAGCCGCCCACCCTGGGCAGCGCCAGCTCAGCAGCTGTTGCGTCTGAAATGCACGCGTGTGCTCTGTGACTGAAAAACTGGTCTCATCCGGGCAGCACCAGGGACAGCGGTCTGGGTCTCACCACCAGACCCCTGACTGCCCTTCCCCCATTCACTTATAAGCTATTCACGGAAAATCTACCATGTGCCAGACACTACTCTAGGCATTAACAGTACGACAGAAAACAAACGTTCAAAATTCCTGCCTCATGGGGCTGACACTCTAGCAAGGAAGGAGAGCCGGTAAACACATAATGTGTCAGAGGATGATCAATATTACAGGGAACAGGAAGCAGGGAGGAGCTAGAGAATGTCAGGGGGACAATAGAAACAGCATCGTGACCTCACTTAGAACGTGACTCTGAAAAAATAAGACAGAAAAAAAAAAATAATAATGTGATTTGGGGGCAAAGACCTGAAGGGAATCAGGGAACAAACTGGAGTGAAATGCAGGAAGAAGTGTTTCAGGTTGAGCTGGGCTGGTCTCCTCCAACCCCACGTCATGTTGTTCAGCTGTGCAGCCTCCGTCACACGGTCCCAGCAAGGGTCACCCTTTTCATCTTGATAGGTGCAAAGAAATACTAATAATACATCAAGGCTTTCACTGAATTTTGGTTCTGGCTTCACAACTGACTAGCCACAGGATTCTGTGAATGCGTGAAGGTCACAGGTCCAGTACCTGAGCTCGGGGACGAGGCCCCGACGTGCATTCTCCCCTTCTCCCGAGCTCTCCTATGGCTGCCGTGCTCTCAGATGCAGCTTCCCAGATATTCAAACACCAAAGGCACTACGCAAGGATCAAAGGCACACTGATCTGTATCAACACTGTGTCCTATTTCCAAAATAATCCAAGTTTGTCCAGTTGTCCTTAGAGTGGAGACGGATGGATACAGGAGAAAAAGTGAGTTGGGGAGAAGAAAGGTGGTCAGGGGCATCCCCCCAGGAACCTAAGGGAAACGGTCACTTGGTTACAGAAGAAGACGGCTGTGACTCTGAGAGCCTTGCACTTCGCTTTTCTTCTAGGTGCCCATCAGCCTCGGATTGACTGTGCAGAGATGTGCTGGCCCCGATCAGCAAAGGTAAGAGCTTCCTGGCGGAAGGGAACAAGGAAGGCATGAAAGAACCACCAGGGCCGGGAAAGATCAGGGGAAATGCAGCACTAACAGCAGTGAACAAATCATTTGCCTAAAAGGATATTTGGCTGAAGTGCCTCCTGGCATATATTCCCACCGGGCATTTTTGACCAGAAGATGCAGCGCGTCTTGTAGAATTCAGAGAAGGGACATGTTGCCCAGAGAACCTAGAAGAGGTTGCCAGGAGGGGCCGTGGTGCTGAAATGTGAGGGGGGTCGAACCACACTTTGTGACTTAGCAGCTTTATGTCTTTGGGCTAGGAGGAAAAAAGTGTGAGTAAACACGACATGTGTGATACAGTGACCGTGACCTTTGCCGCTCAGAGGTGTGCCGTGCTAAATCACACAGTGGCCGCTCCTGGGCGCCCCCCCCCCCCCCCCGCTGACACTGGCTCTCCCCCCCTTTCTTATGGTGATACGTTAGAAGCAGCAAGTTTTTTTTTTTTCATCGTGGTCTGCAATATTTTCATGAAAGACCTACCAATTACCAAGCCTCATTAGTGATTTTAAAAGCTGAAACCTTGAAAGTCAGGGCTCAGAAACTGAGTTTCCAGGACCGGGGCTGAGTTGGTGTGCTCACACTGCTTCCCCCTCTGAAGCTCAGTTTCCCTGTCTGTAAACCAGGGAACAGGACAGCCATTTAAAATGATCCCTGTAACTGGTAAATAGCAGATGTAAATTTGTTCCATAAACTAGAAAGCCCTTTACACATGGATTTGGGGCAGCACCGTACAGTTTCCAAAGGACACCGGTGAAACTTGCAGTGCCTTTAAAATATAGATATGAGCTGGGGGGGGGCAGTACATGTGAGGATCAGGTTCAATATGACTAGCAATTATGCAAAAAGAATAAAAATCTCACATAATCCAAACTGATACACGTGGATCATGTCACCAGTCACTAAGCCACTTTGTGTGATGGACCTGAGACCAAAGACAAGAAGAGTTTTGTATGTGAAACTATTTGTTCTTCCAAATATTGTTGATTCCATGGTCTTGTCTGCCTAGCCACTTTTCACCTAAAAAAAAAAAGAAAGAAGAAAGAAACCAAGCCTCAGCCCTTTCATCCAGAAAGCATCCAGTTATCAGCTTCACAGCAGTGCTGACACACCCGGGCCATATACGACATCCTGTAAATATCAGTGAAATGGATGGGTCATTCTGAACGTGGAAATAATTCCATCCTAGGCCAGCTCTGGTCACTTACTTACAAAATATCAATTCCAAGATCTTGGACTAAACATCACAGGAAACAGACAAAATACTCAATATTTTTCTAAGGGTGCTAAAAAATGTTGACCTCCCCAGCTGTTAATTCAGACAAAGCGCAGGCAAGCACTTTGTCCTGTTCAGACTCTGACTTTGTGACTGCATGCCTTCCCTTTCTGACACTGAGATTGTTGTTGCTGACAAAGTGTGGGACACAGAGAGCATAAATAAAAGTTCCATTTGCTGACACTTCCCTCCTTGCAGCTCACCCCTTCCTCTCTCCCCCTTCTCTCCTGCCTGGCACAGCCCTCCCTTCACTTCTGCCTTCCTATCTCCCTGTGCCCCTTCTGACTCTCACTCTCGTCTGTAAAATGGGAATGACAGAGATTTTGCCTGTTGCAGATATTAAGATTTTAGGAGGATTAAAGTAAACAATTTGTGTGATGAGTTTGCCACAATTGGCACCTGATGAAGAGCTCAAGGGAAGACTCCACCAGCATTCCATCACACTTAATCTCACAACAACCTGAGCAGATGAAAAGTGACTCGTGAGGATAAGAGTAAAATCTGGATCTGGGTTCAGGTCTTCAGAGTCTGTAGTGTATATTGGTCATCTTCCCAAGCTGGAGGACAGCCAGAGAGCTGCCTGGAGCTGCCCTGCCTGCTGAGGCAGAGGAAACAACCCAGCCAGGTCCCAGGGCCCAGCAGGATGAGCATGGCACAGCACCACTCTCATAAATATGTTTACCATGAAGGCGGGCAATCGACCACCAAGAGCCAAAGTCAAAAACATTCCCAATTTATAGGAGGCTGCATGCTGGGTTAAACCCACATCCAGATAGACCAGCACAGCATGGAGAGACTTCCTCACACTTGAAGTTTCAGAAACAACTCTGAAGGCAGGGATGGTAGACCATGTCCCAACTGTACCTGTTGACAGAATCAGGTCCAACAGCTTGGGGACAAGATCCAGGACAAAGCTCCATTATGAAGACAGAGTACCTCCAAGAATGAAGGTCAGGAGGAAGTGGCCAGCATGACTTACAGCAAAAGACCAACTGCTCATTCCCAGTGTCATATGCTGTGACCTAATTCATTTCTGACAGCGTCTCTCACAGTAGATACGATTATCACTATATTTAATATCCAAAGATACTTAGGCTCAGAGATGTTAAGCACCTTCTCCTAAATTCTCAGCAAATAAACAAGAGAGCTGACTCTTGTCAAGGAAATCCAAAGTCAATTTTCTGTTCCACACCAGAGCAGGTGCTCTTTCCATCACACTGACGCCTTTGTAAATCCCACTCCAGGTCCTCCGGGCCTCGTTTTGTTAGTTGAGAGCAGTGATTTTCAACAGGTGCACGGCGGCACACTGATGTGCCATAAGGGGATCTTAGGCATGCGGCAAAACTTTCTAAAGGTCGTTAATTAAATCATTTTCAAAAGAAGTTCAAAGTATAATACCTATATTCTTTTTTTAACTCTTTTTTTAATCAACATAATTTAAGTGTGCCATGGAAGCCTAACTATAGAATCAAGTGTGCTGTGACACAAAAAAGGGTTGAAAATCCTGGTGGAGAGAGTTCTGGGGACAAATCCATGCCTTCCGATGGAGTCAGGGGAGTTGGATGATCACATTCTCCCTGAAGAAGAGCTGAGGTTAAGAGCCTCTCTGGGTCCCGAAGTCGCTTCTCAGAGACTGACCATTCTTCCTGCCTCTCTGACCCCTCCTTCCCTTCCCTGGGACAAGATTGTGTAAATATCATAGCAAATGTGCTTTCCTTACTCCCCAGAAGACCATGACCATTGTCCTTGGTCTTGGACAACTTGTCCGTGGTGGGACCATCTCCCGTCCCACCTTGACTTAATGCCCCCAGTGCCCACATGAGCACTTCTCTCTGAAGACACCTGCTAGACTGTGTTCCCCAAATAAAATCACCCAGGTGCAGGAATGGTGTGATACTCAATCAAGGAAATGTCCCTGTGGTGACCTTGTAAGGGCGGTTCATCAAGGGAGGGAGGCACGCTGACCAGACAACTCAGCACATCTGCATGACCTGCTCCCTGGGGCAGCCCTGCCAGTCCCCACATTCCCATGGGACAGAGCCTCCTCTGCACCCTCAGGTGAATTCCTCAGACGCAGCCAGTCACGCACAGAAAACGGCTGGATGTTTCTCAAATATGCCGCCCACATGTTCTGACAAATGTGGTACAAGTGAATGTCTGTATCCAAATAAAGCAGAACACAGGCAGTCTCCGAGTTACAGACCCCTGACTACATATAGCTCAGACTTACGAACAGAGGATATTGTAGGTAAATGTACGTTTTCCAACTTATATGCAGATTCAACTTAAGAACCAAACCTACAGAACCTATCGTTTTCATAACCCAGGGTCTGCCCATATTACAAGTCTCTGCCTGGCATTGATTGAGCATGAGAGAGATGGAACAGTAAGAGAAATCAACCTCGTTTAAGTCTCACAATAACCCCACAAACTCAGTATTTCTATCTCCATTTTGCAGATAGAAATAGGCGCAGAGACGTTTGTGAAACTCGATCAAGGTCCCAAAGATTTTCAGTCCTTTTTTTGTGTGTGTGTCACACTTGAACCTACAGTCAAACTTCCACGATACAGTTAAATTATGTTGATTAAAAAAAAAGAATATAGGTACTGTGCTTTGAACTTCTTTTGAAAATAATTTAATTAATGACCTTTAAAAATTTTTACAGCATTACAGGAAAGGATCTTAAAACAGGTCAAACTGAAACTCATTGTGTTTTTTTTCACTTTATTGTTTTATCCCATAAAGTTTAACAAAACACATTCAATCATATTTGCCCGGTAGAGGGGTCTGACATGAGCCTGAGGCTTCCCCTTTCATCTCCAGAAAGCAGGCATGGTAGAGTGAAGGCAGGTGGAAGGAACGTGCTCTGAGCTTTGTTGTTGTGATTTTGGTGGCTGTGAAATGTGTGTCTTCCTACCGCTGCTGACATCTTCTAACCAGCTTAATTTATCTCAACTTAGTCCATTGTATCTTTGTAAAAATGGCTTCGCAGTTTTTCAAAAGACTATACAGTGACTGCCAGGAAGTCACTTTGCACACAGTGACCCCATCCTTTGGACGGTGAAGCAGTGAGGTTGAAAGGCCGGGAACAAATGTCCCCAAGCCCTGGCACACTGCGGGGGGCTGCTCCCTGAGCTTCCGGGGCGCCTGCTCTTCACCCCTTGCCTTCCCCACCCCACTGACTGGAGCATATTTTTGGAGACAGAGCAAGTTGTTTCAACATTGCAATAATTAAAGAGCAATCACTGAGAAAAAGCAAACAAATTAAATCCAAATGCATGTGGGATGTGGCACATTAGGAGGCTGTTTCTAGTTGGCAGACAAGAATGTATTTTTAAAGTTACAAGAATGTGTTTTCCTACTCGGTCGGCTTGTTACCTACAGGGCTGACAGTTGGGCAAGAAAGGTTATATTTACCCTCTTGAAGGAAATCTCTTGGGACTGACCTTGGCTACAAACTTCAGAGGAACTCATCAAATTAATCATGTGGCAGGACCATGAGATAAGCACACTGCAAAAATACTGCTATGCTCTCAAGTCAGACTCAGCCTAAATACACAGGAGAGGTCAAGTGGATCATCGGGAGGGGTGATGGCAAGACAGTCTGGACAGCTGGAGACCGTAGGTGCACCCAACTCAGAGCTCAGAGTAGGGCGATGCTGACTTAAAACCGGCCTGTACTGGCTGTAAAACCTCCTTCCCTTCCTTCCTCCCTTCCTTCCTTCCCTTCCTTCCCTCCCTTTCTTCCTTCCTTTCTTCCCTCCCTCCCTCTCTCCCTCCTTTCTTTCCTTTTCTTTTTTTCTCTCTTCCAAACCATTTTCTGCATCAAATGCTCATGATGTTGCCTAATGAGAAATTGACAAAAATTCTAAACCGTACTTGTAAATTTAGTGAGTTGCATATTATGACAGAGGAACAGCTAAGCTAATAACGACCTGTTAATATTTTTTTGTTTATGCTGATTTCAGTTCACTAAATATATGACCAACTATCTTTAAAACCTGAAAATGAACCCTTACCCCAAAAAAGCACTTCACAGAGGATGGAGGAATAGAAAGGACCCTCTAGTTTATGGCATTTGAATCTTCAGGAGCTAAATGGATTTAAGAAGAAGCAAGAACATCCAGCCAATGTTAGGTAGAAATTCTAACAATCACATTCTTTTAAAAGTTCTCCCTCTAATTATAATGAAAATGAATGCTCGGATGTTGAGAAAAAATTACTTTCCCTTACAAGTAACCCGAGACCAATTGTGAAATTGGCATTCACACCTGTCAGGGACCACCACCAGTGACTCATACGTGATGAGAAACGGAGTCACAGAGATGCAAGAGACCAGAGGAGCAGCCAGGACAACTTTCCTCCACACTGAAGTTTTCCTGAGCAGCAAGTAACTTTCTCAAGGTCATGTGTAAATACACACTCCCCTTCCCATGATGGCATAAACAAGTAATAATTACAATCGTGATGGACATAACCATGGATCAGGAGATTAAGTACAATGGTTACAACAATATAAACAGTGAAAAGAGCCCTATTCATGGTCATAAATCCATGAAGAAAAGCTGCTACCCCCTTTCAGAAGCACGCCTGCAGCACACAACTGTGTTCAGTGATTTATATGTTTTTTTCTGCCATCGGACTTTATTGTTTTAGGAGAATTCAGCAAAGTTAAAGCTGCATCTTCAGCGGGTGATACAGACTCTAACAGAGAGTAAACCCTTAGTAACAACTTAAAGCATTCATAAAATTTTTAAGTTTATTTTATAGTAATAGACATTGACAGCTGATAGTAATAATAATAAACAGCTCTATGGTAGGCCTTAGGCTGAAAGATTTTATGTCATCTGAACCTTGTAACAAGTCCAAATAGGATAGGTTAAAAAAAAATTATCACCCCTGCTCTACACATAAAAATAATGGGACACAGAGTGATTAGGTGATTGACACAAGCTCTCCCAACTCGTAGGTGCTGGAGCCGGTCCTCAACCTGTTGAAATGTGAGACTGAAAGTTGTTGAGGCAGATTCTGACCATGGGCTATTGTTATGGCTGAGCTGCTGCTGGCAGCTACAGTTGCACCTTCTACTCTTCCCTTTGCAAACAGAACCCCTGGTTTCAGCCAGGCTCAGATTCAGACAGAGAAAATGCGTCACTTCCTAACTTTATGGACGTGCGATGAGTTCGGGCACAGATAGTCGCGGCAGTGATCTCCACCATTCCAGGTGAGTCTTTGCCTTCAGAGTGGACAGACTGCCCTCTGCCCTCCCTGCACAGACACTCACATGCCAGAGGCAGAGCAAGGATTTTAGTAAACTTACTCATCTGACCAGGGGCATGTAGCTCTTGTCCAATCCCAACAGCCCGCCACTGGGAATTGCTGTCACTGAGACTGTCACTGTTCACGTTTGCTAAGGCCCAGACTGAACCCTCTCTGGCACTGGAGGTGATTAGCTATTTCTCCTTCCAAAAATCTTCTAAATCCTTCTCTTCCACCCCATCTCTCCCCTCCACTACAGACCTCTGGGTGTAGTAGCTGCTGGGATGCTCTGCCCCTGTGTCCTCCGTGCACGTCAACCTTCAGCCTGCCCCATTCTCTATGAGGTATATCGACCCAGCTGCCTGCCTTCTGTCATCCTCCCATCTTGGGAGCACCCCTTTAGGAAACACCATTGACCTTTACCCCTGGGGTGGGGCAAGGCAGGAGTCAGGGAGGCTGGCCAGGAGGCTCCCCCTCCACAGGTCAACACAGAAGGTAACGGCTGCACAAGTGGAAAGAACAGTGCGACATGCAAACTCACCATCACACCATTAGGCCGAGAATCTCCAGTGACGAGTGGGCTGCTTTGCAATAAGAGCAATGGGCTGTGTGCTCAAGTTCAGTCCCCATTCCCATAGGCAGGCACCCCAAGTCTCCAGGTCCCTCAGTCTGAGAGGCCTCCCTAATTCTCTGTCCTGTCACCTCTTAGTGAGTTTGTTCTCCCCGGCTGTCAGGTACCCCAGCCATTGGCCTCAGCAAACACATAGGATTTCTCCTACTTCCAAAGTACCTTCACATCCAAACCAGTAACAAGGACACTTGCAGCTCTAGCTTTTGTTTATGCCTTTGTCTTAAACACGGAGTGTGTTTAAGGCCAACCCATAGTATCTTTTGGGTGGGCCTGACACCCAGCATTTTACTTTCTTTGCACAAGGAAAAATACATTCTAGTCCTGACCAGTGTCCCCTTTCTGAGGCTGATGTATTCACCAGTGCCCCGAACCCTCAGCTGAATGTGTGTCGTTAGTGACAGAAAACAGTCAGCCCTTACAGAAACATCTCGTTGACTCACGGATGCTAGACCTTAGGGAGACTTTACTTGTCAGAAAGTGATTCCCCTGCTATTGCCGTTTCACCCAAACTACCATCAGACTTAGCACCCATCAACAAGCTTCCCTCGACCACAACAGGATGTTTTGGTTGTTTGAGGGATGGGAAGGTGGCCAGAGAAAGATGGGACAAGCTCCTTGGGGAGGGACAATACAGTATTGGAGGGACCAGCATTTCATTCCCTTTTCTGGGACCCGCAGCTCTAAATGCATGAGACGGCAGAGCCGACAGAGGGGGAGGAGGTGTCTAGAAGGTGCCACTGGCTTCCCTGGATCGAACTGTGCCTGAAGGAGACACAGCCCCTGGAATTTCCTATTTTGTTGGTTGACCTCTCCTCTCCCCTCCTGAGCCGTGGGGCTCTCATTGCTGAGACTGGGTTATTGCTAACATCTCCCTGCCCCTCACAGGTGTGATGCTCTACTTTGCCTAGATCTCAAATGTTCATATTCATCACTAGTTTGCTTGAGAAATTTGTATTAATTCCCCTAAAGTTTCATTTTTCTCATCTGTAGAAAAGTTAGATGATCCTAAAAGACCTGTGTGTAGAGAATTTGCAAGGAGCTTGAATGGAGGGCAAGTGCTGGACAGCGCCCAGGGAGAGGGGCTGAGGGCCCAAGGGGGGAGCTGCCATGATGGCCACACATCAGTGGCCAGTGGCCAGCCATCCCACAATGATCTCAACCCACCATGTCACACTGTCATGTGGTAATCTTAGAGTCTTCATGCCTCTGAGGTCCAGAATAAGAGTAATAAGAAGTAGTAACTTACCCAGACATTCTAAGGGCCAGGTGCCTAATCTCTGAAAAGCACAGTATGGCTAATTAATGATGACTATTGTCACTAAATGAGCAATACAAATTTCGGAATTCCTTTATGTTTCATTCAACTAGAAGTTCCAGAGGAAATCTTACCTAGACTACTTTAGAGGAAAAAGTGTAGACGCACCCCAATACATATTCTTTTGTGTGCATATAAGTACATCATTCTGATTGTTCTCTTATCAGATAACACTGTTGTCCCCGTAGGTCCTCGCATTAACTTTCAGGCAGAGGCAAATGTACAACGTACCATCCTTCGTGACTGAAAACTGGAAACTGAGGTCTGGTAAAATTGAATGTCCAGCTCTTCCCAAAGCTCGTTGGCATCAGGACGCTGGAAATCTTCTACATGTCCTGACGCACAAACCAGGTTTTTCTTTCCTCCAGACAATAGTGCTCAGATGCATTTCGAGAGCAACAATCCATTTTCTCAAGTTTATCATCTCCAAAAAAAAAAAGCTTTCCTTCTCCTGAAATGGGAAAATTAGATGCACAAACCTTTTCCAGTGAGCTGTGCTAAAGATTAAAGAAGTAACTGTCCTTTATAACTCACACTCAGAAGTGGTGAAAAATCATCTGTTATTATCTAGAGCAAAGAAAGAGTAATTTATAGCCAACCGTGAATACTTAATCATTAGACCCAGTGACGTTGCTCGTATTAGCACAGCCAAAATAAATCAGCTGTAATCCAAAGCGGGCTTCCACATGACATCAGGAAGATAAAGCAGCGGTGCCGGCATGAAAGCGTCTGTCTGTACAACAGAATTATTAATAAGTGGTAATTCTCCTCCTGCCCTTCTCCTGGATCCCAGGCCCAAACTGCATGAGCCCAGGAAAAAAAAGTAACAGGACCATACATTTTACAACCGGCAATTAGAGTTCCACTGTGATTCTAAACACATTAATTATTACTAAAAAGCCCCAGGTTGTCTTTCTGTTAATTTTCCAGTGGATAAATTCACTACTATGCGACAAGTCAAAGAAAACTTCATTAATTGAGACTGCCCAGGGGACCACAGTCTGTGTTAGCAGAAAGTGCAAATTTCACATTTATAATCAAGGAGATGTACTTCCAAGAACACTGGGTAATTGCAAGTAGATTAGCAAAAGCTTTATTTGAGACACAGTATATATTTGAAAGCAAAACAATATCTATCTTTTTTACCTAAAAATTATTTTTCCATAGTATTTTAGCTCTGTTTTAACTTTAAAAATTAAGTTTTGTTTATAATTAGCATAGCAGTCATTTGCAAATGGCATTATAAATAGCTTGGATTTTTTGAATTTAATATTTCTTTTCCACATTTACATTAAAAGTCCTATAATGTTACCTATTCTGTTTAGCAATCCTTTGTGTCTTGGTAATCTTTAGCCCAGTCTAAATTAGTTTTTACTTTATAAATAAGAAATTAGTTCTTATTCTATGAAGTACATTCTAGATTATGTGATTGTGATTCATATTTTTCTTCTTTTTTTTTTTTTCTTTGCTCATGGCTCTATTAACTCTCCTGTCATTTGATTAAATCACATGAATCCTGCTATGGTAACCTCTCTATTATCTGACAGATGTATTTATTGTCCGTCCATGCAGAAAGATCCCATTCTTCTCCCCGACTTGTGCCTTGAGTTTAATGACAATTATTTGTTGGCTTTTCTTTCGACATTCTTCATCCCAAGGTGTCCCATCCTGTAAGGAGGCAGGCAGGGTCCTTTACTTTTCAGCTCTCCCAGTTACCTTCCACCTCTGCACATGTGGGTGGCAGCATCTCTCCTCAGATACCAGGTGAGATTCAGGAGACCTTTCTCCAAAATTGTGCAATGCTCAACCAGGTAAATCTCAATGAATCAGAAGCACGGGCATGAGTTGATGTGTCAGGGCACAGACCCCTCAAGACATCCTTGGAGCCAGATATTTCTACCATTTGATGGATGAAGAATTGAGAACTCCAGTAATGTCCTAAGATGTCACAGCTAGTCTGACTGAGAGGGTATTCAGACCCAAGTCCACCTCAATTCAAACTTCCTGGTCTCCCTAACTCACTGGCCGCCCATCAGAGACCCAAACCAATCCCAATCCTCACCAGAAATCCAACACATACAGCAAGCTCTGCTGCTGAGAAAGTGAAAAACAGAGATTGCGGGTGGCCCTCTCTGCAAGCTCGGGGTCTAATTAAAGTTAAGAGTAAAGAACCCAGAGAAATAAGAGAAGGCATAGGAGACGAAGAAGATACTGGGTCAAGGAAAACAATAAAATCTTGTTTTAAAATAAGTCCTTAAAGTCAGATTTCTGCTTTTTATATACTTTTATTATGGTAAAACTTCAGCCAAAATACATGGAGATTTTTCTGAACACTCTATAATAGGAAGCATTCCCTTAACTAAGAGAGAATGAGGAGACAAAATCAAAGGGCATGGGCTTTGGAATAAAATACATTTAGTTTCAAAATATGTACTGGCTACTTTCTGGACAAGAGCACTGGTGCAGAGTCTATGCTTTAGTGTGGATATAAGGACAAATCCTTCCTTCCATTCATTTCCCTTTTAAATTCTATTAGTGACATATCAGTGTCAACAGACTCAGATTCAAATCTTGGGTCATTCAGGGATGGCAACATGTTATTGTGGAAAGATCTTGGGTTTTTAACTATCTCTGTCACTTGAGATGCCTATCCTTCTGAGAAAAACAGAAATAATAATCCCTAGCCAAAGGGGTTACACATATAATGTGCCTAGGGTCATGCCTGGTGGACAATTTCTTGTCTTTGTATTGTGAAAAAATGATATTATTAAATTATGTTCATTTTCAGGACTTCAATTCTCTTCCTGTATTTATTCTACAAATAATTATCAGGTGCTTCCGATGTAACGGTGCTGTGGAGACAGTGACAAGCAGATGAAATAGGTTCACGGCCTCATAAAATCACGTTCTCATGGGCAAAGCCACAAAAAATAAGTAAACAGCCAAATACAGTAATGTGAGACAGTGATTTAAGCTGGGAACGAAGTAACCAGGATGCCGTGGGAGAGAGGAATTAGACAGAGGGAGGGGGTATAAGGATTCTTCGGATCTGTGATGAGCCTGGAACTTTGCACTAGAACTTGGCCCCCAGGCTGCTGATGCCGTGTGGGTGCTCGCTGCCTGCACGGGCTGCCCGTCTGCCCCACGTACCGGAGCACAGAGCAGTTTCTCTGCCTGGACAGTGACGGGCAGCAAGGGGGACGAAAAAGATCCGAGCTGTGGTGGCAGGAGGCTCGTGTTTTGCTCTGTCATCTCCCATCAGGAGGGCATGAAACACACAGTAGTCCTCTTTGAGCCTCAATTCTCAAATTGAGAATTTGTGGCAAATATCTTTGACATTTCAGGCTCACTTATAGCCTCTTTGTTGAATTCTTATTGTTTGTCTTCTTCCAATTAGCAGCTAGAATTTTGCTTCTCAAATTGTGTGCTCAGGCATTCTCAAATAATCTTGTTAAAATGCAGATTCTGATTCAGTAGGTCTGAGGGTCTGTTTGGAACAAGCCCCCAGATGAGGGTCATCTGCCCATCTGAATACAAGGAGCTAAGCTGCCCGCCATGTGTATTCCTTCCAGGAGGGGACGTAGCCCCAGAGAGCAAAGAGGGGAAGACAGCAATCTCTGTCATCAAGTTGGGTTCCAATGCCTGAAACAGCAAGTTTCCCAGCCCACACCCGAGCTGAGAACTGCAGTGGGGTTGGGGAAACTGAAGGAGGGCAGCTGAGAAGCGAGTCCAATACGTGAAAAGTAGAATCGAGAAGGAGGCAGATCCGAGAGACCGTGGGAAGAAGTGCCGGGTTGGGTGTGCAGACAGCCCAGCCTGCCCTCACGTGGCCCCATCTACGCCAGCACAGGTTTACAGGGACATTGGATCTCAGGTGAGTGACATCGTTGTACGAGGGGCTGTGCTAACTCTCTGTATTAGGAGTGTTGGTCTGAGTTCTCCAGAGAAAAAGAACTTACAGGACATTCGACAACCTGGGCATTGCCTAACATGATCCTAGAGACAGAAGAGTCTAGGGTCTGTGGTCAGCAAGCTAGAAACCCAAGATAGCTGATGGCATAATTGCAGCCCACGTCCAAAGGCCTGAGTATCAGCAGAGCTGACGGCACAGCTCCAGTTCAAATCCACATTGAAGAACCAGGAAACCCAATCTTGTAATATCCACTTCAAGTCCCAGTGCAAAGGCAGGAGAAACGTGACATCCCAGCTGAGAAAAAGGCAGGGAGAAAGAATTCTCTCTCACTCAGCCTTTTCTTCTATTTAGGCCTGAAATGGATTGGGCGAGGCCCACCCACCCTGGGAAGGCCACACTCACAGAAAGACTCAAAAACTAGAGGTTAGCCAAATAGCTGGTTACTAGGTGGCCCAGTCAAGTTGACTAACAAAATTAACCATCACACTTTCCTTCCTGAGGCTGTCTAGTGAACACTTCTTTGGATCGGTACAGTGCTTCTTCCAATGACTGGTGGATGCCAGCTAGACATTGTCCCATCTTCAGGCAACCTACCCCTGACAGAAGAATTGCCATCATCACCATCACCTGAGTTGTCAACATACTTGTAAGCCCCCAGAAAGAAATGATAAAACTTTGAGTACCTAGTTTACAGGTGATTCTGGTGGTGCAGATGGTGGAGGTGATGGTGATACTGGTGTGACAGTGATGGTGGTAGTGTGACACTAATGGTTGTAGTGGAGATGGTACCTATAGTATTAGTTTTGTTTTGTTTTGTTTTTTTGAGACTGTCTCAGTCTGTCACCCTGGGTAAAGTGCCATGGTGTCATAGCTCTCAGCCACCTCAAACTCTTAGGCTCAAGCAATCCTCTTGCCTCAGCCTCCTGAGTAGCTGGGACTACAGGTGCCTGCCACAATGCCCAGCTAGAGTTTCTATTATAATGGAGATGGAGATTCACTCTTGTTCATTCAGGCTGGTCTCAAATTTTTAAGCTTAGAAATTCACTCAACTTGGCCTCCCAGAGTGCTGGGACTACAGGCATGAGCCACCATGCCCAGCCTGGTATTTGTTTATGGTGATGGTTTGAAAGAGAAACCCTTTATACCATCCTCGACTAGAACCAGCTTAAGTTCCCACTCAGCCAGAACATAATAAATCACACCTCAGTCTCAGCCCCGTCTGCAAAGTGAGGAACGAGCCCTAACTCCTCAGTCTGTTCTGCACATGAAGTGGGGTCATGTCCTGGCAGGTTCAAAGATGAAAGAGATGATATATGTTGTATGATTACAGATCTCTGTGCCAAGATCACACAGGATCCATGCTTATTTATCTTACTGATATTTGCACAGAAATCAGTAGCTTCTGCCCACAGCTCTTTAGAGTACAACTTTCTGAGTGCAGATTCTCTGACACTTGATCTTTCCAAAGGAGGCACTTTTGGTCCAGGCCCTGTACAAAACACTCTTGAATCATGTAGCCTAGATGGGACTCTGTCTGCTCCTGCCACTCCCGTGACCACACCCGCTTAAATTCCAGATCCTATTGTCCTTCCCAGTAGACAATAAAAAAAAAAAAATCTCTCCTCAAAGGTTCCTCAATAAATATTCAGCAAACAAGAGGTATGAGGAAAATTAATTATAAACACTCTATAGATCGCATCTCTAGAATGAAAGGGAAAAAAAGAATTCTTTTAAAAAAAAGCTTATTTCCAATAAAATGTTTTTCCATTAAAAGTTCTCCTGATACAGCCCCCCAAAGGATGTAAACGTTTCAGATTAAAGCCATAAAGAATGGCGTAGTCGAGAGGCAGCTCCCACAGGATTGGGGCCGCGCTGAGCTCCTAGAGCTAATAAGCTTTTTCTTTGGAGTCAGCAGTTGACAATCAAACATGTCGGGGGCTCGACGCTTGTCACCCACTAAAACAACAGTTCCTGCCGGGTTGTCACTGAAATTACAATTGGGAGAGTAGGCACAGAGCTTTTCCTTCTGTTAAGGAAGCCATTTGGACTCCCACCTCCCAGCATAGCCACAAATATGTTCTCAAATACATTTTCATCGTTCTTCCTTTCTTCCATTCATCCATCAATCTTACGAGGTTAATTTTGGTTTGATGTACATCTACTATATTCAGGGCATTTTGCTCGGCCCAGAAGATACAAAGATAAATAAAGAAGGCATAGCTGTGCCTTTGAACTGATGTTAGGACTCCAGAATCTAGATCATCATGTTGGTTGTCACGCATCTTGAATTATTGTCAAAAGACACTAGGATATATTTGGTATCACTCCAAGTAGAAAAAGAAGATTTCCTTACTCCCCTGTAAAGTCAAATCACTACTTTTTAAGTTAGGATAAGATGGGCTATGCTGAAGGAAGAACTCCACTCCCAAATCTCAGTAGGTTCACACAATAAAGGCCAGTCTCCCACTCACGTCACAGGCCTCGGAGGGGTAAGTAGTTCTTGGTGACACTCTTTCCAGTGGTGACTGAGGCCCACAGCTACCTCCGTCTATGCTCACACCAGCTGCTGCATATTCTCCAAAGACACTATAAAGAAGAAAGGGAAGACGATAAGACTCCACAGGATGTTTTTAATGGCTAAACTTTGAGGTTTCTTGTATTACGTCTTTCTACATCTCACCAGGAAAACACACTGTACTGCCCAGACGTAATCACACACGAGGATGGCTGGTGAGGATGGGGGAGCACAGGGATAGTCAGTGGCACCACAGGCTTATCTCACTCACAGTCCAGGAGTCGGATCCAAACCTCTCCCCCATGCTCTGAATTCCACACCCATGCCCCACCTTCGGCACCTCCTGTGTGACCTGTACTTAAACACAAGACTTTGATGACTGTGACGAGAACACACCATAGCACGCCTGAAAACTCACACATAACTTCCCCATTTGTGAAAGGAGCAGAACAGAGTGGTCAGGAGCTGGCCTGCCTCCCCCACTTGATCATTCCCTAACTTTGGCCAAGTCCCTTGACTTCTCCTAGTACCAGTTTTATTGTCTATAAAATCACAGTGATCGTATTTCCTCATAAGCTTGTTATAAAAAAAAAAAAGTAACACAATGTAACTGAGAGGCTCAGCAGGGAGCTCTGTACAAAGGCTAGCGACATTCATCACTTCCTGCGACAGGTTTCCACTCTGTGACGTTTATTTACCCTTCTTCTCATGCCAGCCTAGGGTGGGTACTCAAAGCAAGGACATGTTTCGTCATCGCTTTTCTGGTTGCCCAAATAATGTAGAGTTGACCCTGGAACAAGGTGGATTTGAATGGCATGGCTCCTCTTACACGTGGATTTTTTCCAATCAAACTTGAAAATGCCATACACTTGGGCTGCGGGCCTGTATGATGGAGGACTGGCTATGCCTCCTCCGTGTGTACAAGTCAGAAGTGCAGCCGTGAACTTGTATTGTCAGGCCCACAGTAAGGGGGCAACCGGAGACTCACGTGTTCACTCTGGGACCCAGGCCTGAAGGTACCAGCTATATCCAAGAGTCTGTTCATCTCCTGAGAGAGGCTGGGAGCCCCAAAGGGAAATGAGGGACTCACAATGCTACTTAGGGGCTGGTTGAACCCAGCACCTGGTCACTTCCACCCACATCTCAAAGGCAGGTCACAAGGTGCCCGGCATGGATGGAGTGGGGCTATGTCCTCCCACAGAAATGCTAAGTCTTAAAGCAAAGGATACAGGAAAGTGTGAAAAATCAGGAATAATAACGCAATTTACCACATTCTTCAACTACTTTACCCTCTCGATTCTTTCCAATTCCTCTCAACTCCCCAAATGTTAGGATCATTTTTAAAATTTTGGAAATAATCTAAAAACTAGAAATTATTTTACCTAAAATTCTCTTTGGTAGATATGGAATTGAAGACTGAGACCTTACTGACCCATCCAGTGATGTACTTCCACTGACTGTGAAATCAACTGGCCTCCAAGGGGGCAAGATGGTTGGAGCCTCCTCCATGAAGCCCTGAAGCCATCTTTGTGCAGGTGTCATGTGAAGCAGCTCCCAGAACAGCCTTGCCAGGTAGGTCCCATTTACCCCACTTTATAAACACGGCAGGGGAACCAAACACATGGGCTAATCATCTCTCTTTTTGAAAATAGATGAACTATTTCAAATCATATTTTCTAGTTTTTGTCAGTTGCATGAGACTTTATCTTAAGTGTATAGTCAAGATTTAACAATGAAGTGAAACTTGAGAAATGCCCAGTGTGGGGGAGAGGGGTCAGGTTCAGGGGAGGCAGTGACCCAGAGAGATGGGAAAAGCCTTTTCCTCCAACATAACAATTTGCAAGCATTTAATTATGGCTTGATTTTGCTGATTGCAATTAGAACATTTTCTCTGTTGGGGAGATATGTCAGAATCCTAATCTAGGTTAAGTAGACAGCTTCTTTAATAAGAAGTCTGATGAAGAACAAGAATCTTGTGCCAAGCAGATCACTTTCCACGAGCTAAAATAAGCCAATTTCTGCACTCAAAGAGCTGATGATCTAAGGAAACAGCTAGCTAGTTTTACACACAGAGAAAGAGAGAGAGAGAGAGAGCGAGAGAGAGAGAAAGAGAGCCATCCCTTCCTATCTCTTATTATACGTGGGGGATTGATCCCAGGACCCCCTCAGATACCAAAATCCAAGGATGCTGTAGTCCCATTTATAAAATGGAATAGTAGTTGCATATATAACTTAGGCACATCCTTCCAAATACTTTAAAATATCTCTAAATTATTTATAATACTTAATACAATGCCTACACATCACTTCAATTGCATGGATTCAGTGTAGTACTTGGCAAAGTTTTGCTTTTGGGAATTTTGTGAAATTTTTTTTACTATTTTTAAACCACAATTAGTTGGATGGATGGATGTGGAATCCATGGACACGAATGGCCAACTCTACACACGTGTGTGTGCGCGCGTGTGTGTGTGTAAACACCATCACACGTTGCTTAACAAGGTGAACGTGTTCTGAGAAATGTGTCATCAGGTGATTCCACCCTGCAAACACCACGCAGAGTCTCTGTGCAAACCCAGACGGTGCAGCCGGCTACACACCTGGCTGTCTGGTGTCGCTTCCAGGCTACAGGCCTGTACAGCAAGGTAGTGTCCCAGGATTGTAGGTAATTGTAACAAAATGGTAAAAACATGTATAAACACAGAAAAGGTACAATAAAAACACAGAATTACGATCTTATGGATCCACTAACATATACACATCCATTGTTGACTAAAACATCATTATGCAGCCCCTAATTGTATATATGCACATTTGTGTGAATGTGTATTTATATACACATGTATAGACATATGATAATGATGTGTGTACATCATATGCATATTTGTTCATATTATAAATTATTATCCATATACAAAGGGCTCCAAATCCATGTATACACATTTTAAGAAAGGAAAAATCCTTATTAAAATTGCAATACTGAAGTCACATTTGACCTCTGCAATTACAAAAGTATAAGGCACAATATATAAGATAACAAGACATTATCAGTATATAATATGTATTAGAATTTTAATGTAGTTTTTTCCTTTCTTAAAATGTGTATACATTTCTTGGCACCTTCTGTATTCACATCACAAGGGGATGAAATCATCTACACTGCCGTTAACCATATATCGTGCCACAAAAAGCCCGTGCCTAGATAGGACCCCATAAGCAAAGTCACTCGACACACAGCATCTTCAGAGTAGCATGATTCCTAATAGCAACAAGTAAAAAAATGCCCAAATATCCATGAACCAAAAAATAGGTAAAGAAGTCATGGTATGTAAATGGACCAGTCTAGGGAGGACGGCAATAAGAGGGAACAGATTACAAAGAGGGACAGCAACGGGGTCAATCTCACACACTACGCTGAGTGGACAGTGCCAGGCTGAGCTCTGTGCAGTGCCATCTCTATCACGGCTGTGTAATGCCATCCGTCTCAAGGACAGCCACAGGCAAAAGCGGTCTCTACCACCAGGACAACTACCCTCCATGTCGGGAAAGCAAGGGGTGAGGAAGGGAAGTGTCCGGGGCTTCTGAGCACCATGGTAATAGTAATGCCTCCTTCCCAGATCTGATAGTGCTACTTGCAAGGATGTTTTAGTTTAAGGAAATTCTTCAGGCTGTATACTTATGACATGTTCAATTTTCAGGGTAAATATTGTGTATCACTTGAAAGCTTTTTAAAATGCAATACAAGAAACCACAACCCCCATCCACATCTTCTTGGTATTTTTTGATTTGCTTTCTCCATCCTGGGCATAGATAGAGTTCAGATTGCTGTAAGATACCCCTGTATCCCAGGTTAACAGACAGAGTTCAGATTGCTGTAAGATACCCCTGTATCCCAGGTTAATAGATG
>NW_003852457.1:4823190-4844221 GCF_000181295.1 Otolemur garnettii
ATACCCCTGTATCCCAGGTTAATAGACAGAGTTCAGATTGCTGTAAGACACCCCTGTATCCCAAGTTAATAGACGGAGTTCAGATTGCTGTAAGACACCCCTATATCCCAGGTTAATAAAGCAACTAGACATGTTTTTTCCTGTAACTAATCACCTGGCTGATAATCGAGTATATTATTGAATGTGCAGGTTCTGTTTTTTCTGGATATTTTATTTTTTCCACTTCTCCTGCATAAAGACGAACACACCCTGGATCTTAAGATTCTGCCCAAAAAGAAAAAAAAGGCCCATTGCATTCTGATTAGCTGCGATCCAGAATGAATCTTTTCAACGAATGAAAATGAGGCAAGCTTTTATAGACCTATTACCCGAGGGCATCCAGTGGTATTTTTATTCTCTGTATTTGACCTTAAAAATGTTTTGTAGTTTGTCAAGGATATAATTTTCACCCAGTCAGGCTTCAGGGGCAGCTAATTGAGTGGTGTTTAATGACATTTGTTCCTTAAAGGAGACCTGATTAAATGTACCATGTAATTTTTACCAAATCAAGCAATTCACCCAATTTTCAAATGTGCTTAACAAGCCAGGCCTAAGTCATTACAGCCTGCCAGCTGTGTGGCTGATGTGGGCCAGGCTGGAAGCCTTTCTAACTTGCTAGGAATTTCTGTTTCCACCTGCTTACTCGGGCTGTTCCTCACGCCTGCAGTATTCCTTTCTCCTCTCCCTTACCTATGCCGTCTTACTCATTCTAGAGAATCAGTCTGAACTCCTGCCCACTTCTTAAGATTTTTTCCATCAGGAATTGTCTCTAGTTTAGTCTGTCTAAATCAGCTGTCCTTCCTCCAAACTCCTATAACTCCTGGTTCCTGCCCCTCATCGGTGAATTTACAAACACATTCCAAATTCTCTGCTCCCCCTTCAGGCACGTGCCTCTAATGGCCCCAATTACATTATAACCAGTGTGAATTGAGGAACCATTTTTATACTTCTTGAGAGCCTCAGAGATTTGTGGAGTCCTAAGGACACAGAGCAGCCCAAATTGGGAATGGCAGGGCAGATGCTTTAGGAAGAGATACAGATGTCAGAATCCTACCCTTAATGATAGCATGGCTGGGCAGTTAATTATTAACTTCTTTCTCTAAAACTGAAGTTCCTCATCTTGCAAGAAAAAAAGATGTTATTTTTTGTGCAACTTTAGTGGAAATCAAATAAGAAAATGCCACAACTCTCAGACTCTAGTTTGCCTAAGAATTAATGGAGGGATTATGAAAAATGAAAAAAATTCCCAGAAATTCTGACCAAGTTTAGAAACCTGCCTAGGAATCTGCACTATTGTAAGCATCACTCCACCCTGTATGCTAGGGAGGAAAACAGCTGGACCAGCCCCAAAGGGCCACCTCACTGAGTCCCTGAAAATGTGGAAAGCCCAGGGTCACATCGCACTGGGCAGCAGAGCTGGAATTGCAATGCTGGTGACTCAGCTGCCCATCCAGGACCCCCTCTCAGCATGGATGTCCTCCACGGATACTTCAGTCCATCCTGGCAAATGTCATTAACAACAATGATAACAATAATTAATTAGTGAACACTCACTGTATACCAAGGCTATTCTAAGCATTTATGTTTTTAATTCTTACAGCCACCCTATGAAATGGACATCATAATCACCCCCATTTTGCAGATGTGATGAGCACGATTTCTGTGCCTGTTGAGGCACAGAGGGGTTAAGTCATTTGGTCAAGAACCACACAGCTAGGAAGAGATGGTGCCAGGATTCAAGCCCCAGCAGCTGGGCTCCAAAATCCATGAGCTTACCTCCTACACTCTGCTGGCATGCTAAGGTGATGGTGCTGCTCAGCACTGACACATGTCACAGGGCGGCTGCAGGCTGGGACATCCTGCCCTTGATGGTGGGTGTCACCCGTGTCTCGCCTCAGTGAATAGAATATGGCAAAAGCAACTGTGTGAAAGTCCCAGGCTTGGGCCTCAAAAGGCATCATTTATTGCAGACCCTGAGGTCAGTCCCACCAGAAGAAAACACGTGCTCACCAACTGACCTCTCCAGGAAGAGCGAGGGACGCACAGAGTGGGGCTGCCTTGTCAGTGCACAGGCTCACGGGAGTGAAATAAATACTCACGTTTGTGTCCTGGAGCTTTTGTGATTATAACACGTCAATGGTTGATTTTTATTTTTATTTATTTATTAGTACTGGTAAGGAGAAAAGCAATAGCTTATTTCAAAGAAAATCTAAATATATTGATATGGAAATTTGTCTGTCCATGCTAAACTCAAATAGAAAAAAGAAATAGTGAGAGAGAGATAAACATACCGTAGATAGATACAGGGAATGTATAATTACTTCATTAGGGTGTGTGTGCACCTACATTCTTAGATTCTTCTTTCCTGTGCATAAAAATGGTTTGAAAAGATAAATTGTTGCCAATGGTTATCCTTGGCAATTATTATTCCTAGACTGGATCTAACTCACTGTGTGTGACCTTGACCCAAGGCATTTTTGGTTTCCATGTTCTTTGCTATTCCAAGCCACTAAAAAAGGCTGTGAATACCTTGTAATTCAGACATATTATGGTTCTGTGACTAGTAAAGCTCATCTTGCAGGAATTCTGCAGTGATAACATAATAAGGAAGATTCATTCTGCACCACGTTCATCAAAAGCTACTTAGAAAGTCTAGGAAAGAAACTGCAAATGAGAACATTTTAGGGGTCCCTTCCTCCAAACTCTTTTAATACAGGCATAAATAACCCAGGCCCTTGGCCAGTCACATCACAGGGCCAAACATCGTAATGGTGGTCCAGCTCTTGGCATTCTCCAGCAATGTGGGTCTCTTCTCTCGAGAGATGCCAGGGTGCCCATAACTCCCAGGATTTATGAAGCAGGGAGGAAGATGTTTCTCTGCTCTGCAGATGGACAAAACGATCTGCCAGAAAAGAATCTCTTCACATTCCCTGCCATATTAGCAAGACTGAATATATTAACGTCACCAAGAAACAGAAGGACCTTGCTTTTCACAGAAGCTGGTCACTTGCTCCAGAACTTAGTAGACAAGTATCCCCACCCAGGCCCTGGATGTGAAGAGCAACCCAGTGCAGTTACTGAGGTCACACACGGTGGGCCATCGTCCCCTTGCCTGTGCTTCAGGACTGCGGGGCAAAGGGAAGCGTGACATAGATGAAAGAAGGGAGGGAGGGAGACAGGAAGGAAGTGAAGAAGGAAGGAGGAGGGACAGGTAATAAAATGAACAGTTCAACAGATGTTACCTAATACCTTGTTTAACCCAGAGAGCTCAGAAAATGGACATTATTATTTATTTCTGAGTTTTTGGAGGAAAAAATGTCCATTACAGATAGTCATGTCAATGGCCTAAGGACACCTATATAAGTGTTGGGACTGGGATTCTAAACCATATCTGTCTTAATTTTTACTTTTACTAAATTTTTTTTCATAGATCATGAATACATTCATGTATATGTGGGGTACAATGTGCTGGGGGTTTTTTTATACAATCTGACGTGGTTACATCAAACCAATCAACATAGCTTTCACCTCATTTACTTGATTATTGTGCCAAGACATCCATGTTCTACGTTTCACAGATTTCACTTGTACCCTTGTCATATCTTCCTTAGGTGTGGCCCGGCCTTTTACCCTCCCTCTGTCCAACCTCCCCCTCCCCTCCCCTCCCACTCTATTTCTCTCCCTCATCTTGGGCTATAGTTGTGTTCTATTTTGTTACAAGAATGTGTGAGTAAATATAATAATTTTTTTAAAATCATTTTCTCACATTTTATACTGAAATGTTGCAGGGTATAGGGTCAATGTATTAAGAATGAATATAGGCATATCCTTCTGTGTGTGCATCTGGGGGAAATGCCTTCACCTGTCACAGAGGCGGCACAAGCACATTCCTTGCAGTATTGTTAGTAGAAGTTGAAAACAATGTGTGTCATTCTTGTGACAATGTTCTCTGCTCTGTCACGGAGTCTATGGACAGACACAAAGTGTCAGTGTCAAACAGGCACTGACCCTTACAGGGACTGACATTGTCACCGTGGGGGGATCCGTCAGCACACCACCCCTGCCACTCCCATGCATGCCTCTCAGCCTGAATCAGCATGTGTGGAATGACTAATCTGGAGAATTTTGAGCAGTTCTTGGGTCTAAAATGTTCCTTCTGAGAGGAGCTAGATGCTCACAGGGGGCATTGATCTGTCTTACTTCTCCAATGACCAGCTCTGGGATCTGAGATGGATGAAAAATCTTCCCCAGAGTCCAGCTCTGTTTGCCTAATTCTGAGTTTGAGCTTGGGGGGCCCCTGCCGTAGATACAGATATCAGCCACTCCTCCGACAGCAGAGTTATCAACATGGGAAATGCTTTGTTCTCGAAGTACCTTCCCCAGAGTATCCAGGTTGTCCAGTGTGGGGTTATTCACGAGGTCCCTCAACATCTCCGACGTCCACATCTAGGACACAGATGAGAGGGCTTTGGCTGTGGTGCACTCAGGAAGAGATGGACTCACAGGACATGAAAAGATGGACCCCAGTGGAAAACCCAGCAGATAGGTGATGTTCTAGCTGAAGACTTGCCCCAGCCAGACAGAAAAGAAGGTGAGTCTAGAAAGACATCATCAGGTGAGCCGGTGGAAGAGCATGCACGGGACCGAGAGCAGCTAAGTGGAGCTAGAGGACAGATTTCACAGTCAAGAGGAAGGGAAAGGAGAGTGGGAAATGGGTCTGAGAGGTCGGCACCACTGCTGCTGGAGGGAGGAGGGTATTAGCAGCGCAGGGGTCCATGGGGACCATGCAGGGGGCGTCAGAGGGAGGGTGACATGTGAGGAGCAGACTGTCTTCATAAAACCTCTGTGGTGGGGAATGTGGGGTGACGGCAGGAGGCAGGAGGAGAGGAGAGACCTTCTAGACATCCAAACAAGAGCAGCAGCTAAGTGAACCAGCGGCGACGTGGAGACCAAGCAGATGCATGTGGCGTCAAAGCCAATTAGACAGTTGGGGACTGAATTCCTAACTTTGCCACCTGCCAGCTGCAAGAGTCTCAGAAAAACATTTCAACTCTCTGCTCAGGAATAATGCTGGATGCACTGGCAAAGCGGTTGTCACATAAGGTAAAACTCACCATTTTGACCATTTTAAGGTGCACAGGCCAGTGGCTTCTAGTCCATTCAGGACGCTGCACGGCACTGGGAACCAAGTCCTGAGCGTCTTCATCACTCCAGAGCCGAATCTATACCACTCAATAGTCACTTCCCGTCCCTGTGCTCTGCCCTGCCAGGTCTGGCTACTACTAACCTACTTTCCGTCTCTACGGATTTGACTATTCTGGACGTTTCGTTTGAAATTAAGTCTGCAGTAAGTGTCCTGTTGGTGAAGTTCATCCCCATTGTGTCAGCATCCGTTCATTTTTACCGCCCAACACTCTTTCACTGTATTGGAAGAGGACCTCGAGGTGTTTCTCCATTGCTGATGGGCATCGGGGTTGTCTCCACCGGGTGGCTGCTGTTAATAATGTCAACCAGGATCCAGACTTAGTGCCGACCACAGGACAGGCAAGGTCACTGCCCTTTGTGAGTTTCCATTCTGGAGGAGCAGAGAATAAATAAGGGAGCAAATAAATAAACGAGACACTTACAGATGGTGAGAATATCTGTAACACGGAAACAGGACAGGGATAGAGAAGCAAGAGCTTGGGCAGGAAGAGCAGGGACGGTGTCCTTGAGGAGAAGCCCATTCTGACCGTGATGTGGGAGTGAGCAGGACTTCCCAGTGCAAAATCCTAGGGGAAAAGCTCTCCCAGCAGAAGGGACAGCCAGGGCAAGGCCCCAAGGGAGACCCAGAATAGATAGTCAGCAGGGGCTCAGCAGAGATAAAAGATGTGACATCAGAGAGATGAGCAAAGGACAGATGCCAACGTAAAGCCATTTCCTGCCCACAGCCCCCACTCCCACACACGCCACTGCATCAGGTTACCAACCCCCACGGCTGCCTTCTGCCGGGGGACGGGGGCTGGAAGTGCATCTCCAGGAAGCTCCACAAAAATCATCAGAACTTTGGAAAGAAAACACAGGGAAAGATGACGTCTAACATAAAGATGATTTCTCTCGGTTCTCTTCCGTGCTTCCAGAAGCAGGCACATTTACCTCTAAATTGTCCTGCTGTGCATGCCTTTATCGCCCGCTTCAGGAAGGCTGCATCGGGGCCAGCTGGACCGCAGGCTGCCCAGTGATGCTCGGCTTCTTGGCCCGGGCTGCGGAGGCGGGCGGAAGCTTGATTTCCCCACAGATCCCAGCAGAGGCCCCATCACCTTGATTGCTTCTGATCAAGGCAAACTGGGTGAAGCCAAGCAGGGGCAGCTGGTCTCTTTCTGTCGCTTAACACTGAGGAGAATGAGCAGTCAGTGTGGTCACTCAGAACCAACGCAGAAGTCTGTTTTAAGAATACAGCATTTCATCATTAACTACAGCCGCCATGCTGCAGAATAGGTCCCTGGAGCTTGTCCAGCTGTAATTCTGTACCTTTACCCAACACCTCCCATCTCCTCTACCGCCAGCCTCTGGTGCCCTCCCTCCTGCTCTCTGCTTCTGTGAGAGTGGATGTTACGTGTCCTCATTACCAAAAATGAATGACATTTCTCCAAAGTCCGGGACACCTCACAACAAGCACAACTCTCAGGAAGTTGTAATTTGTATGTTGTGTCTTCCGACACTCTGTGAGCTCCAGGAGAGCAGGATCCCCTGTTCCCTATGGATGCTCCAGGCCCAGGAAGTCATCCAGCCAAGAGCAGGCCCCGTATCAGTACTTTGTATATGAACAGATGGATGGAGGGATGGATGGGGGGGGGGGTAGATGGCAGGCACAATGACGGTGTCTGGGTGTACAAGGGTGGAAGAGAAGAAAGCCTGTGTCTTCCTCGAGCTTACAGACAAATAGAAAGCACCGAGAGGCAGCCGCAAATAGCCAACGTCACAAGAGAGACGAAAGGGGCAAGGGAGAAAGTCATGCTGGAATTTGAAATGCTTAGCCAGCTTTGCCGGCCACAAGCAAAGTGTCAGAAGTGAGCAAAAGGTCGAGGATGCCAGGGAAGAAAAGACAAGTGTGAGAATGTGCAGAGGGGCCGAGTCACACCCACGCACAGGGGCTGCCGTGGTGGGGAAAAGAGCTGAGGGCCTGGATGTAGGAGCGTGTCTCCGAAGGGTGACAGGAACTGAGATAATCCTATCTCCATCCCTGGACATTAACTTCTCTAAGCTACAGTGTTCTTGGCCACCATGGAGCATGCATTTTTCACACAAAATGGCTCAGGGGTGTGAGAGCTTCTTTAATCTTTGAAGCTCTCCTTTCACCATGACCGTGTGAAATGCATGTCTGTGAAGCTCTAACATGCCCCGAGAAATTCTAACATTTTAAACCAATTCTGAGAAATGATGAGGATTTGATGAAAACAGACTTTCTTAATTTATTTTTTAGTCAAAAAAATATATTAGAGGAGTCAAAACAAGTGTTGACAGGGCCTCCTTCACCATGCTGGGGCAGCGCCAGGCTGCTCACCACAGGGCCAGTCTAATGACATTCGCATTTTTGCAAATTAAAACACATTGAAAGCAGAAATTGCATTTGGTTCGACCTGACAAGCTCTCTGACAACCCAGGCCTTTCCTCAGGCTGTCCCCTGATCTAGAAGTTCTTCTCCTGCTGTACCCACACCCCTGCCTACCATGCCCGGCTGACCCCTAACCATTCTTTAAGGAGCAGTCCAGGTGTTAACTTCTTCTGGGAAGATTTCCCTGAGCACAGTATTAGTTATCCACATAATGACTGTACCATGAACTTGGCAGCTTGAACCAGTACACAGTATTAGTTAGCCACATAATGACTGTACCATGAACTTGGCAGCTTGAACCAGTACACCATTATTGTCTCATAGTTTCATGGGGCTAGGAGTCCAGGAATGGCTGGGCTGGGTTTTTTGCAAAACTGAAGTCAAGGTATTGGTCTCAGCCGAGTTCTCACCTGAAGCCTAACCAGGGCAGGATGGGCTTCCAGGCTCCTGTGGTGGCTGGTAGAACCTGTCCCCTTGCAGACTGAAGGTTGAGTTGAAGGCTTCACTTCCTTGCCAGCCGTTAGTCTGAGGCCACCCTCAATTCCTTACCACATGGCTGTCTCCACGAAACAGCTCACAACATGACCACTGGCTTCATCAAAACCAGCATGGGAGAGTCAGCTATGTCACCCATGTGACATAACTATGGAAGTTACCTTAGTCATCACCAGTGTTTCCTATTGGTTAGAAGGAAATCACAGGTTCTTCCAGGGCAGTGATTATTCAAGGACAGGAGTAGAGAAGATGGAAGGCTTATCTACTGCAGCCAGCAAAGCCCAATCCCAGCTCTTCCTCTCTGTGTCCCCGTTTTCCCAGGCATAACTCTAACTTCATCTTTGTTACATAAGCACATTGATTTTCCGTTTATGTATCTTTCTTCCCATTAGTTCCCCCTCCCCAAAAGACATCATATCATACTCATTGCATTGCCATAGCCAGCACAATGCCTGGCACATAGCAGGTACTCAAGACACACTTGAAAAATTTAATACTTAATGGCATTGTGGCTAAACTGAAAATCTACTAGACAACCTAGACGAAAAACTATATTACAGGATCCATCAACTTTCAGTGAGGCCTGGATGGTCCAAACCCAATTATTACATTCCACGGTTAAATTATAAAATTAAAGTTGGATGAATGAAATCATTAGAGGCAATTTCAGCACCTCAATGAGCAGAGATACCAATTGAGATTGCAGACACCACATCAAAGGCTGGGCTCTGACTAGGTGTGCGTGCTCATCTCAGAATTAATCCACCCGGCAAAGAACCACTTTACAGATGAGTATTTGGGGGGTCAGTACATCTCTATTTTGATAAAAACAGAGAAAGACCAAATGAAGAATTAGAGGGGAGAGAAAGGGAGAGAGAGAGCAAGAAAGAATGAGAATGAGAGCAGGAACAAAGGAAAGAGATGTAAAAACATTTAAAGTAATATATTTAGGGCAAAAAGATAAATATTTCAAAGGAAAGGACAGAGCTGATGGAGGCAAAAGGTCAAACTCAGCTTCCAAAGCAAAGTGACTAAACCAGGAAGGTTAAACACGTCCCTGCCTGCAAGCAGGCAGCCCCGACCTACAGTAATACAGATAAAGACTGGTCATTTACGCAACACTTGGTATGTGGCAGGCACAGTGCTGGAAGCTGTGGATATAGGGGAGCAAGAAGGTCCCTGAACCCATAATGTGTATGTGTCATCCTTGTGGGAGACTGACCAAAGTAACAGACACCTCACCAAAAAATTTCAATCTGGGAGGGATTCTGTACCCAAGAACAAATCAGGTGATAATTACAAAAGCCATTTTCTCTGTTTGTTAACTTTACTATCTCGGTTAGTTATTCAGCCTGTGACCATCAAGACCATCAATATTTTCAACCACAAAGTATGGCTGCCAATTCCTACCTGCCAAATATCTTATGGATGAAATGAATTGGTGAGAATGCAGCAAGTACCACAGCACACAGCACAGAGTCAAAGCTTTTGCCGTCACTGTCCGATTTAGTCATCCTGTTACATTTCTGATGTAAATTCCTCTCACTGAGCTGGACTCTTAGCAGGTGATCAGTTTACCCCTCAAGCTCCGACAGAGACTGGGCATTTGACAGGGAAGGAAAGAAGCTTGAATCAGGTGGCTGTTTCCATAAAGAAAACCATCCCATTTTTATCTTCCAAGCCCAGGGGATTATTAAATAGTTCCCTCGCTAATAGTTAACTGTTGTGTATGACCTCTTAGCCATTTATACTAAACTTACTAACAGCCGTATTGATTCAGAAACCCAAATGGATAAATCAACAAAGCAATACGTCTATATGACAGCGTGGTCCAAAAGGGGAAAACGTGTCAAGAGACCCGGTTTCCAGTGATGATGTGCCATGGGCTCACTGGGGGATCTTGGAAAACCTATTTCCTTCCTTGGGTCAAAGTTTGCTCCTCTTTAGGTGGAATAAATTAGAATATATGTTTGGACAGTTTCTTCAGTTTAAAAAGTGGCTTATAGAATTATTTTTTCCCTCTGGGAAAAGAAAGAGAGTTGGTAAGGTTAAAATCACCTACCAAATACTTCAGGAATTTCTCTTGCAGATACATAGTGGGGTGGCTGTGTTCTCTCTGATTGAGGTAGATGTGTCCATGTGACTTGTTTTGCCATGAAATGTGAGCAGAAGTGACATGCATCACTTCCAGTCATAAGGTCTAAGAACCCGTGTGTGATCCATCTGACTCTCTTTATCTCTCTGACATGAAAAGTAGCATCTCAGAAATACTTGAGATGGTGGCTGCCCCCTCAGCTTGGCCCCTGCAGGCCTGCACTGAGAAGCCTTCACTGCTGAGACCTGTGAATGCCCTGAGATCATGAGGCGGTTGTCACTGCAGCACACCCCAGCCTATCCTGACTGATCCCCGGAGCTGTAACAAGAGAGAAAGAAGGATAATCAAGTTTCAAAGCAGAAAGCTCTGGGCAAGGGAGTAACCAGTGAGATTAGACCTGAAATTGTCTTGAACTGAATGCAGGGCCCAGATCTCAGAGCAGGTCACTAGGTGGTGACCAAGAAGCTCTGGATACCGCTAGAACAGATATGCAGCTGCATTTTTTCCAGAAATTTCCAGGCTTGTAGTACATAGTGTTCTGTGATATGGCTCATGTTGTGGTTCAGTCTGGAAGAGTTTAGAGGGGGGACTGGGGCATCTAAATCTGTGCCTTTCTAACCGGTTGGACCAACTGAGTGTGCTCCTGCCCATGCCATGCAAAAGAATCAACACAGCTGACCACCGTGTCCCTAAATGCTTGGTGTCTAGCAGGAGACCAGGACCACCTGGAGAGCGGCCCTGGTATACTTTTCAAATTCTGGCAGTCTGTGAATTTGAGATTCAGTCATGCTTGGGAAAGATAACCCAACAGAAGCCACATTACTGGAGATCTGTCTAAATAACAAACAGTGCCAGGCAGAGGGGTGACTTTGTGCAGAAGGAGAGAGTGATGTGAGCAAGGTATTTATCTTCCCCGAATGGGGCCGGGTGCCGTGAGCCTGGAGGGAATGGGCTTAATAAATGGTGGCGGGTGGAATGTAGGTTAGCTCCAGAAGGAGAGCGTGTCGGTGAGGGTTATGAAACACCGCGGTAAGTGACTGATGAGGTTGTGTCATCTGTTCCCCCCAAAGATCACCAGGAAGGAGATGGAAAGTCTTTCTCAAAGTCAGACGTTGAGGAACGAGTCCAGGACTATTCAAGTGGGAGTTGGGGTTGAGGGTCCCAGGGAATGTAGGGAGCAATAAATTACACTCCCCTTTCCACCCAGCTTTTCAACAAACAGAAATCAGATGAATTGCTCAACAGAAGGAGGTCAAAATATCAGTTTCCTTTTTTTTTTTTAAAACATAAAAGCCTAAATTGATGGGCATGGCTTAGAGTAAAGGCCAAACAGATCTGTTAAATGAACTGCAGAAGGGGGCCTGCTTGTCCCCCGGGTCCCAGGCCATGGTCACATGGAGAAGACTTCCTGCTGCCCGCAGGGACAGAGGCCTGGAAGGGTCCTCAGCCTCATGCTCTCTGCAAGCAAATCGCTCTCTAAGGAGAAGGCTAAGTCCAAGCTAAGATGACCAAGCACAATTTAATTTTGTCAATTCCCCAATCAGAGAGGTTGCTACTCTGCCCGGAGCAGAGTAAGACAGACGCAAAGAATGTCTCATCTAGAGTCTTCCAACATGGAAGAGAGTGTCGGGTTCAGGAGGCAGGGGCATCTGTTCCTGACCTGGTGCTTCCTGGTGTCAGAGAGTCTCCATTTAATGACATAAACGTGTAGTGTCTAGTACCTTCCTGTTTGGTATTCCATTTAGTCTTTTTACGGCCCTGAGTGGAAGGTGTTAACATCATACCCAATTCACAGATGAGGAAAGTGCTGAGAAGTTATCAGCTGTTGGAGACAGAGCCAAGGCATCTGATACTAACTTCTTTGTCATTTCTTTTTCATTCTTTTAATGCATGAATCCCCAGCAAAGAATAGTCCCATACCCGGGAAAAAAATTTTACCAATAACTGGTCACAATGTTAGCATTTATATTTTCATTAAACCCTTTTTCACCCCAAAAAGCAACACTGACCATAAGACCATACAGTGGTCTTGGAGAATGATACTAAGTGTCAGAGAGACGCAAATCAGGACAAGAGCAAGAATCTGAGATGCCCACAGGTCTGACCTGCTCAGTTTACAAATCCAAGAGATGGCACCAGTGAGAATGGGGAAGGATTTGCTCAGGGCTGTGGACACAGGGTGAGCTGTGGGTTTGGGAGTTGAACCTCACAGCCAAGACTCTGAATCCTTTACCGTTCATAGCTTTGCTTTGCCAGAAGATAGGTACCCACAGACCCAGTGTACACTCAGATGCATACATTAGTCTGGGCACCAGCTCTGCCCAGGCTGCAGATCTGAGCCACAGCTTGCATGCCCATCACGAGTGACCTGAGGCAGGTCACCCTGACACTCTGACTGTCTAGGTTTCCTTATTCCAAGGCCAAAAATTCCATCATGATATCATGACCATTTTGCTCACAAGCTTTTTGAAGGTCATGTGACAGCACAGATGTGAGGGGAGTTATACAGCAACTAAACCAACGCAGAAGAAATGTTTAAAGTCTGGGCTTCCTCGGGAGAGAGGAGGATGTCCAGGGAAGATGGATGTTACTGACCCATGTATAATTATATCCTATCCTGCACTCTGGTCCAGCCCTGGTCCGGGGCTGAGGTTGCTGGACCTAGGTTCCTTATAGCCCTATCCAGATTTAAAACCTAAAAAAAAATTTTCAGTGCCTTTTATTTTTATGCCTATCTAATTTGAGACCAAGATAGCTCAAGTTCAAAGTCAAGCCCAGGGCTTTGGAGAGCTCCTCATTCATGAGCCTGAGGGAAGGGACACAAGGCCCAAGCAGACGGAGAAAACAGAGGGGCCTGCTTCCGACTGACCTACATGCCGTGGGCCAACTTGTTTCTAAAACACATTTAAATACTTTTCACAAGAGAACAGTTTCCATTTTAAGTTAATAAAGACCCCAAGGAAGGAAATGTAGCAGAGCATACAAACAGCTCGTGACTGAAATATTTTGGTTCAGATATTTTTTTCCCTAAACTTGGTGATGCATTATCAGGAGGAAAAGAAAATGTTTTTGAGGCTTCAGCGAGTAGAAGACTATGTATTTCACACTTTCTGAAGTTGTCCCTTAGTGCCTGAGAGTGTTGCAGATTCCAATGGCCAGGAAATGTGCACCTCCCGTGTATGTGACACTGGAGCCAAGAGGAGGGTGGCCGATACAGAAACCGGTGAGGAGGGAGAGGGCCTGAGGTCACAACGGGGTTGACAGCCTGGGTGACCAGCTGAAGAGGTCAACCAGAGGCACTGCCCTCACCCAGGAGCTCACCCTAGACACGAGCCTGTGCCCTAGAGGACAAGACCCCTGCTCCTAGGAAGCACACAGCCCTGTGGAATTAGATGAATTGTCAGCAAATAAGCAAATCATTTTATAAAGTAGTCAGTGGTAGGGGAAAAAAAGAAACGAGGCCGTCCTAAATGAGAAACCTGGGGGCCAGGGGAGGACAGGGACTGAGGAGAGGACTGAGGAGAGGACTTTGGGCTGAGGTCTTACTGGTGAAAAGAGCCACCATTTAACCATCAAAGGGATTCTGGCTAAACTGGTCAGGTCACAACCCCGCGAATGTTGGGTGCAGCTAAGAGTGTGAACTGGAGCTAAATGTTGAAGAGGAGGGACCAGATGGGCAAAGACTGACTTGTAGCAGTAAAGCAGCCTCCTCCCTCCCACAACAGGCCAGGAGTCTTCTAAGAGTCTGTCTGTTCAGCTCTGAAATCCTCGCTGATTTTTTCACTTTGAACATGACACTGAGCCTGCTCTCATGCCTGGGAGGCTGAGCAAGGATGGACCCAGGGTGCCACAGCGAGAATGGGACAAAAGGCTCACTTCCTGCTGCACAATTTGCATCTGACAATGTCACCGAGAAGGGATTTTAATACGGGACCTCTGAGTTCCACACATGCCCATCTGAGACACCAATGTCAAAAGCATCAGCCCTGAGTCTAGTACAGACCTTCTGTGAGTGCCAGACCTTCCCAGTGCACAGCCCCCACCCTGCCCTCAGACTGCATTCCTGCTGGGGCCAGTTCACTCCGAGGACCGTCCTCCTCTGTGTGTCATGAGCCACTTTGAGGGAAGACACTTATCCTCTTCACCTTGGATTTTCACTCTTCTCAAGGTAATGCACAGCCAGTTACAGAGGCCATCACCTGCCCACGGAGCACAATAAACAATGTGTCCCCCATTAACAAAGCAAACTTAGAACTGAGAGCACCTTGGAAATTGGCCCAGTATCTTACTTGGTGATGAGGAAAGCAAGGCCCAGAGATGGTGATAATCGCTGCCTGAGCCGGCTTTGCCATGTGCACGTGGACATCCATTTCCCACTCATTGTTCCTAGCCCACCCTGTGTGCAGGGCTCTTCTCATTACCCACATCTGTAAATAGGGACAAAAAGGATCGAACATGTCTGTCTACTTGCCTAGTGTCACCAGCTCACCATGACACAGTCATGACCCAACTCGAGCAGTCTGACAAAAATGTTATTCTTTCCACTACTCAAAGGTCTCCATATTTTATCTGTGACCCCAAAGTTATATTTGTTTTAATCTTTAGACCATACCATTTTCCTTAATGATCCAAACCAGCTTCTTTGGTTTCTAAAAATCAGGTTAATCTCTCACAGTATAATGTTTTCCTGAGGGGATTTCAAAGGAATGGTGAGAATTAAAAACAAATAAACAAACCTTAGAGAATAGTATTAGGAAAAATGCAAATGAAGCCAATTGTTTGTGACCCACGGCTCCTCTTCATGTGGGCAATTCACCGCTTCCCGTGTGCAGGACGGGCCCTCCTGGCCCACGGCTCAATCCAATTCGTTTCACTCCCGCTTCATGTCTCCTGCAGACCAAGGCTTTCTTTTCATATTATATTTTGCATTTTAAGAAAACACAGACCATGATGTGTTTTCTGAGTTTTTTCATTTTTTTCCTCCTAATCGGGCTGATGTTGAAAAAAACCAACCTGACTCCCAGCCCCATCCTCCAAGCTGTGAAATCACAAATCAGGCATCATAATTGTGTTCCTCTTAAGGGTTCAGCCAAGCAGTTCAGCCAGCCTGGTGTATGATGATGAAGTTACATTGTGCTCACAGGACTGTCTTGTTGACATGAAGGGACTTCTGGGCAGAAGTTTCTGAGGGGTTCCTCAGCCTCAGGGCATATGGGGCCTCTAGTTCTCCTCCTGGGTCCCGGATGAAGTCCAGCCATGGGTCCTCCGAATGACCATGACAGTATGAGATACACTTAGTTCATCCCAGAGAGAAACATGTCTGGTTCCAAGCCACTGCCCCCTGCCCACCACCCCCCACAGCCATACGCCCCAGGTCATTCATCCCCCCACACCTCCTCAGGGCTTCAGGGAGCACCTGCAACCAGGGTGACCGTAGGAATGGCCACCCTGGGGGACAGAGGGAGGAGGAGGGAGGAGTTCAGCTGCAGTGAGGTGGTAAGTCACCCACAGGAAGCCCTACAGGAGGCCACCTCTGTCCCAAGGCCCAAACTGCCACCTTGACATCCTTGAGCCTTGCGGGGCCCAAAGAGCTGAACATGGGTTCTTCTGCTCCTCCCAAGTAGGCCCCGACCCAGGAAGAAAGGCCCCACTGGGCTAATTCTCTGCTTCAGCCAAGGTGGCTTCGCCCTCCCTCTCCTCAGCATAACTGTTTCACCTCCCGGCCAGCCGTGGACTTATTCAGACCAGCCGATCACATCCTCCCAGAACCACAGGTCACCCGGTCCTCCTGCTCCTGCACAGGCCGCCTCCCACAGCCCCTGCTGGCTCACTCTGTGCACAAACACAACCTCCGTGTGTCCTGCTGGGCATGCAGTGTCTCCCCCGGGTCTGAGTGCATGTCATGAAAGAGTGGCCCTCAGCCCCGTGTGTCGTGTGTTATTCTAGGGCGGGGGGGGGGTTCACTCCCTCACTGATGGGATAAACAAATAGTCACAACATACCTCTACACACAACCCCACTCTTCCATTTTAGTTGCCTGAAGGGACGGAGAACAGGGGGCACAGCTGTTCTGACCTCCACTCATCTGGTCAGCTTGTACCTAGAGTCCAGCTCAGGTCTAAGCACTTTAGGTTCAGGAAACGCATCCGCAGACTGAGCACGTTCAGGACACTGGGCACGCTCAGCCCGAGGGGCCAACCCATAGCCATCTCCTCAGCTCAGCAGGGTGGGATGGAGCACGGCTGCAGAGCAGGACATGGGGGACAGTCCCCAGCAGAGAGCTACAGCACAGGCCCGTGCACCCCAGCTGCCTTTCCTGCCCTGTCCCCGGCTTCTGCACGCTCCATTCCAGAGGACTCATACCCGGCACATGTTACTCAAAGACGACCCCTGTGCTACTGGAGCCACTTCCACAGGAAAACTGAGATCCCCAGAGCTGTGCATCACCAACCGACCAGCACAAGGTCATGAATCCTTCCCTGCTCCGGGTGAGATAAGTTCTGTGGGTGGTGTACAGAGCTCCCCCGGGCCAGCTCAGCTCAGCTCAGGCTCTACCAGAGGCTGCTCAGATGCCCCCCGCCTGCCCCTGTGTGGGTTCTCCTGAGAGCACCTCCTTTATAAATCACCCCCTCCCCACAAATCTCCATCTCAGAGAACCAAGTCACCATCCAAGGGCCAAGACTCAGTCAAGGACACAGATAAAGCACCAGAACCTCAGACAGACGTGAACAGACAGAGAGGCAGAAATCGGGCAAGATAAGCCAGGGCACATGGGTTTGGGACCAAGAATTTCTCACCCAAGGAGCCACGGGTCGTAACAGGGCTGCCTGCAGAGCCACCAGGACCTGGGCAGGAGCTGGCTAAGGCAGAGAGAACCACCCAAGTGTGGAAGGCAGCAGCCCAGAGTCTTCTAAATGCATTTCCTGGAAATCCAAGCTGATCACATTACAAAAGGAGCAAGGTGAGTGAATTTCAGTATTGGACTTAGATCCATGAAGAAGAAATTAAAGACATTCTGTAGGCCCCCACAGAAATGGTGAGACTAATATGTAAAATGAGGGAAGTGGATTCAGGCTCAGTTTAAGAAGACAGTTCTAAGGGTCCTGACAGACGGATGGCATGGCTCACTCCGAAGCTTATGCGGGTCACTCGTCTCCCCTACAGAGACTTTTAGGGAAGTTACTGGGGGGGCAGGAAAGCATCTTTTAGGGAGAGGATGTGAGATGAGATAACTTGGAAGGTCCATTTCTACTAAAGCCTAATAACTCACAGCTTCTTCCTTTATCGCCAGCCCCACAGAGTTCCAGAACAAACAGACCAACGCTTACAGCTCAATTTATTACCCTTGGGGTTTCTTTAGTTCTTACAAAAAAATTCAATAAGAGTAAAAAGCCTCAAAAAATGAAAAGTATTCTAAAATAGTGATTACCACCCACATTTGGGGGGGGGTCGTTTGTTTTATTCAGTCCAGTTAAAATGCTAAACTTTTCCACACCCTCAGGGACACACCCAGAAATAAGGTTTAATCAGACTCCTGGTACCTGGTGGCCCAGTCGAGTTGACACATAAAATTAACCTTCACAGAGAGAATCTGTGCCTTGCCTCTCCCCTGCTTTCTGGAGGCTCCTGGAAATTCTCAGTGTGCCTTGGCTTGTAGACATGTGTCTCCAATCTCTGCCCCTGTCTTCTTATCACCTCCTCCCCTCGGTGCCTCTGTGTCCCAAATCTCCCTCCGCCTCTCTGAAGACATACCATTGAACTGAGGGCCACTTTAAACCCAGTATGATGTCATCTCAATATCTTTATCTTAACAACATCTGCAAAGACAGGTACCAGGGGTTAAGACTTGGACACAGCTTTTTAGGGGACATGACTTAAGTCCCTGCTCAGGAGTTGTGGGTATCTTGATGTTCACATCCCAGTCGTACCTCATCGTGAGGACCTGGCATGAAGAGCCAGGTGTCTGGGGATGGTTCGAGATTGGGCAGGGCTGGGCTGGGAAAAGGAGGGCACTAGGAAGTAGGGAGCCCACCCGAGAGCTCCAGGCAGAATTCCATGGGTGTCAACAAACTGGACCGACTTCAAACATACTCCCAGGAGGAGAGGTAAGACAGATAATCCCGGACTATTTCATGCTCAGCGTTAAATTTACTCCACATAATCACACCGCGGCTGCTTCTGAACGCCAGCCTAGTTGATAAAATCTGGTAAGAAGCAGTATACCGACCAAACTGCTGCGAGAGGGTCTCCTTTTAGTGTTTTGAGACTAGAGAGCATCAGCTCAGCTGTGAGGGGCCTTCATCTTTTACTCAGCCATTTACGCATTAAACAATGAGCTGCTGGGAATGTGAGGCCAGATGCAAAGGCGACTCAAGCCGCTGTCCCCTCAGGTGGTCACTGTAGAATGGATTCTCACCATCCAGGGTCACACTTTCTTCCCTGTTGGGGGGGTGCCCTGTGCATACCAGATGTTTGGCAGCTTTCCTGGCCTTGGCCCCCTGAATACCAGCAGCACCCCTGCCCCCTCCCATAGTGAGAGACAAAGGTTAAGATAAACATTGCCAGCTGTCCCCTGAGGAACAAACTACTGGTTGCAAACTACTGCTCAGGGATCATAGGGATGGAGCTGGATGAATCTCACAGCTGGACAGCCCTGGCACTGACCAGGCAGAAGAGCACTGCGGGGGGTGGGGGTGGGGCTGGAGGCTCCAGGCTGTGCGGCGGTGGGGGGGAGGTTTGGAGGGGGGACAGAAAGTAGATACTGCAGACTTTAAGTGTGCAGGGGGAGAGCTGGGAGGGGCCCTGGGGGCACAGGCTCTGTCCCAACTCATTCAGAAATGTTCCATATTTTAACAAAGGGAACACCATGCCAGGGTCCCCACAGAGCTGGGGCTCACATCCATCCTCTCTGCCTATGCAAGGATGCAGAGAGAACTCCACGGCAGCAGAGTGAATAGCTCACGGCCACTCTCAGGGCTAGGCCGACACTGTGGACGTGGCCAGCCTCCTGGCAACAGATGGAGCTAAGGCAGAGCCCTGCGCTGTTTAAAATACAATGGTCTATAGCCCGTCTCTTTTTTTCCTTCTCATTTCCCTAAGCCACTTGATTTAAATACCCGGCCTTTGTATTAATTCACAGGAATAATTGACATCTCAATGTCTTCATCTCTTTGTCACTTGTTACTAAATATACATTCTCTTCAGCAAAGTTTTCAGATTGACTGCTCCTGACAGACAACACAGATTTCAACATTTACACAGAACTTGTCTGTCAAAAAAAAAAAGGGACTAGAAAAAAAAATTGCCCTATTTTAGGATGTCTCTTTGCTTAAAACACAGGAGAGAAAGAAGGGAGAAATCTCTCCCTGCGCACAACAGAAATTTATGCCAGGATGCGCAGACTTTCTGGAGAGGTTGCTAAGCAACCTCCTGGCAGCACGTTAGGGGCAACGGGAGTCAGAAGCCAAGAGAGATGCCAAGGCCTGGGCCCTGCAGGACACGCAGAGATCTCACTCGGGACACCCACTTGCTTCCCCGTATCCTGGCAGGGAGGGAGACCTGAGAGTGAGTTGGCATTTCTGTGCCTTTAACCAGTAAGAGGGACTCCACGCCCACAGCCGGCGTGGAGCACAGCCTCTGCTGCTGGGACCTCAGCACGCTGAGCTCAAACCTGGGACTCCCGCGAGCTTGGTATCCCCATCTGTAAATGGTGATGGCGTTACAGCGACCTCACAGCATGAAGGTGAGAGTTCTGCTCTGCTATCCAGAGCCTGTGCTTACTACCCTTGCAGCATTCCCACCACTTGGCATTGAAATGTTTTGTTCTGGGTGGCACCTGTGGCTCAAAAGGGTAGGGCGCTCGTCCCATATGCCAGAGGTGGCAGGTTCAAACCCAGCCCTGGCCAAAAGCTAAAAAAAAAGAAATTTTTTGTTCCTTGGCTGTCTGTCCCCAGTGGGACTCTGTGCTCCAAGGACAGGGACCACATCTTCCTAATCTGCCATCACTCAGTGACAAGAACACTGCCTGGCATGCAACATGGCCCCATTAAATAATTCTATGTGGTGTACCAAAGTCACCCCTAAAGTCACCATACATAAGTGAAATGGAAAATTATAGCTAAATATTCATTATGAAATTTTACAAAGGGGTGGGCAACGTCTAGAGAATATCCTGTAAATATATATAGAATTTTATATTGAATATTTTGTAAATAAAGGTATATTTAGCTACAATTTCCCATTTTTCCTACATATGGCAAATTAAAGGGTGACTTTTGGGACACCCTGTACCATACCTGATGTGAATGAAGACCCCTAGGGTGCCCTGCAGGACCTGCCATGCTCCAGCTTCGCCTGATGTCTCTGCCCTCATTTCCAACTGTCCTTGTACATTCAATCCACCCTCCCAGCCCAACACAGCCTTCTTCATCTTATGAGCACATGTTGTGTCCTAGTCCCTCTGTGAATCAGAGCTCTCAGCCATCGCTCCCTCTCCCCAGTAACTTCTGGTTAACTCGTACTCAAGCATGGACTCCTCCATGAAGGTCCTGGGTGGATAGACCTACACAACTAATCTTCAGATAGAGAGCATGATAGGGAGCAGAGGGAACTGTGGCCCCTAGGGATAGAGAGGACAGGGAGCAGAGGGGACTGTGGCCCCCAGGGACAGAGAGGACAGGGGACAGAGAGCATGACAGGGAGCAGAGGGGACTGTGGTCCCCAGGGACAGAGAGCACATGGGACAGAGAAAATGACAGGGAGCAGAGGGGACTGTGGCCCCCAGGGACAGAGAGCACAGGGGACAGAGA
>NW_003852457.1:4844248-4869266 GCF_000181295.1 Otolemur garnettii
TGGCCCCCAGGGACAGAGAGCACAGGGGACAGAGAACATGACAGGGAGCAGAGGGGACTGTGGCCCCCAGGGACAGAGAGCACAGGGGACAGAGAGCATGACAGGGAGCAGAGGGGACTGTGGTCCCCAGGGACAGAGAGCACATGGGACAGAGAGCATGACAGGGAGCAGAGGGGACTGTGGCCCCCAGGGACAGAGAGCATGACAGGGAGCAGAGGGGACTGTGGTCCCCAGGGACAGAGAGCACAGGCTCTCCTTTTCTGGCCTCTGCGCTCCCAAGTCTTGGGGGCAGTTATCAATATTTAAGTTGCTGAAGGTCATGCAGGGAGTAAATGGTCAGCAGATCTAACACAAAGTCCAATTCCATCTCATCCCAGATTTCCTGCAGATCTCTCTAAACCATCAATTGCCTATGAAATGCTATGCAAATCATTCCTTCATTAATTCAAACAGCGATAATAATTTTTCAAGCAAATACTTTGGACAAGTTCCTGTGGAAGATACCAAAATATCATGCATTCATTTACTCATTCAATTCACTTATGCATTTGTTGGATAAAAGAGACCACACTAGTCACGGAACCCTCAAAGGCAAATACCCCCAGCCATCGCACTGCTCCCACACATACCCTACACCACAGTATTGGGTGGTTTTCTGCCTGTGTGCAGTGGGGTCTCTCTCCATTCCTGGGTGGTTGGCAACTTGATGAGAGCTCTAGGCCTCACAATCCCAGCCTCCCACAGCTGCTGGCTTGGGGCTTAGACCACAGGAAGTTGCTTGTACCTTCTGGGTGGTGGGATTGAGCTCCTTGTTTGTTTCTTTAACCAAATTTACAGCAAATTGATTCCACAAAGCCAGATTGGAGGCAGCAACTCTGGAGCACCCACCATATGCTTTATCTTGTGAGTCTCCTACATTTTCTCACCTAATCCTTGCAACTGCTCTTTGAGGTAAGGATCGTTACCCTGCCTTCCTACACGTGAGAAAACTGAGCTTGCAGAGAGTAAACAGCCTGGCACAGCAAACCCGTAGTAAAGACAGGGTTGTCCTCCCAAGCCTGTGCTTCTGTGCTAGCATACTGCTCAGAAGATGGCTCAGAGTCCCACAGACACAGAGTGGGAAGAAACAAGAAACATAATAAAAAAACAAAAAAAAAGAAAGAAACAAGAAACAGTAAGAGCAAAACAGCACAAAGAGGTAGAAGATGTATTGCATCAGGGAAACACAGTGTCTGGCAAAGCACAGCGTGACGTAGACATACGTGGAAAATGTGGCCAAGAAGATTTCAGGCAGAGCATGAGTGCCTGAAAGTACCTTACCTGACACGCATCTTCCAGGTTCCCTCCTCCCACAAGTGTTCAGCCACAGCATTTTCTCTGTTGCCAGCCAGACCTAACTTCCCACAGGTGGACCCAGGAGAACACAGGTGTACTTATTTTGCTGTAAATACATTCTCGAAGGTTACCCTGACCTGTCTCCATGGACGCAACTGCCGCCACTACAGAGCTACCCAGCCCTTGCTGCTGTTGTCACACTGCACCCCCATTGTTTGTGAAGCCTCCACCTCTGCCGACCCGGAGCTTCTTGAACACGGACACTGGGTGTGAGGGCACCGTGCAGCACAGCGCTCAGCCCTCAGCAGGTCCTCTCCCGTGCTCAACTACGAAGTGAAGCCCCAAGTCGGTGATGTGTTCAAACAAACCATTTCTCATTTCCATCCACAAATCAACCACAGGAAATCCTTTAAGAAGGTCGTTTTATCATCATTGAATTTAGACTCCCTTTGGAAATGCATGGTAGAGAGATGGCAAATAAAGTTTTATTAAGCCCAAAGTGACTTGGAGTGTTTATCTGCAAGTGACTTCTCTGGGAAGGGTGTCCCACTCAAGCCACAGAGGAGGAAAGTACTCCTGCCAGCTTTGAGGCGAGGAGTGTAAAATACTGTCCCTAATTGGGGCTGTTCTTAATTATAGTCATTCTTCGTGCTAGGAAGTGGGAAGGGGAGGCAGGGAAAGCAAGGGTTTTATTTTTAACAACTGCACTTTCTGTGAGATGTGTGGCCCCTGTGTATAGCAGCGAATGGAATTTGCGCCAAGGAGATGTGGCTGAACTATTAAGTGCAAATAATTAGGCCCTTCGTTCCTGGAGTTGGGAAAAGCTGCGTTCTGTGCAGCACAGGGGTGGAGAAAGCACCATTCATTTTGAGTTTTCTTCATTTAAAATGATAATTAGTGAGAGATAATATCCCTCAGTAGCCAATTTCGCCTCTGATTATTTGCTTAAATATGGTAATTGTGTGGTTTTGTTTTGCTCTCCCTTCGACATGCTTCCTAAAGTCTTTGTGATGTTAGGGGGTTGGGGGACTCATTATTATCTCCGAAGTAACCATGGAAATATCTAATTAGACATTATTCAGGGTAGAATGGCCCAGGTTGCAGGAAGTCTTTGTGGCACAGCACGTTTAACTATACAAGGACTCTCTTGGCACCCCCCAGATTGTATAGTCCCATCTTCTGAGACTGCAGAGGAGCTGAATCCAGGCTGTGAGAGACCTGTCCTCTGGTCCCAGCTCTAGCCTCTCTAGACAGGTCTTACTTCTCAGAAAATCAGGGAAAGGGAACCGAGGAGATTGGAGATACATCACCGAAGGTGCAGTGTTCAGTGCTGGCCGCTTCATTCCCACACTGCCTTTGGCAGATCCTGTTGGATTCTTTTACTGTGTTAGAACGCTTAAGTACCCCCAAAACTAGAAGAGGAAGAGTTCTGCTTTTGTTAAAATATAAATAGGTGTTCTGAATATCATGTGTACATGAGGAGACTGGGATGTATGGCCACGTGCTCTCACTGTCAGACACAGGATAGCAGGCATCCAGGAGGACTCTATGCTTCCAGTAGAGGATTAGGTTATAGCGTCTGTTTAGAAATCTGGAAAGAGGGTGGTGCCTGTGGCTCAAAGGAGGAGGGTGCTGGCCCCATACACTGGAGGTGGCAGGTTCAAAGCCAGCCCTGGCCAAAAAAAAAAAAGAAATCTGGAAAGAAACACTCAATTCAGAAGGATGAGAATTAGGGGGCTACCAATGGTGGGGGCAGATGGAGTAGAGGCAGAGGGGGCAGACTGCATGTGAGGGTTGCAAGTGAGGGCTGCAGTGTCTGCCAAGTACAGACAGGGTGACACTGAGATTTCATCCAAGTTTTACTGCAATACCAGGCAATGCATCTATGATAATGATACGAGGGCTCAGCTTCAGTTAGCTCCTTTGTGGTACACCCCAGACTCCTGGGCACGGCTCAGAGGGCTATGGGTTACCTGAGAGTGGACACCTGCCCATCTTGTCCTCAACCTGAGGGGGTTTTGAGTCAGACTGTGTTATGATTCGTTATTTCACTTTCAGAAACACATCAACAGCGTCCTTACTGATTCGCTCACCCAAGTCTCAGTGTTCTCAGCCTCTTGGTGTTGCTGGGAGGATTTCCTTTGTGTCTTCCCATGTGCATTTTATGATTCTTGATTGTATCTCAAAACTTTCATAATGACCCACCTGCCAACCCCACATCTCCGTTCCCTGCATCACATGTTCCCATCACTTTGGACCTCCTGGAATGTCTAGAATGCCCCACACTCTGTTACCTCTGAGGCTTTGTCCATGTCCTTCCTTAGTCTTTCTTCCCTCTCTGCCTGGAGAACCCTGAATCACCCTTTACAACAAAGCTCAAATATCAATTCCTCCTTAAACCACCCCGGTTTGCATAACATGCACTTTCATAAAACCATGATATCCTGCATTGATTCCAATATCATACCTAAGCACATAGTAGGTGCTCAATAAAGGTTTGATTAATTAATTAGCACAGCATTCTCCTGTGACTTATAGAGGATATCATGTCTTCATTACATTGGATGAGTTGCTTAAGTTGGGTGGAGTTAGTTTGGGATGAGCCTTGTTGGGTTGACATGGCTTAAACTGGTATTTAGTTAGGATCAGAATAAACTCAAGGTAAGAGAAATGAGAAAGCCTCATCCTATGGACTCAGGTCCAGAACAAGCAGAGCCCCAGTTTCCTACCTCACTTAATAGCTCCTTCTCAAGAATAGTATGGGAGGGGAGGGGGGAGGATGGGTGGAGGGAGGTAATTGGTGGGAACACACCTACGGTGCATTTTACAAGGGTACATGTTAAGTTTACTAAGTGTAGAGTATAAATGTCTTAACACAATAACTAAGAAAATGCGGTGAAAGTTATGTTAACCAGTTTGATGAAAATATTTCAAATGGTATAAAAAAAAAAGCACATTGTACGCCATGATTGCATTAATGTACACAGCTATGATTTAATTTTTTTAAAAAAGAGTACTGTGGATTGAAGATGGGGGGAAAAAGTACTCTCCTGCAAGGATCATAGCTGTTATACTATTAAGTTGCAGCAAGGCCTGTCAACTCAGCCCTTGATATCAGAGTGAAAGTGTAATATTGTAGAATATATTGTCATGGCCCCCCCATTTCCTGGTGTACAGCTCCTAAAAGCCTTGGAATTTCTGGGGTGATGAGTATTTTTTGTATGCTGATGAGATGACTGGTGTCTGGGGACCCCAGGTTGCTTCTGAATGAGGGTTGTTCACCCTAGGACCTAGGCATGATTAGATGGTTGGGACTTTATGGCTCACCCCCAGGGGCCGAAGGTTACATTGGTAACCAGTGAGCAAGAATATAATCAATTATGCCTATTAGTAAAGCTTCCATCAAAGCCAAAAAAATCCTTTTGCAGGTTCTGGACGGTGCCTGGAGGGAAGCTCCATGCCCCTTCCTTCCACAAGTCATTTTATGCATCTGCTTATCATCTGTGTCTTTTGCAATATCCTTTGTAGTAAATGAGTAAATGTAAGTGAAGTGTTTCTGTGAGGTGCTCTAGCAAATTAATCAAACTCAAAGAGGGAATTTTGGGAACCCCAATTCATAGACAATCCATAATGAAGAGATAAGCACCCCATGCTCAGACAGTTCGCTTCACGTGCTCCTCCAGGAGAATGGCTCTGGGAGAGATTTCTTTGATGATGGAGTATCTGCCTACAACCTGCAGATATGCAAAGACACTCTCACAAAGGAATCTGAGAGCTAGTCTGTGGTCGCAGCTGGAAGCTTGAATGCCAGTCCCCAGGCGTTGGGTTCTGTTCTCTGTCTTCTTCCTTCATTAACATTATAATCTCTGGTTTTGGTTTGGGTCATCAAGAACAGACAATCAGTCTCTTTTATGTTTTTACCCCAAACAAAATCAATTGTATATGTATTCCTCAACCTTCACACTGAATTATAATCTTAATGATAGTTTCCTAATCTTACTTTACTTCTTTGTATCTGTGTTAAATTCTTACTGAATGTTTGAGAGTATATAAAATAATCAGTACAGTTAGGCCTGGTCGCTGACCTGAGCAAGTCTCAACCTCTCTTCAAATCAATCATCCTGTCTGCAGTTCTTCTTCCCTGCGTCTCTGATCAGAGGGCTCCATGAACACTTTCACCATAAGAAGCATCGACCACAACCTGGGGCTTCTGACTGGTATCTGAAGTGGGGGGCAGTCTAGTGGGACTGACCCTCCACCTCACCCTGGATGCTAGCTCCAGGCAGAGAGCCGTGTTGCATACCACCTGAATTACAGGATCTCGGCTGGCGTCTGCCGCAGAATTGGTCATGGGAGGAGACATCCCCACACAGACTTTGTGACCAGAAGTGGAGTGAGGTGAAATGCTCTGTCGTGTTGACTACGTAAGAGAAGAGCACACACACTTTAACTTTTTTCTTTTCTCGCTGAAAGAAACACTAACTCTAATGTCCACTTCAGAAGAAAGGAGAATTTACACTCAACCCACCTACTTGTCTTGGCTTTGTACTAGGACAGAGTCGAAGCTTCCAGAATAACACTAGGTACTCATCAAGGGGATATGAGACAGGGCCAGGATGTGAATCCAGGACAGGCTCCCAAAAGGGTGGTTCTTCCTAGAAGGGGCTGAGAGGGATCTTAGGCATGAGAAATAATTGTGTGCCTGGAAATTTCTAATTTTGTCAACTCCACAGTTCATCACCCTCTGTTGAACAGTGGTAACAGTCAACCCAGGAGTCTGTTAGACCTGGGTTCAAATCCTCTTAACTAGATATTATCAAAAGATCACTATCTTTTCACCATTTGTATTTCCAAGGAAGGGAAGAAATTTCTACTGTACTTCCTGAGAAGGAAAATCCCCAGAGAGACACATCCCTCCTGTCTCTCCTCCTCACTCATCTGGAGGAGAGGAGGGCCCTACTCAAATGATTCATCTGGAAGAAAAACCCCTGGAATACAAGTATTAACTCTGTCTGGCCTCAAGGATCACCCTGCTTCTCTACCGTGAACTTGTATCACACACCTGAGTGTGATCAACAAACTTAAGAGAGCTGGTCAATTCAATCCTGGAGGAAAGTGATAGGACATCCACAGTGGCCACACCTCTACACTGTAGTCTCCGTCAGCCTTGGGTGTCGTATAATAAGGTGGCATTTAAAATGTCATGTTTCAGCTCCTGTGCCTTATTTCCTGCTGGTTTTGAATGTTAACAGGGCTACAGAACTTACAGATCAGTCGCCCTCTTCCCTAACAGGTGTGTAACCCTGGCCACCTGCACAACTACCCCAGGTCTCGGTTTCCCTGTCTGAAAAATGAGAACAGCACTGCCTGTCATCAAAATGTTGTGGAAAATAAATAAAGCAGCATATGCAACACTGCCTGGCACCAAAGAGAGTGTCAGTTCCTTCCCATCTCCACTTTGGGGAAAAATGCACTGATAACCTGGCCTTGTGGTGTTCTTGCCACATTCTTCCTCTTACCCCAGTCCAAGTCCATTCTCCTCTATGTTCCCTATTGTAACTAAAGGAATCTCTTTCTACCCATTTGCTCTGGGTGTGGACACCTAGATCCATACTTACGGGACAGATCTCTGCTTCAAGCTCCCCATCTTGTACCTCCATGAGGATGTCTCAGAACACCCCAAATAAAACATGGACTAGAACTCATCCCCTCCTGCCCAGACCCCCAGCCTGTGCCTTCCCTCAGCCTCCTATGTAGAAATCATAATCACCAGACCACCCTCTCCTCCCTGCTCCTGCCCTGGGTCTCTTGTCCAGCAGTTCCCATCTGGATCCATCCAACCTCCTTCTCCTGTCCTCGTCCAGCAGGCACTGCAGAAAGCTCAGTGACCACAGCTGCCAGCTGTCCTGTGTGTTGACTACTTACCGTCTTACCCCCAAGGCTGCAGGTTTCCAGGGACAGGGCTTGTGAAGTCCACTTCTCCACAGTGTCCGTGTCGTTTCCTAACAGAAATCAGCATAAAGAAGCACAGTAACGATGTTAGTGAAATCTGAAGTGGATTGATCTATCCTCTGTTCACCATTCTCTCCTGCCCAGACATAACCTTGTTTTAGTAGTGGTAGTGAAGAGTTGTCAGCAACATGACATTAGACATTATTAATATTAGAAGGTGAAAAATCATGTTGGCGCACTCACCATTTTACCAGCTTCTATTTTTTTCTAACTCAATGTTGTAAGTGATCTCAAGCAGCCAGCTGGCAAGTTTCTTACATAACGAGCCAGGAGTATCTGTCCAGGTTAAGATTGGTATGATAATAGCTTAGTTACCAAGCTCTATTTGCAGTGAGCCTCAGGGAATAAATCGCTTCTGGTCCCAAAAGGCAGTATTTGAAAGACCTAATTCTCTGTCCCCACCTCAACCTTGACTGTGATGGTTTCAGTTTAGTCAATGCTTCCTGTCTTTAAAAAAAAAAAAAGTGCGCATTCTCCCATTTGAATAAACTGTAAAATGCCTCTCCTGTCCAGCGCTCATCCCAGGCCCTTCACAATTTGATTTCCGAAACTCCAGCCCACAGAAGTCATGTTGAACGACAAGAATAAGTCAAAGCATGTTGGCCGGGCTTACACCTGGAAAACAAAAGCAAGAAAAGGGACCTGACAGCGTCTTGACACTTACTAGCATGAAGAAAGCAGTGATGTAGCCTCAGCCTGGCAAATAAAAAGGAGCAGCCATGCTGGCATGCCACCCTGGCCTATGCCCGGAGGAGAGCTCGGTGTGTGACAGGTGTGCACCTGGGAGTTCACGGTCAGCAGCCACATCCTGCAGACTTATTCCAGGCACCAGAGAGTTTCTCTTGCCTGTAGGTGCAGGTTCAGAGCCGAGGCAGGGACGGTCTGCAACTTAGAAAGATGCTAAAGCAAGCTGAGGGTCACAGCTGCAGCCAGAACATCGCCCCAGTGCGGTAAGGTAAGTGTCAGTCACTGAGGCCTCGAACCAAAGGCCCCCGGCTAACTCATTCCAACTGAGTATTTCCTGGGTAACTTCTGCGTCCCAAGGGCTGTGCTAGCCACATTATGCCACACGTGACAATCCTTCTGGAAGAGAGTGCCCACAATTTTCTTTTGTTAATGCAATATGGTATTTCTTTTGTTTGTTTGTTTTTTGTAGTTTTTGGCTGGGGCTGAGTTTGAACCTGCCACCTCTGGCATATGGGGCCAGCACCCTACTTCTTTGAGCCACAGGCACTGCCCCCAACAATATGGTATTTCTTAAACAAAGTTAAACAGAAGGAAAACAACCATTTTTACACTTTCAGCGAAATTCAAGTAATAAACTAAAAGGAGTATCCACTGGGCAAGGCGTCAACAGCAGAGCCTGCACCACGGCTTTGCAGATGAGCACTTCACATGTGCCTTGTGAACCCAAGGCTGTTGGCATGAAAACAACCCAGCTCTAAAATTCCGAAACACCTTCTGGTTGTTCCATGAAGATATTACCCAGCAGTCTGTAGAGAGGGTTTAGAGTCACTAAGTAAGCCTTGCAGGGCTGGAAGAAGGAAACATCAAGAAGGCTGCAGAGGTAAGCAGAGGGTGGCGTGAGGATGGTTCCCAACCTGCTCCTTTTGTACCCCAGCCCACCACGGGTTGCTATCTCTGCTGTGCCCACCGCCCCTGGAATTCTCTCAATGCTTCCCAGCCTAATCCTTCACCTGTGGAACTCCTATTTATTTAATAACTTTCATAACTCAACTCATTTTTCCCTTTTCCAAGGAAGTTTTCTTAGACTGTCAAGACCCAGACCCAGCCTCCTCTGTGTTAGTTTTATAGCATTTATCAAAGCTGATGTGTTGGCACCAATGTGACATATGTCTATCTTTTCCATAAGCCCCATGAAAGCAGAACCACATCTGTCTCTGCTCCCTACTGAGTGCCCAGCACCTAGTTCAGAGCCTGACTCCTCAGGAGCACTCAGTAACAACTGCGTAATGAATGCGGCACTGTCCCCTGTCCCCACCAACACGGGCTGCCCTGCTGAGCCAGGCCTGAGACATTGCCTCACTCAGCCTGCCTCAAAGTGTGCCCTACAGAAGAATAGTTCCAGAGAACGCTGATCGCTTTTATACCTATTATTTTTAAAAAGAGTTCTTGAATCTGCATTAAATCAGTCAAGAAATACAGGTTTCCACATTCTTATGTGTCTTTACTTCTCAGACCACTCCACTGTGTGGAGACTCTGGAAGTAGGAACTCACCGAGCAGAACACCCGACTCAGCTCCTCCACCAGCCGGGCCGCTTGCCCCTTGTGCTAACCCTGGACTTTCTACTCCTTGTGTCAAATCACCAGTCACTGAGCACATAGTGGTGTAATCAGTCAGTGCTGAAGGGTAGGGGCAGAAAGGTAGGGCGGGAGCAGATACGCCTCGCAGAGCCAAGAACTTATACAATTGGGGAGATGGTTTTAACAAAAAGAATACAGAGAGATATTAATTTGGGGGATTTCACAAAACCATGTGACTGTGTGAATCCATGGGTAGAGGACTGCTTTGAAATCCAATCCAGGCTGTTTGGCCATCTCTGGTGCTCTGTGACAAGACAGCCCCACAGCTCTTTGAGGTAGGGACATGTCTTCTCAGCTTGTTGTATTCATCACTCTTCCCAGGCAACGGTATCTGGGCAACGTCCCAGCACATGGTAGGTCCTCAGTCGATGGTGGTTTATGAAAAGTTAGGAGGGAGGATAGAAGGTCTGATTTATTTTCAAAGCTCTGAGAAGTTTTCTCACATCAGGAAGTTCACTTACTTAAACACGGAAGATTTATGAAGAATCTCTTTTTAAATTAACTAAAGTACAGCATAAAGGTTGGGAGTAAGTTACAGGATATTCCAGCTTCTCTTCTTGTACCTCCTCCTCCTGCAGCTTCAGTGACTCTACCTCTTCTGGTTCCCACCTTATCCTGGGAGGCTGGGGAGACTCCACACTGGGCACTCAGAGAGGCGCCTGAAAAAACCTGACCTTGAACGTCAGTCACATGCCTGGATGGTCTAATGCACAGGAGGCCTTGTAGGGAAAACATGGGCTTAAGAGTCAGCAACCTGGGGTGGCGCTGTGGCTCAAAGGAGTAAGGCGCCAGCCCCATATGCCGGAAGTGGCAGGTTCAAACCCGGCCCAGGCCAAAAACTGCAAAAAAAAAAAAAAAAAAAAAGAGTCAGCAACTTCTCATTAGACTCACCTGGAGAGCTCAGTCAAGACACTCCTCCCTAGCCCCACCCTGAACCAATTAAATCATAATATCTGGTAAGGGGGTCTAAGCATAAGTGTGTTTTAGGAGCTCTTTACAGGAGTATACTGTGCAGCCTGGTTAGAAAACTACTGGATGTGCCCTTAATTAATTATGTGAACAGAGGTAGGCACATTAAATCATCTGGCCCTCAATATTCTCATCTGTAGAACGTGTGGGATAAACAGTGTCATCCCTAATGCTCTGTTGAGAGAGAAAAGGATTAAGTCTGTGTTGCTTGGCAGGCATCTGCTAAGTGTTGAGTGAATTCCCTTATACGGTTTTTACTCCTTCTATAGGACAAAAATGTTTGTAGCCACTACGGGCAAGATCTTGTGACAAATGCAAAGATGTAAGATATGGCCCTGCTCACAAGTAGTTTATAAACAAGATTTAAATCTGTCAGTTACCCAAGAGTGAAAGGCAAGAGAGAGAGAGATGGTGAATGGATGGATAGATGGGGGAGTGGGTAGATAGGAGGGTGATAGATAGAAAATGTCTCCCCTGTGATGTATTCTAGAGATCCTTTTGATTCTTCACATCCCTTTCTAAATCTTAGCACCATCCTAATATGAATTCAGGGGTAAAGGGGGTACACTGTTGTTTTATAAAGTATATACAATCAGAATTTTATTTCTGTGTTTATTTTATAGGCCGTAAGAATGTATGTATTAAGATGTATATTAACTGTAACTGTTACACTTACTGGTTCAAGACCACTAACAGCAGTGGTCTATGCCTGCTTTCATTTTATTATAATTTAATCACATAAAGAATATCTATATATCCATACCCATCACCTAAGCCAGGAATGAGAACATTACCTCTTACTGAATCTATGACTTTCCTCATCCCATTCCCTTGCCTTCCTCTCCAAATTAAGTCTGGAAATAATAATTTCTTAAAATTTTGTAGGTTTTTTTTTTTTTTACCATAGTTCTAATAAAAGTTTTATCATACACCCCCATGCGTGCACATGATCACATACATCTAAACTACATATATTATTTGGTGTTGCTTATATCTTAACTTTTAAAAAGGGTCTCACACTGCAAGTAGCCTCCTAGGTCTTATTTTTTAACCAAATATTATCCTAGTAAGATTTATCCCAGTTTCACATGGATACAGTTCATTCATTTTCACAGCTGTGTAGCAGTCCCTTGTGTGACCACACCACTGTATCTTCCTCTGCTCCCTTTTAGTGGGGATTTGGGTGGTTTGTAATTGCATAATATTACAAAAGTACTGGTATTTACATTCTCAAACGTGTCTGCTGTTACCCATGTGCAAGAGCTGCTCTTCAGCGTATGCTTAGGAGTGTAATTACTAGGTTATCAGTATGTGAATGTTTAATTCTACAAGTTCATGGGTAAATGTCTCCCAATGAGGAGACACTGAGTTAAAGTCAGCCACAAATATATAAGAAAGCTTAAAATAAGAATTTAATTACTTGTTCAACAAACATTTATGGTTGAACACACCAGATACTGTGCTCCACGCTGGAAACAAAAGTGTCGAAGACAGAGAAGAGCCCTGCAACTCAGTAGGCAGCACAAGTCAGGGGGAAATTAGCACAGAGTACCATGATTGCAGGGAGAGGGAGCATTAGCTCCTGCTGGGGCAGAGATGAAGGCCCCTAATTCAAAGTCGGAAGACAATGATGTGTATTAGAGCAAGCCATCTAGTCCAACCCCGTCATATTCTAGGCAGGGACATAAATGCCTAGAATGAGTGAAACTTGGGGAAAAAGTAGATGATTAGTTTTAAAATATGATATATAAAACAAAAATGATACAATCTCATTGCTAGATTGTTGTGATTTTATTTATTTTATTTGTATTATTAAACTTTAGAGACAGAGTCTCACTTTGTCACCCCTTGGTAGTATGCCATGGCACACAGGAACCTCCAACTCTTAGGCATAGGGAATTCTCTTGCCTCAGCCTCCCTAGTAGCTGGGACTGCAGACACCCACCACAACGCCCAGCTATTTTTTTGTTGCACTTTGGCTGGGGTCGGGTTTGAACCCACCACCCTCAGTGTATGGGGCCAACACCCTACTCACTGAGCCACAGGCACCGCCCTGTTGTGATTGTAAAAGGAATACGTCATCTAAAGAATTTAGCAGAGTGATGGACACATGGGAAACAATGGTATAATGTTAACTATTATAATTATTCTGGCTCAGGCAGTTGCGTGCTTGATGTTCCATTCATGAAGATCAGAGGATCAGAGGAAGAGTTTTGGGGTCAGAGATACTCACATGCAGAAGGTGCTGGTTAGAAAAGTCTGAACTCAGAGACACAGATGATGCTCCCGTTATCTACTGGAGCTCCAGGGAAAGACAAGACCCTCCAGGGACAGCACATGTAAGTGAGAAGACTGAAGCCATCTTCCTGCAGATTGCTAACCTTTAAATGGACAAAACAAGTAGAGCCCACAAAGAAAACAAGAGAAATAAAATAAAAGATGCCACAAGATTTCAGGGAGAGGTACAAGGAAGCCAGGGGCGGACAGAGTCTTAAGGAGGAGGTAACCCCACTGAATGACAGGAAGACACCCAAAAAAGATCTATCGGAATTACCAACAAAGACGATTTTGGAAACCTTGGGAAATTTAATGTCAGTAGAATGTTAAAGGCTGAAGCCTACATGTCTCAAGTTTCAGTGGGAACATTAAGCGAAGAAGAAAAAGGAATTACTAATACAAGCAGATAAGAGAAAAGGAGGTAGCTGAGGAAGCCTGAGCTCAAATAAATCTATTTGAAACATGCAGAGACTTAAACATATTAATAGATTAAAGGTCCTAGTTATCAAGCTTTGGTCAGATTCAAAATATGCAAATATCCTTTCCCATTGCATAGCTTGTCTATTTGTTTTGGTGGTTGTCTCCTTAGCTGTACAGAAGCTTTTCAGTTTAATTAAGTCCCATTTGTTTGTTTTTGTTGATGTTGTGATGGCCATGAAAGTCTTCTTCATAAAGTCCTTCCTAGGCAAATATCTTCAAGTGCTTTTCCCATGCTTTCTTTGAGGATTTTTAGTGTTTCATGCCCTAAATTTAGGTAGTTCATCCATCTTGAATCAATTTTTGTGAATGGAGAAAGATGTGGGGCCAGTTTCAGTCTTTTACATGTGAATACCTAGTTCTCCCAGCACCATTTACTGAATAGGGATTCTTTCCCCCAGTGTATGTTCTTGTTTGTCTTATCAAAGATTAGGTGGCTAGAAGATGTTAGTTTCATTTCCTGGTTTTCTATTCAGTTACAAATGTCTTTAGCTCTATTTTTGTGCCAAGATCATGCTGTTTTGACCACTATGGCCTTGTAATACAACCTAAATTCTGGTAGGCTTATGCCCCCAGCTTTGATTTATTACTAAGAACTGCCTTAGCTATATGCATTTTTTTCTGGTTCCATACATAGAACTCTAATCAACATGAAAAAAGCCAACAATCCCTTATATCAATGGGCAAGAGAGATGGACAGAACCTTCTCTAAATAAGACAGACAAATAGTTAACAAACATATGAAAAATGCTCATCATCCCTAATTATTAGAGAAATGCAAATCAATTCCACCCTGGGATGTTATCTAACCCCAGTGAGAATGGCCCACATCACAAAGTCTCAAAAAGATGCTGGCATGGATGTGGAGAGAAGGGAACACTTACACTGCTGGTGAGACTGAAAACTAATACAAACTTTTTGGAAGGAAGTATGGGGAACCCTCAAAGAACTCAAGCTAGACCTCCCATTTGATCCTACAATCCCATTACTGGGCCTCTACCCAGAAGAAAAAAAAAATCCTTTGACATAAGGACATTTGCACTAGACTGTTTATCACTACTCAACTTACAATCACCAAAATGTGGAAACAGCCTGAATGCCCACCAACCCAGGAATGGATTAACAAGTTGGTGGTATATGTATACCATGGAATACTATTCAGCCATTGAAAAATATAGAGACTTTACATCTTTTGTATTAACCTGGATGGAAGTGGAACACATTATTCTGAGTAAAGCATCACAAGAATAGAGAAGCAAGAATCCTATGTACTTAATTCTGATATGAGAATAATTAATGATCTAGTACATGGTGGGGGTGAGAGGAAGGAAAGAGGAGAGAGAGGGAAGGAGGAGGGGGTGGGGGATGACGGTGTGTGACACACCTTTTGGGGGCAGGACCCAATTATAAGAGGAACTTTACCTAACAAATGCAATCAATATAACCCGGTTCTTTGTACTCTCAATGAATTCCCAACAATAAAAATAAAAGATAGTATCTATAAGCATTGTTATAAGGACCAAATGAAATACTGTTTGAAATCACTGCATTTACCTGGTACACAGGATATAGTTAGTAAATGATAGCTGTTACTATTATCAATACAATATACATTTTTGAAGGTGTTTTTTAGATTGAAATTCTTTGCATCATTGGATGATTCAACACACACACACACATGCAAAATAGATAGAAGCAAAGAAACCAGTGAAAAGAGAACTGGAGTGTTTCTCTCAGGTGAGTGGAAATTCTGAAGTGCTAGTTCCTTTCAGTTCTGTCTGCATGTGGTGCTTGTCTTTCTGCTTTTGTGATACCTCCCTTGGGAGAATCGTCTCCAATTCCAACGAGGTTGTTACAAGAGATGCAAAGTCTCCGTCTTTTTAATGGCTGAGTAGTATTCCATGGTATACATGTACAGTTTATTAATCCCTTCATGTGTTGAAGGGCACTTGGGTTGTTTCCATATTTTTGCAATTGTGAATTGTGCTGCTATAAACATTCACATGAGAATGTCTTTATGATAAAATGTCATTTTTTTCTTTTGGGTAAACCTAGGAGTGAGATGGCAGGATCAAATGGAAGGTCTACTTTCAGTTCTGTGAGGAGATGCCACACTTCTTTCCATAAAGGCTGTACTAGGCTGCAGTCCCACCAACACTGTATGTGTGTTTCCTTCTCTACACACCACGCCAGCATCTTTTGCTTTGGGACCTTAGGATGTGGGCCATTCTCTCTGGGGTTAGGTGATATCTCAAAGTGTTTTCGATTTGCATTTCTATGATGATTAGGAATGCTGAGCATTTTTTCATGTGCTTGTAGGCCATTGATCTGTCCTTATGGGGCTCCTATGGGAGAAAAAGTCAATAAAAATTCAAGTGGGAGATAGGGTGGAGGTTGGGTAAGTTCCCACCCAGTGAGTACATTGCATGGATAAGTATATTACATTGCTTACTTCCTGGGTAAGCACATAAATACAACTTGGACTTTAACTTTACAGAATTAAACTATGTAACTTAATCATGTGTGCCCCCCATACTAATTGGAAATAAAAAATTTTAAATCAGAAATAAAAATCTTCAAATTAAGAATTTGAAAAGAGAAGCCCTTAACTGATGGAATAAAAGCCCTCTGAGTGGGAAGTATTTAAGCCCTCTTCCCATGAGCTAGAAGTTAGATGAGTTTTGCTTTGGAGCCAATAGACCGTTTCCTTTGGTGCCCAGCCTATTCAGACAAAGGAGTTATTCTAGATAATCAAGTATTATCTCTGAGTCTTTCAGATCCAATATCTATAACTTTTACTAGTGCAGTATTCCCATTGTTTTCTAGAATCTGTAAGAATGAATTATCTACTATCCAGTCATCTCATTTTATTCAGAAAACTTCGATCCTAGACTTTTATGTCACTGAACTAAGGTAATAATAAGTATGATAATGAATTATTAATGGACATAGAAATTATATCCACAGCTTCCAAATCCAGGTTTAGAAATAGTCCATTCACATATAAGTGAACAAAATCTCTGTTCTCATGGCTAACACAGATTATTTCTACTAGACCCTCCTGTCCTTACAGATTTATTTTTATGTATCTTAAAAAAATATAAAACTACAAATGACCTATGCTTCTTCAGTAAAAACTAGAGTCTATTTTCACCTTATGATGGGACTAAGACTTTCAGTCTCCATTTCCCTAAGTCCTATCAGCTTAGAAAATTCATAATATTTGACATTGGGAAGAGTAAAAGGAGGGACCATTCCTGAGAGCATCTCCTGAGCTCTTATTTGTCACCCTTCTGCCATGTTGCAGCTGTGTGGCTGTGGATCACTGATCTTTTTCCTCTAACACTCAAAGGATTTTATTACTATGTAAAGAATAGAAGGCATAATGTATTAATATTAGAATTTCCTAGCACAGAATCCTTAAAGAACTCAAAATAAATCTTCCATTTGATCCCACAATCCCATTAATAGGTATCTACCCAGGAGAAAAAAAAATAATTTTATCTTAAATACATTTGCCCTAGATTGTTTATTGTAGCTCACTTTATAATTTTCAAGATATGGAATCAATCCAAGTGCCTACCAACCCATGTATGGATTAATAAACTAATATATACATACCGTGGAATACTATTCAGCCATAAAAAGGTGGAGGCTTTATTTCCTTTATATTACCCTGGATAGAGTTGGAGAACATTCTCCTTAGTAAAGTATCACAAGAATGGAAAAGCAAATATCCAATGTATGCACTGGTAATATGAAGCCAGTAGAGAAATAAATACACACCCACACAAGAGAAAAACTCAATTAAGTTCAAGTTGGGAGAAGTAGTCAGGAGAAAGGGGGAAGATGGAAGGAGGGAGGGGGTTTGGTATGTTCTTACCTAACAGGCACAATGGGGGGGGTACATGGCATACCTACTGGGAGAGGGGCACAGCTGTAACAGGGACTTTACCTAACAAACATAAACAACAGAACTTAATCATTTGTAGCCTCATATTAATCGGAATTAAAAAAAAAATTCCTGCCACATAATAAACACCCAGTAAACATTAGTAGAAGATAAGTTTGAAAATTTTACAGACACATAAAGAATGCTCTAGCAAAAACAAAGAATCAAAAGAGAACATAGAGATTTGCCCCCACAAAAAAATGTTTTGTGGAGGCTCTGAAACCCCAGGAGGCAGAGAAATCCATCAGGTCACATAACCAGTCAGAAGCCTCACTGCACCTTGAACATGGGTCTTTCAAATCCCAACCAAGAGCTTTTGGTTCATGCCAAATTGTACCATGAAGGGCAGTCTAAAGAATCTGGGCTTTGTCCTGTGAACAATAAAGCTCTATCAAATAGTTACAAGGAGTGACATGATGAATTGCTCATTAGGGTTTGACACCGTGTGTGTAATAACCGACAAGGACCAGGGCTGGGGGAAGAGCTCCTGCCCTGCAGACAGGAGGCTCCATTTATCTGGTGAGCTCTCTCTATTCCTAAATTTAATAAACCATAAAAATTCTGACTTCCAACAGACACCTTAAAATAATCAAAGAGTCCACAAAAATGCCAACAGATGCACAAATTCAGTTTCCACATGTCTGCCCTAGCTCCAGCAGGCTCCCGAGTCCCTGAAAGCACTTGGTATGCATTGAGCTGATCAAAAATCATCAGTGAAAACATATTTCATCTGTGGGCATAATTTTTTTTTTGGTTCAGAGTGACTTTCACTCCTGACTTTAAAAAAAAAATAAAGTACCAAAAATAAAAGAGAGAAAAAAAATGAAAAGCAAAGTCTTTATATCAAAGTCTTATTGATTTTTTTTTTCATTTACAAAAGTCAACCATGCCTTCTATTAAAAATAGAATGTCTAAGGGCCTGAACTACGTCCCACCAAGAACCCAAACTTTCTGCTGACTTCAAGGAGGGCTTCTTGATTAGAACAAAAGCAAAGAGGCCAAGAGAGGGTTAGGAAATCAAATCCCAAATCCAGGACTTCAAGCGATAGCTTTCTTATTCTATCACTACCTTCCACAAAGTTTTGAGTTGAAATATCACAGGGGAGGTATCAAAGGACTTTATGAGAAGTGCCATGTGTGAGTGAAAGCAAGACAGCCAACAGACATCTGAGCACCTGTTTTGACGCAGATGCTGCACTGGAAGTGGCAAACACATTACTTTCAAAACTACCTTTGTAGATTCACTGCCCGCCCCTTCCCACCATCTGTCCCATATACACGTAACATCCAACCTGCAATTTGCAGCACAAATATAAACGTGTTATTGACCCCAACATCTCCAAGTTGTTGCCTGTGTTTTTACCCTTTCATCCTTCAACAACCATCCTAAGAGTCTGAGATCACTCTGGGCACTCTAAAATTATGTTTAAGTATATGCTTTCTCTGTAGAAATGGAAACTCATCCTACAAAGGCATCAGGCTTTATTCACTTCATACCTGCTGTACCTTTTGTGTAGGTGAATGATAGATGTTTCTTGGAGAATATAAGGGCAAATGAAGAAGGGATGAGTCAAGCACAGATTCTGCCATCAAAGATGCATCAAGAAGTAGCAGCAGGAGAAATTAACTGAAAGCCCAAGCTAAACGCAAAATAGGATGCAAAGTGCTCAGAGAAAGCCTTTAGAAGCAGAAACTGGAGAATAGCCACTGCTTCAGAATAAGAGTAGGCATCCTGGAAGAAGTGGCATATGAACTTGAACTTATAGGATGTCTGGAACTAAACCAATTGAGGCAAGCTGGTGCTTGTAAATATTAAAGGCAGTTTAAGCAAAAGCCTGGGTCCATAGTGGGTGTTAAATAAATGGAAACTAATACTAATGCTCTAGCTAGTGACAGTGCTTCTATTTTACTTCATATATACTTTAGCCATCCTAACACTGGATTCTATGGCCATATGAGTTAGAAATTGATATGCCTTACAAACTATGAAGATGTTATATTAATATCCCTTGCTTAACTGTGCATGAAGGATATTGGAATCTAGTTTGTATAACTTTGGACCTAACATTTACTCGTGAATATGTTTGAAATGGAAAAGACATTGCTGTGTCCTTATTCTACTTTTGATGGCCAGAAATCAGCTTGTATCATTCATTTTCCCATCAGAAATGCTCTATGGGCAGCAAGTATCCTTCCCTTCAACCAGATGCTCTTGCCTCTAAAAGAGTACAAGATACACATGAACTTTAACCCTGACAATAGTTGGTTAAGAAACAGTGATATAGGGCTCTTTCTTTTCAAATAAGATACATAACAGTTATTCTGCCTCCTCCTAGAAAGAAGAAAGGCAAGACATGCTTCATAAGGTTATTAATGCTCATAGAGGCCATGCTAGACTGTCAGTTCTATTGGGGATATTTGCCTTTGCTGGACACTGATAAATGCTAAATATATATAGAAGAGAATGTAAGTGCTCAATAAATATATACCCAATGAAATTATTGAATACAGCATTGCAATATAACTTCATAAAGCCTGGTCATGAAAGAGAAGGGACACAGACTTCGGAGAATTATTTCAGAAAGGTTACTACATAAATAAATTGTAGCAACAACAATAAATTTGAAGGAGAGGCATGTCTGATTTCCAGATATGACAAGTTATCTTACCTCAAATATAGTTTTCTATTAAAAACAAAACAAAAACAGTGACACATGCAAAAAACAAGGAAGTATCCTGTCTACACACAGAAAAGAAAACACAGTCAATAGAAATAGTTCCTTGGGAAACACAAATATTAAACCTACTATACAAAGACTTCAATTTGGCTATTGTAAACATGTTCTAAGAACCAAAGGAGCATATGTGAGCAATGTCTGACTGCACAGAGAACATCACTAAAAAGATAGAAAGTATTTTTTAAAATGTAGTTCAGCCATGGTAGCTCATGCTTGTAATCCTAGCACTTTGGGAAGCCAAGGTGGGAAGATCACTTGAGCTAAGGAGTCTGAGACAAGCCTGAGCAAATGCAAGACGTTGCCTCTACAAAAAAGAGAAAAATCACCCAGGCATGTGATACCTGTAATTCCAGCTACTTGAGAAGCTGAGGAAGAGGAACTCTGGAGCCTAGGAGTTGAGGTTGCAGTGAGCTATGATGATGCCACTGCATTCTAGCCCAGAAGACAGAGCGAGACCCTGTCTCAGAAAAGAAAAAGAAATTCTAGAATTGAAAAGTATGATACAATAAATGAAAAAATCAGGAGAACGGTTCAACAGTAGATTTCAGTTGACAAAAGAGTGATCTAACTTGAACACAGGTCAATAAAGATTACCTAATACAGAAATAGGAATTTGAAATTTTAGGTAAATGAATAAACTCTAAGCACACCAATCTATCAATGATGAATGTTCCAGAAGAAAGGAAAATATAGCAGAAATAATATTTGAAGAAATAATGAATGAAAACTACTCAAATTTGATAAACATTAGGATGTACAACCAAGAAGGTCAATGAACCTCACTAGGATAAACTCAAAAAGACAAACCCATAGGTACATCATGACCAAATTGTCAAAAACCAAATGCAAAGACAGAATCTTAAAAGCAATAAGACAGAAATACTCATTCTCTATACAAGATTCTCAGTAAGACTAACAAATAACTCTTCATCAAAAACTATGGAGATCAGAAAGCTGATAGAAGTAAGATGACACATTCAAAAAACTGAAAGAAAAAGAGCGTCAATCAATAATTCTATGTTCAGCAAAACTATTCTTCAAAGGTGAAGAAGATAATAAGACATTTCCAGGAAAACTCAAATGGAGAGAATTTTTCTTGAACAGATCTGCCCTATGAGAAATGCTAGAGAGGATGAATCTTCAGAATCTTCAGAGAATCTTTGGAAGAAAAGGGCACTAGACCAACAGTTCTCAACCTGTGGGTCCCAACCCCTTTTTTCCATTTGTAACAATGTGGCAATTAGGAAGGTTAAGAACCACTGCACTAGACAATAGTTCAAACTACACAAAGAAATAAAAAGCACTGGTAAAAGTATCTACATAAGTACATATAAAACACAATATAAATGTATTTTATTTATTTATTCATTTTGAGATAGAATCTCACTTTGTTGCCCTCAATAGAGTGCCATGGAATCATAGCTCTTAGCAACCTCAGACTCTTGAGCTCAAGCGATCTTGCCTCAGCCTCCCAAGTAGCTGGAACTATAGGCACCTGCCACAATACCTGGCTAATTTTTGGAGACAGAGTCTCACTGTTGCTCAGGCTGGTCTTGAACTCCTGAGCTCAGGTGATCCACCCACCACAGCCTCCCAAAGTGCTACAATTACAGGCCTGAGCCACCACACACAGCATAAATATATTTTAGTTGAAAATTCTTTTTATCCTATCTGATTTAATAGACAACTGCAAAAGCAATAATTATTATATAAAATTGTGTCAAAGAGTTTATAATGCATAAAGATGTATTTTATGATGATATTAACACAAATGGGAGCAATTTTTATTATTGAAACTACGTCTTACTTTGAACTAAATTGTCTTAAGTTATTAACTATAATCCACAGAGTAATAACTGTTTAAAAATTTAAAAAATCCAGTGTGATAAGGAACAAGGTAATTAAAATGGTACATTAGAACTTATCTATTTAATACAAAAGAAAGCAGTAAGGGAGGAAGACAGGAACAAAAATAAGAGACAGAAAACAGTAAAGCAGCAGCCATAAATCCCACCTTATCAGTAATCACATTAAATCTAAACAGATTAAACCCTCCACTCAAAAGCCTGAAATTGGCAGAATGTATTTTAAAGCATGATCTAACTATATGCTTGCTATAGCAGACACATTCTAGATTCAAAGACACAAATACACTGAAAGCAAAAACGTAGAAGAAAATATATACCAAGCAAACAGCAATCAGAACAGAGCTAGAGTGGCTATGCAAAGTATTCATGACACACAAATAGACTCTGAGACAAAGAAGGACGTTTTATAGCAACAAAAGAGTCACTCTATGAAGAAGCTATAGCAATGACAACATATATGTAGACTGGCAAAATATGTGAAGTAAACACTAGCAGAATTGAGTCAAGAAATAGACACCTGAGGCTCAGTGCCCATAGCACAGTGGCTACGGTGCCAGCCACATAAACCAAGGGTGGCGGGTTCAAACCCTGCCCAGGCCAACTAAACAACTGCAACAAAAAAAACAGCCAGCATTGGGTGGTGCCTGTGGCTCAAAGGAGTAGGGCACCTGCCCCATATGTCGGAGGTGGCAGGTTCAAACCCAGCCCCAGCCAAAAAACGCAAAACAACAATAACAAAAATCCAACACTGTGGTGGGCACCGGTCCCAGCTATTTGGGAGGCTGAGGCAAGAGAATCCCTTAAGCCCAAGAATTGGAGGTTGCCGTGAGCCATGATGCTATGGCACTCTACTGAGGGTGACGTAGTGAGACTCTGTCTCAAAAAAAAAAAAATAAAGACAGCTGAACAACAAATTTCACTTTCAATAGTGAACAGAACTAGGTGGAAGATCAACTAGGATACAGAAGACATGAGCAACACTTCACACCAACTAGACCCAACAGGTGTCTACAGAACGTTCCCCTTGACAGCAGAACATGCACTCTTCACGGCACATGCGACTTTCTCCAGGTAGTAGTATCTTAAGTCATAAAACAAATCTTGGTAACTTTAACAAGATTAAAGTAATACCAACTATGTTTTCAGACCACAATAGCATTAATAGAAGGAAATTTGTGGAATTTACTAACATGTGGACAGTTAAAAACAGATTCCTAAATAACCAATGAGTCAAAGAAGAAATCCTGGGTACATTATACAAGGAACCATAAGCCCTATAGATTTCTGGTCACCTAAGATACTAAAATTGATACCTTACAAATAAACTAACTGAATAAGCATTTTGTAACTTGTTGTAGAGATTGGTGTTTTCTGTTTAAAAAGAAAATGCCTCTGCATCTATTTTCTCACATAATTCAGAGACAAGGAAGCCAAAATTTATAGAAGTTAATCAAGATTTCCAAGGTCACACCGCTATAAAGTTATTGTTACGGACTGAATTGTGTTCCCCCAAAATTCATATACCAAAGCCCTAACAATTAATGTGACTATTTCAGAATAGGTATTTACAGAGGTAATAAAGAGTAAATGAGATCATAGGATGGAGCTGTATTGCAACAGGAAGGGTGTCCTTGAAAGAAGAGACACAGAAATCTCCCTCTCTCCTCAAATGCACAGAGTCAAGGCCACGTGAGGACACAAACAGCAGGGTCTGTCTACAGCTGAATTTGCTGACTCTTTGATCTTGGACTTCTACCCTCCAGAACACAGAAAATAAGTTCCTGTTGTTTAAGACATGTAGCCTGTGGTCATGGTTTATGGGTCTATGATAATATTTGTACCCCATCGACATTCATATGTTGAAATCCTACCTCCCTAAGTGATAGTATTGAGAGGTGGGGCCATGGGGAGGCGACTAAGCCATGGGGAGCCCTGCGAGTAGGGTTAGTGTCCTTAAAAAGGAGGCCCCAGAGAGCTGCCCCATCCCTTCCACCACGAGGACACTGCAAGGAGGCACTGTCTATGAACCAGGACACGGGCCCTCACCAGACACCACATCCGCCAGCACCTTCATCATACGTTTTCCAAACTCATAAGATACGTAGGTCATGGTGTTTTATCAGAGGAGCCTACACAGACTACAGTGACGCCCAAGCAGACTAATACAGTCTCACGGCTGGGACATGAGCAAGAGATTCTGGCTTCTTCATTCTTCGATGAAGCATTAGCTGAGTGAAGTGCTGTTATAACTCCTGGAGTCAGAAGGATCATGAGGAAGACACAGCCCCGGCTTGTACATTGCACAAGTTTGCAGGGGGAGAGATATTGGAACACATACGTAATAAAAATACTAATGCAGCTGTGATGCCAACAGGGCACTGAAAGAGCAAAAGGTCTCTTAACTCCTCGCAAGAATAGGAATTGCAAAGCCAGAAAATACAATAATGGGGGAACCTGCACTGTGATTTTTTTCCCAAACCAGTGCTCACCAACTTGACCTGAGCCTATGCCATGGTTCAGAAAAGAAAACATGACAGGTTTGATATAATATTATGGTGCAGCCTACATGATCATCAATCCTGAGTTCATGCTAAGGCCCTAAGCCAGTCCCAATCAGTTATTTTAATTATTGTGACACAGAGAGTGTCTTGGCAACTGTCACTACCCAGAAGGGAACGCTTGTTGGTGTGGACTTCAGCAGGAAATGACATTTTTTACCAATAGGATTTTAAAATGCCTCCTTGTAATGATGTAGCAAACTAATAAACTGCCACTCCTAGACTAAGCAGAGATGGGGCACAGAACAAAAGTCCATGACCCAGGAGCATGTGCTGGAGACTGAGCAGAGATGGGGCACAGTGCACAGTTCTGGGCCTCAGGAGTGTGTGCTGGAGACTGAGCAGAGATGGGGCACAGTACACAGGTTCAGACTCCAGGGGTGTGTGCTGGAGACTGAGCAGAGATGGAGTACAGTACACAGGTCCAGGCTCCAGGAGCATGTGATGGAGACTGAGCAGAGATGGGGCACAGTACACAGGTCCAGGCTCCAGGAGCATGTGATGGA
>NW_003852457.1:4869514-4872752 GCF_000181295.1 Otolemur garnettii
GAGCGTGTGCTGGAGACTGAGCAGAGATGGGGCACAGTACACAGGTCCAGGCTCCAGGAGCATGTGCTGGAGACTGAGCAGAGATGGGGCACAGTGCACAGTTCCGGGCCTCAGGAGCGTGTGCTGGAGACTGAGCAGAGATGGGGCACAGTGCACAGGTCCAGGCCTCAGGAGCGTGTGCTGGAGACTGAGCAGAGATGGGGCACAGTGCACAGGTCCAGGCCTCAGGACTGTGTGACGGAGACTGAGCAGAGATGGGGCACAGTGCACAGGTCTGGGCCTCAGGAGCGTGTGCTGGAGACTGAGCAGAGATGGGGTACTGTGCATAGGTTCAGGCTCAGGAGCGTGTGCTGCACCCAAAGCTGCACATCACTCAACCCCTGCCAGCATTTTTCAGATTTCACCTGAGGGATACAGAAGCTTCCAGAATATGACATTAGTAAAGACTCAGCATGTAAATTCTGCCATGTGAACAGAGGCGTAAGAGAAGACTGAGCCTCCGTGATAGTCTCCACCCTGTTATGGGAGAAAAGCCTGGTGGCTGCAAAAAGAGCTGAGTCCACCCCAGATTCACCAGTGTTTAGTTTAGCTGTATTTGTGATAGGAAAGGGGGAGAGAGACAGACAGGGAGGGAGGGAGACACAGGGACCAACCTAAATATTCACTAACAGGTACATAGCCAAACAATTTCTAGTGGATCCATATCATGGAGAACAGACTATTGACAGATGCTAAAGTATGAGTGGATCTCCAAAGAATTATAAACAATGGAAGTGTCCAGATAGAAAACACTCTTACTTCCATGAAGTAGTAGAGAACACAAACTAACAGGCAGTGACAGAAAGCAGGTTAGTGGTTTCCTGGAGTGGGGAGTGAGCCACTACAAAGGGGTCTGCGGCCACTTGGGAAGGTGACAATGTGTACCCCATGTTGACTGAGGTGGTGCTTTGGGCTGTGTACAGACGTGGGAGAAACTTAACTGTCGTGTGTGTTTGGTTTCGCGTCTCCCAGCTAGACTGCAGTAGGACTGTTTTAAGAGAAAGAAGCTTCCTGAGCGACATCATCAGGTCAGTGTGCTCAGTGAGGAAGGTGTGGACACCCCAGAGCCCACCTTGGACTCGTGTCCTGACATGCGTCCAATAAAGTGTGGACACAGCTCACCACAGAGAGACGTGGTCATTCTTTCAACAGATCCTGTCATTGGATCATTAAGCTCTGAGTGAACATACTGTAATATCTGGCACCTGAGGTTGGATGGATGATACATGAATTTTAAAGTCAATATTCTGGTGCCCCAAACATGAGTCCAGGTGGTGCAGTCCCCTTGGGAAGCCAGAAGAGCCACTGGTTTCTGCCTCCAGGCGCAAACTGCTAAGAGAAGCCGCCTCACTCTCCGCTGCTCAGACCCCGTGCAGGGGCGTCTCTGAAGTTCTGAAGTTTGTCTCCCTCCTGTGAGGGCTGATGCAGCCCCGCCAGCATCTCGGGAGCTCTTGCTCACCGCCCCTTCCTCCTCCCCCTCCAGCTGCCTCTCCGATCTACCACCTCAGAAGCCTCCAACTAAAAATACACCTCGGCCTGGCTCTGGACTCTGAAAGTCTGCCCCAGGGGCTTAATTGACGCTGCTTGCTTTCTTATGAAAAATATGACTCACCATTCTACGGTGCTATAGAGGCCAGAAATGAGAAGAAAAGAAAACCCGCTGTAGCTGTCACACGGAAGACCTGAATAAGACATAAGATTCCGTTCCCGGAGTGCAGCAATTCAGCAAGTACGTTCTCTGCACCGCTGGTGAGCGAAGCACTTGCTGGAGCTCTGTAAGGAAAGACTTCCTGCCCTCAGGGGATGTGTAAAGTAGTCTCTGGAAAAATAAGTTGTTAAAAATAGGGCTCACAAGAAGTGCCTTGACAGTCCAGACCAGGTCAAAATTATAGTCCAGACTTCCTGCAAAAACAGCCGCCTCTCAGAATGCTGCAAGAATGACAATCAGGGAATTGATTAAATGTAAACCCACAAAGACAAGAAAGGTAAGAAAGGAGGTGGCAGCACATGGAGAATTTTGACAGTGGAAGGCAAACAAACCGGGGGCTGACCCACGGGAGCAGCGAAGCTTAAGCCCGAGCCAGAGAGGGCTGTCAACAGAAAACAAGCTGCTCTTTGCTGGCTATCCAACATCCACTGCCTCTGTGCTTGAAGAAGAACCCGGTTTAGTTTGGAGTAGCAATGTCACCCAAGCCACAGGTCATGATTGGTTCTAGCCAAACGTGATACTTGTGGTCTCTCCTTTCCCAGCCTCCGTCCTAGAGATACACAGCCATGTAACCCATTCTGGCCAGTAAGGCTAAAGCAGAATGCTTCTGGGCTGGCCCTGAGGATTATTTTTATTTCTTAATAAAGAGGGATATACATGGCTGGGACCTTCACTGCCCCTCCTTCTTTCTACCTGGAATGCAGTTGTGATGGCTGGAGTTGCAACAGCCAATTGTCAGTCCTGAGGAGGGGGAGAGAGCAAAAGGATTGCACAGACACTGACCCTGACATCCTTAAATTGAATCAATGCAGAAACTGCTGGCTTCAGACTTCTTGGTGAAGTCTTTTGGAAGAAACTGTTTCAGTTATTGTCCTCGGGTTTCTGTTACTTGAAAAAGAGTATAGTCCTAGAAGACCCACAGAGATTAAAAGAGAAAGGCCCCCAAATCCATTTTTGTTTCCAAAATCCTACATTTTCTAACATATACAGTAACCCCACACACACACCCTTATCCACATGTCATGGTGAAAGTCAGAATTTCATTCAAAACACTTTGGTACCCCTGATGGATTTGAGAGCTGGGCATCAGGGCAGGTGGGTGAAGGTAAGTTGTAGGAAGTACAATCTTTCCCAGGAGATGGATTTGAGTTCAATTTCAGTCCTGGCACATGCTGGCCATACAAACCTGAGTTAATTCATGTTAACAACTCTGATATCAATTTTCTAATTGTTAAACTAGAAAAAGTATTTCAAACTTTATTAAATTAAGAATTGGCTAAGTTAACAAAAATGGCTAACAAATACTGACCTAAAAAGAGATGAAAACTAAAATAAGAAAATATCTTAAGTTAGTAAATTGAAAGGGATGAAAATAGTGAAAAAGAAAGATGAAGCTGAAGAGAAATAGGCACTGCCCTATACAGCTGGTAGGTCTGTAAGTTAACACAAAATGCCCTGTACTGCTGGTAGGTCTGTAAGTTAACACAAAAT
>NW_003852457.1:4872840-4980553 GCF_000181295.1 Otolemur garnettii
CCCTGTACTGCTGGTAGGTCTGTAAGTTAACACAAAATGCCCTGTACTGCTGGCAGGTCCGTAAGTTAGCACAGTGTTTCGTGTGCTCTAGATAAACTTGACTCTAGACATTAAAACATCTTATTAAAAACAGTGGCTCAGGAATTGTGGTTCTAAGAATTGATCCTAAGGGAATCACTGGCTAACTACACAAGGATATATCTATAAAACTGTTTCAGAATTGATTATAACATAAGGAGAAACAATTAATTGAAAATATAGAACATGAAAAAAATCAATTGACAGAAAAAGCATGCTCTAAGTAATATGGAATCCATTTTTGCTTTCAAAATCCTACATTTTTTAACATATACAATAATCTCCTTCTTATCCACAGGGGATGTGCTCTAAGACCTATGACCTAGATTATAAAACTGCAGATAGTATCAAACTCTCTATATATTAGACTATAATTTTTCCTGTAATACATGCCTATAATATATTTTATTTATACATTAGACACAGTGAAAGAATAACAACAGTAATTGATAATAAAATAGAATAATTACAATAATATACAGTAATAACATTTACATGACTATACTCACTCTTTCAAGGATCTTATTGTACTGTACGCCCATCTTCTTGTGCTCTGTCAATCTAACACTGAGACAGCTGCTAGGTGACTGATGGTCAACTGGTGTATCCGACAGACACACACTGGACAAAGGGATGATGATTCACTTCCAGACAGGATGGAGTGATACAGCAGGAGATTTCATCTCCCTGCTCACGGTGGTGCACAGGTGAAAACTGATGAATTATTTATTGCTGATATTTGTCATTTAATATTTTGAGACCTGGTTTGCCACAGGTAAGTATAATGACAGAAAGTGAAACCATGGATAGGAAGGGACTACCGTAATGTCTCTCTCTTTCTCTCTCTCTCTCACATGCACATATATAAATTACTATAAAGTTTAAACATATATACTTACAGATAGAAAGTCTCAGTCAGTTCTAGAGCGTTATGTACCAAAATGCTGACAATAGTTATCTTTAGACGTGGTTCTTGAAAGACACATTTTAAATCCCTATCAGCATTTTCAGACTTCTATAAACTTGATCAATCTGTGTAATTCAATCAGAAAATAGTATTTGAAAAATGAAAATAAAAATCAAATTTAAAATACTCAGTAGGGGGTGGTGCCTATGATTCAAAGGAGTAGGGCGTCAGCCCCTCATGCCAGAGGTGGTTGGTTCAAACCCTGCCCCCGGCCAAAAACTGCAAGAAAAAAAAAAAATACTCAGTAGGCTCAGCGTCTGTGCTCAGTGGTTAGGGTGCTGACCACATGCACCAGGACTGATGGGTTCAAATCCCACCTGCTACACAACAATGACAATAACAACAACAAAAAAACAACAAATACCCGGGTGTTGTGGCAGGCACCTGTAGTCCCAGCTACTCAAGAGGCTGAGGCAAGAGAATTGCTTGAGCCCAAGAGTTTGAGGTTGCTGTGAGCTGTGTTGCCATGGCACTCTACCAAGGGTGACATAATGAGACTCTGTCACAAAAATAAGTAAAATAAAATACTTAGTAAAGTGCTTAGGATACACCAGGTGCTCTTCAAATACCAGTTATTGACACAATTGTTTAAAGTAAGAATATAGAAAATTAACCAACTCATCTTCAGAACAGAGTTACAAACTTGGCCCTACCTGTCTATTCTCTGGCCAGCTTACCTTGAATCATGCATTTAAATGACCTTTGAATCCTCAGCTCATGGCCCAGTGCATGGCCCACAGCTAAAACCAAGTAGAGGAAACAGCATGTAAATGAATGAACATCCTCATAAAAAACGGACTTTCTTGGGTATTTAGAGAGCAAAGCGGGGAAGATCTGACCGTCCCCACTGTGCCACCATGTCAAGGACTGCACAGGACGCTTCGTTTACATATCTCATTCGATCTCACAGCCCTTGGTGTCAATATTCTCCCCTTGAAGCTGAAGAAATAAGGCTCAAAGCAGTTGAGCAACTTGCACAGCTCACACAGGCAGCTAGGAAGGGGGGATGAGGGTTGACCCCAGCTCCATCTGCCTTTCAACATCTGTTGTGTCCTGCACCCTCCCCAACATGATCTGCAACACACACACACACACACACACACACACACACACACACCCCGCAAGTGGATACAGCACTGGGGGCCGAAAGTCACACTGGTCACCCAGACCCTACTATCTTTGTAATCTCAAGCACCAGAGGTGTGATCCCGGGAGCTTCACTGGCTCACTGGCTGGGAAATGAGTGTGCAGAGCTACCGTCCCCCAGGTAATGGGGTGCAGCGACAGCCCTCCCTGGCCAAAGAAATTAAATGCACTTTCATCCCTTCTCCTAAATGACCCTTGTGCCTCTCAGGAGACGAGTAATCCGGAGGAGCAGGCAAAGAGAAGCAGTGGGCCTGACGAGGTCAGTGGTACTGAGAGCGCAGGAGCTTCTTCCGTCAACGCCTTCATTATTTTTATCACCTCGTTTTCACTCAAACGTCAAACTTAATCTCTGCCTTCTTCTTCTCCCAGGTCACAGATGTTTAATATTCCTGGCTAAGACATAATGAACCTTTTTATGCCACTGTAATATTTAGTGTCTTTAAAATACAATTAGCTTCATCCATCCTGCAAGGCAGAGATGACTAGAAATTTAGGAGATGGGATCTCGTTAGGCAGATATTATTACCGAGCCAAGCTGAGTGGGAATTAAGGCAGGTGGCAGAGTTCAGCGGTGACAAACTACACTGCCTGCCGAGGGTCGACGGTAAAACTCTGGTCTAAGAAAAGGAGAGGGGTGGGGTTTTAAGGACTTTGAAAAGCTATTAGAAAGAATTTTCCAATCTTGTGAAAGTTCCACTTTCCAAGTGAACGGTTCTTTTCTTTAGTGTGCGAGTTTGCTGAGACTTTCTAACTAATAACTCCAGTTTTTCTAAACTGTGGTTCCCATATTGACCAGCTCATCTGGCAAAAATATGCTCACAGGTCCGTGGGCAGGTGATGCTCACAAAACATTGTGGAAATTACGAAGCGTAGACAAGCGTGAAGATGCACCTGCCGTTTCTTTTTCCTTTTCTTATTTTCAAAGTAACTTATGTAGTCTCAAGCTCATGAAAAACATACATTCTTTCTGAAGTATCATGAAAATGAAGCTGAACTGAACATACTTCAAAGCTACCTCGTTCCTTTATTTGGCTTTTTCATAATCTCACATATTTTTCCCCTTGACTTTCCTGAACTGAGATAAATTAACCTAAGTCTCCGATTGTGGTGTCTCGTACGGGTGTTTCTGTTTCTCCCGTGTCTTGTGTGTCTTTTGCTGTATGAAGGTGAATGCTATTATGCTGTGTGATTCGGTGCAGAGCTATTCATTCATTGTCAGAGTCATCCCTTACCGTGATTTAGTACCGCTTTGCTTCGTGCAATGCTTTTTACCATGAATTCTACATTGTCTGATATTCATATTGCATCCCCTCCTTTCTTTTTGTTTGATTTTTCCTGGTACACGTGTACTTTTTTATTTTTCGCCTTCTAAGCCACTATTATTTATTAGTTAATTAACTCCAAAGTGATGTGCCTACCTTTTCAACTATGAAATGTACCGATACACAAAGAAGCCAAGGTCTCCCAAGGACTGTAAAAGATCGTGTCACTCCAAATCAGACAAATCTCAATTCAAATCTCAGCTTCAACTGACAGTGTCATTCTGTAACATCAAAACTGAAAATAGGTACCAGGTGTCCCAGGAGTGCAGAGGAGGGACAGTTAAGTCAACACCAGGAAGGCTTCCTAGAGGAAGCAGCTGACAAAGTCCCACAGAACTTCCCACAGGCTTCCTACTTTGGATCACGTTCATCTCCTGGGTTCTTGTGGCAACTTCATCTTTATCCTGAGACGACTCCTTGCCTGTGTGTCGTGCAACAGGCAGCAGGCACATCCTATGTGGGTTTTACCACTACGCCTAGCGGAGTTTGTGGTTATTAAATGAAGAAAAGAGTTGTGTACTGAGTAAAATCGATACTCATTTCATCAGAAATTGGCAACTCAGAGCACAAGTGAAAAAAAAATCAAGATACCACGTTTTCAGAGTCCAAATGTAGATTGGGTGGCATTACTGCCCTGCATGTATTCACTTGCAAAAAAGACTTAAACCCAGAAACTCATGGACATCCTAGCCCTTGCCATGGTTTAGCTATATTTTGCTTGGTTTTAGGAGCTTAGTGCATAAAAGACAGTTGGCATTAGGGCTGTGGGGTATTTCCAGAGATGTCATAATTTTCCATCTTACTGTGGCGTAAATCTCCAGAGGTAACATGTAGCAGGGGCTACATTTTCCATTTCTCTCTATTCTTTGGAAAAAAATAAAGAAATAAATAAAATGAATTACCAATTGAGCATTTGCCCGGTTTTACACATTTTATGTGTACTATCTCAATTAACATGTGTAAGAACATTACGAGATTAGTACTACAGTTGTACCGACCTTACAAAGTACTTACTCTTCCTTCCTTTTTAACTTCACATTTTTTTCAGTTGGGCTATGTCCAAGTCCATTTTATGCTGCTATTGCAGAATAACACCGACTGGGTAGTTTATAATGAACAGAAATTTATTGGCTCACAGTTCTGGAGGCTGGGAAGTTCAATGCCAAGGTGCAGAGGCCTTTGTGCCGAATCACAACATGGTAAAAGGCCTCACGTGGCAGAAGAGTGAGAACAAAAAGAGATGGAAACAGGAAGAGCACAGCAGGGAGTGGATCCACTTCTGCAATGATGGGACGATAGGCGCCCACCACTACACCAGCTAACGTTTCTTCTTTAGGAGAGATGGGGTCTCACTCTTGCTCAGGCTGGTCTCAAACTCCTGAGCTCAAGGGATCCTCCCATCTCAGCTCCCAGAGTGCTCGGATTGCAGGTGTGAGCCACCGTACCCAGCCCTAACCAACCACCTGAGAGACTCTGAGGCAGACCCACCACGTGAATCCACCCCCAAATTTATAACCCACAGAATTTGTGAGAAATAAACATTAATTGTTGCTTCAAGCCATTAAGTTTTGGTGATTTGATGCATAATAACAGCTAACCAACACAGAGGCATCTTGATGGATGTACTATCCACAACAGACATCTTTAGTTAATTTTTAAATTATATTCAAGGGCTTAAACCTGTGGATGGCTCAGGGTGTGATTTTAAGTCAGGGATAGAGAGTCATAAGTGATGTGACAAAAGCCTGGAACATGTGGCACTGGCCGTGGAGGTGGAAGGAGGGATGGGGGAAAGGGCCTGAGGGAGGCTGCGCAGCTGCGGGAAGGGTCTCGGGGACAGTGGGTAAGGAGGAAATTTCAATTTTTGACCAAAAAAGTGTAATATTTATTATGAGCAGATAGAAAGTTGGCAAACTGTCTCCTGCAGTGACATGAAAAGTGACACCTATACCAAATACACCACGAACTGGTCTCAGGAGATCCCAGGGCCGAATGTTGACAGGGCCAACTGGTTTCTTTTCAGAGTCTATGAAAAGGTCCAGATGGAGGCAAAAGGGCTACAAATGAAACTATTCTATATTTTAACAAAATTTTGAAAAATAAAAACGTTCACCAGGACATGCTATATTTGGAAATAAACTATTTCTCATCCCCTGTCCCTCTCGACTAAAGAATCTCAAAGTAGGAAAGGTCCTCAGAGCAAAGACCAAGTTCTTTGTTGGGGACACAGCGTCTTTTGTTAAGAGGTCAGAACGCTCTAAGATGGTGCCTTACAAAGCCTCCAGGCAGAGAAAGGGCCCCCGAGGAAACTTCGGGGTGTTTCTCACAGATCATCTTCACTGGGCGGTAGGGGTCTCTTCACACAGCAACCCCAGGGGAGTCCACAGGGGAGAACGGTGCCCCTCAAAGGGAGTTTGGGGTTATCAGCTAATACATCAGAAGCCCACGGAGTTTTGAAAATAATTGTATTCCTTTGAACTGCAGTCGAGATACAAAATGGGGAGAGCCTCTAACACTCAACTTTTATGTTCAGAAAGCAGGCTCAGAAGTTCCTCCTCTGATAACACTTACCTGTCTTCTTGTGGGAAATGAAGGACAAAGTCCAGGGGCACAGCTGTGGTGGACGGAGAGCAGACCCCAAGGAGGGGGCCTGAGTACCAGTCCAGGAACTTGCAACATGTCCCAGCGGACTCCAGAATTTTGTGGTCCAGTGACATCTGTAAACTCTAGGTTTCTCCTCTTGTGAACAGAATTGTCCGTAGTGGTCATCCGGTGCCTGCCCAGCTACTGACGTGTGTGTGCACGGGCCAGGCAGGCAGCTGCTCTAGTTCACAGGGCATCAGCTGGGGAGGTGAAGTGCCCAAGGAGAGGCTTGCAGGGAATAGGACCCCTGGGGCTTCATCTGCACCTGGACCTGGTGAGAGACTAAAGCCCTGAACGTCAAGCTACTAAAATGGAATGAGAGTCTGGGGGTCTTTGGGAAGAGAGTGAATGTGGCTTTTCACTTGGGAGGCGCCTCTGTGACACCATAAGCAAAAGCCCCTTGTTCCACTCATTCACCCTAAGATGTTCAAGGTGCTGATAGAAATTTCGATATTATCTTTTTCTTTTCTTTAAATCAGGTGTTCAAATCTGGTGCAGGGCTACTATTTCATTATGAGATGAGGCTGGGAGAGTGTGGGTGGAGGAAGGGGACTGGTTATTCCAGCTACAACAGACTTATTACCACTTACCACGTGCTAAATACTTAGCACTCGTCATCTCACTTTATCCTGAGACAACGAATATTTGAGGTGGGTCTTATTACTCTCTGGAAGTTAAGCAGGATGACACTGGAACATAGAGAAGTTGGTTAATTGGCCCAGAGTTATAGAGCTGGTAATACTGGAACTTTACCTGGAAGTGAGAACATAACCTAAAAATTTGTACATTCCTGCTAATTTGAAATAAAAAATAAATTTAAAAATATCAAAAAATAAAATAAAAAAGATTGGCCTTTGGATTAGAATTTAGGCTTATCTTACATCAAAGCCTTTGTCATTAATCACAGTACTCTGCGACCACCTTAGGTTATCCCTGGGTCTCAAAGATTTATGTTAATGCCATTCTACAAGTTAGAAAATACCTTGCAATAATTATTACCTTATTTCATACTGGTTAGAAAAAGCTATGAACTTAGGCACTGTATGATTTTCTCCCATTTCCTGGAAAAGGCAATCAAAAGAGAGAAATATGACGCTGCAGAGAAAGAGAGTTAAGTAAACATTTATAGGGCACCTAGTGAGTTCTGGCATGGGGTATAATTATTACACACAAATGTTACCCCATAAAATCTTCTGGGGAAACCTCGGTGGAAAATATTATGGCCTCTGTTTTATAGAAGAAGAGCCTGAGGCTCCGAGAAATGCCACCATTTGATAAGGCCCCCAGCCAGTAAGGAAGTAGCAGAGACAGGAAGGCAAGCATCACTTGTCTGCTTCCAAGAAAGTCTTCCCAAGAAAAATTCTTTACCATGAAGCAGGAAGAAGAAGACAAGACAAGTGGCTGCCCAACGCCCGGCAGCGTCCTCTCACACCAGCCTGCTGGTCTCCATCCTCATTCCACCCATGGGCCAAACCCTCCCAGCCCACCACTTCCGCCCTGTGTGACTGCACCACATTACACAAACTCCCTGAGACTTCATTTTTCATCTAGCAAAGAGATCAATAATCTATGGCCCACCACACACTGAGATGTTACTAGGGCAATAATGGATGTGGTTCTCCTAATTGCTGTGTAACAAGCCACCCTAACACAGTGGCTTGAAACAATGATGAGTTATGTGCACTGTGACTCACTGATTGATTGGGTGGTTCCTGTGGTCTCCATTGGCTCAAGTGTGGCTGCCATCAGCCGCTGGGTTGGCTGGGGCTGGGCTCGGCTGCTGCAGCTGTGACATTGAGTGTCTCTCTCCTTGGTCTTCTATTCTGACTCTTTACCACTTGGAAGACTCAAAAAAAGCACCCCAAAGGGGCAAGATAGACACTGAGAGCTTCACGGGTGGGGTGTCTGAACTTGCCTCGCCTCCCTCCTCCTGCGTTCTATGGGTCAGAGCAAGTTACATGGTCAGCCTCGAGTCCAGGGAGGGGAGGTATGGACTCCACATCTGGGAGGGAGGAGTGACCAAAATCGCCTTCGGAAGGGGCACACCCACTAGAAGGCAGCTATGGGAGGCCACAATCCTCTACACACGTGTAAACTTAAATTACATAAGAATGTAATTTATTTTTGATTCTTATGTTCACATGGGGGGATAACTTTGCCTCACTACTTTTCCCAGGGTTCGGAGGAGCAATCCAGGCTCCATCTGTCAGCCAGGAAGCAAGAAGAGCAGCCAAGGTGCCTTGACAGGGAGACATTGCTGGGACTTAACCTCAACTGGCGTAAGAACCATGTCATTATTTTCTAGAGGAACAGAGTTGTGTGTTTGAATGGAAGAGCTCAGACGTGCTACTGAATCCAGGACTGCCCAGTTGCAGGAGCCCTTGCCCCGGAGTCTCACTCCTCTGAGGTTTCTGTTTCCCCTTGTCTTTCATCAGTGTAATTCTTCAGAACCACTTCCAAGAGATTACAGGGGGTGCAGACTTAAATCTAGAACACAGTAGACATTTACACCCAAATCTCTGCTTTGTTCAGAGCACATGGCTTTTACGTATGATCGTTAACTCCCTGCTCCCACTATGCATGGCTTCTCCTGGCTCCCAAGGGTGCCCTCTAATCATGTTACCTTCCTACCCCCTCCGACCCCAAGCACTGGCACTTCAGAAGGTGTTTTTGTCCATGTCTATGTTCTTATGAAGTGTTACTGCTCAGAGCCTGTAAGCTCCTGTTCCCTGGAGAGTCGGCTACCCTGTCTAGTTGTGAATACTGGGGAGGGGCCAAGTCAGCCCTTGCCTGAGTGAATTCGGGTGTGTTTACCTGGAGGGGAGGGTTGACCCCAGAGGGGACCACCCTCGGGCCCCTTCGGCACTCCAGGTTGCATCTTTACGGCTTTATGAAGAAGCAGTACAGGCTGACAGGCTGTCCCACCACCCTGCCATCCTGGAGGGCAGACATGGGGGCTGAAGGTCCAAGTGCATTGGGCCCAAGTACAGTGGGGCTGGGTCAGAACTCGGCTGTCTCTATCAGCCCCTCACCTCAGCAAGATTTCCCTGCTGGCCTGGTGTGAAGCCGTGGACAATGGCTGTGGTGACTTGGACTACTGTCTGTGCCTTCTGCCATGAAGGGGCAGGCTCTGCTTGTCCTGAGGCACTGCCCAGGAAGGCAGGAGCAGCAGGTGAAACCTCATCTCTGGCCTGTCTTCTTATTACTCCCTTTGCCCTGGGCTATAGACACCACTCCCATCCTCAATGCACAGTCTCGACAAAGGAGTTTTCAGTCTCTCCCCAGGAGTTTCTTATGGGGTGGGGGGTGTTAATTCTCAGAATCCAGGGTTGTCAACTGCCTATGCGTGCTCATCTCCTTAGCAGACCAAAATGCCTTTCCCGACACGAATCTTTGTTTCCTATTTATAAGGTGGAGCCAGAGGTGAAGTGACTATAAAGCTAATGAAACCTGCCAGGTCCTTCTCACTCACAGGCCCCATGAAGGCTCTGCACAGGGGACAGCGGCAGTGTGTTTCCACAGTCAGATGCAGAGTGAAGTTTGCAAAAGTCATGGGTGTGTATTGTCACCTCAGTGGACAGGACTGCTGCCCATCATTCTGGTGTGTCCACCACCGGGTGTCCACTGAGGGGGGAGGCCTTGGCCTGGCAATGGTCATTCTGGAGGTAAAACTGAGCAGAGGTTGAGTTGGGGATGTATTAAGTGGGAACTTGTGGAGATATGTTGATGTGGTTTGATTATCCCTGCCTCTGATATTTAAGTTATTGCTATTCATCCTTGTACAGGAATAGCTTCTAGAAGTCTCTAGGTTCCCTCTGCCCCAATTGCTCTGCAGAGAGAAGGTGTAGAGATTGCTCATGACATGAACCTGTCCTCTAGTACCCAGCGCTAGGAGCATGCGGCTAATGAAAAAGCAACAAGGTTTGAAATGTACCAGCCAGAAGCTAGTCTGTGAAAGATTTTTCCAGTCATCAACTGTGTGCAATTATAACTTTGGTTCTCATTGATTTCCAGTCAAAACAGAAGTTCTCGCCTGTCAGTAATATGTTCAAAACACAGCAGGTACAATTATAAATGCACTTTACATGCTTGTCTTTAATGATGGAAGTTGTACAAGATAGAATTCATCAGAATCCCTATGAGAATAAATTTGCAGCAGAAATGTAAACAGAAGTCCGTGTGCATGAGCCGTTGTGAGTTCTGTACGTCCCAGCATCCTGGACTGCGTCTGGCGTACACAACAGCACACCTTGTCCTGATGAAGGCTACTGATGCCAAGTGAAAGAGAATGAGACACCGTCAGGGACACAGCACAGCAGCCTGAAGAAACAAGTCCCCAATCCATACACGTTTATCAGCAACTCTACAGATGTGGAGTGAGGATAACTGGATTAACAATTAAGTTGCTTAATACACAATGTGCCCTTGTCCATGGGGGATATGGTCCAAGAACCCCTGTGGATGCCTGAAACTAAACCATATATATACTATATTTTACCTGTACATACATACCTAGGATAAGGTTTAATGTATAAATTAAGTACAGTAAGAGAAATAGAAGAATTATAACTATATAGTGCAATAAAAGTAAAATAAGGCTTACTTCAGAACACGCACTACAATACTGCAAGATTTGATCTGATATGATAACCAAGACAGCTACAAGTGGCTAACAGATGGGTAGCGTCTGCAAGGCAGATTCACTGGACAAAGAGATGATTCATGTCCCAGGTGGGACAAAACTTAGAGGGAAGAGATTTCATCACGGTACTCAGAACAGCAAGCAATCTAAAAAGATGAATTATTTATTTCTAGAATTCCATTTAATATTTTCAGACTGCAGTTGACTATACGTAACAGAAACCATGGAAAGTGAAACCACGGATAAGTGGGGACTACTGTACAGGTAATTTGAAGAGCATTTGAATAGTTATTATATATTCCTTAATTTCAGGCTAATCACATAAATTTGCAGAATTATTAATCATATAAAATTCAATATGAAGGAAGCATTTTCATAGAAGGAAAAAAATACATAAATAAAAAAATGAAGACTGGCAGAATCTTCAAGATGTCAAAGATGTGCATTTTATAACAATAGGAATTAAAATTGATGGCCAACGTCATAAAGAGAGAGACGCAAAGCATAATAGGCAAAAATAGAAAAATAAAATGACAACTGAGGAGATTATGAAGATTAAAACTGAAAGCAAAAGAAAGATGAAAATAAGAACAAAGTGAAACAATGTGTACCGTGGACAGAGCTGGCCCAGGGTGAAGAGCAGCCTGGCTGGCTTTGCAGAATTCATCACCCGGTCAAGTTCCCCAATCTTTCGCGACAGAGTGTTACAATGAGCAGTATTTTTGACTCATATCTGTTTCACTAAAAAATAACTTTTTTCTCAATGTTGTAATCACAGTAATATTTACAAAAATTCAACAGAACATAAGATAGATAGAAAAGGCACTTCTGAAACAGATATTAAAAAAGAAATGTATAGCCACACAGCTGAGACTGTGGCCGGTCTAGCTGAAAACTAACGGCTTGGTGCTGTTTTGGTTGTAGACTGCGTTCCATTGAGTGGCACATCAAACAAAGCAGGCACTAAATACTGTTCCATTATTGGAGATTGTGCACTGGGTGTAACAAACATTGATCCATCAGTGTTGAATATTGTACACTCCTCTTTCATCAGAGAACCCCCGTGAGAAATTTTTAACGTCTGTGCTGACTGACAGCGATCTATTTAATACTTTATTCAACAAAGTGAAACAAGATTGGGACTACTGTTGCCCGATCTTTAACGTCATTCATGGTCAGTTGTAGGAAAACAAAGCTATTCCAGAGCACAAAGGACCCTGCAAGCCTTTTAAAAACATTCAAAGTTGGCACGATGTGTGTAGCCAGAATCTCGTTTCCTTAATCCTGTTGAAGAAGCGCCCTCCACGGCACTGGGGGTGTGGACGACTTTGATACTCTGCTACATTAAATGTTTTCTGTTCAGATTTGAATTGTAGAAGTGTTATTTTACACACATGGACCAACTTGGATTTTCCTTGATGATTTCAAGGGTAACAAAATCATCTGGCCGTTATAAAGCTATTTAAGACTTGTGCATGGACATAAAAACATTTAAAGGAGTCTGACGTAACATTTTTGTAAACTTATAAGGGATACCTGAGCATAAAAAAGATGGGAAGAAAAGTATTCAAAAACTTGATAAAGTTCAGTATAATATTTTAATTGTAATTTAATAAGCTATTTTGTAATATTTTTATAAAATAAATAAGATATTACAGAATCCTGAATCGGATATTTCTGAAGGGTACATTCTTTCATCATCTTTGAATTTATATATTAAGGAAATGAGAAAAAAATCACTTAAAAATTAATGGGAAGAAGGCTGGGCACAGTGGCTCTCATCTGTAATCCTAGCACTTAAGGAGGCTGAGAGAGGCAGATTGCTTGAGGTCAGCAATCCAAACTTATGACAGCAGCCTGAGCAAGAGAAAGACCTCTACTAAAAATAGAAAAAAAAACTAGCAGGGCGTTTTGGCAGGTGCCTATAGTCCTAGCTACTTGGGAGGCTGAGGCAAGGAAGATTTCGTGAGCCCAGTAGTTTGAGACTGCTGTGAGCTATGATGACACCACTGCACTCAGTCTTATCTCAGAGCATGAGACTTCATCTCATTGGGCAGTGCCTATGTCTCAGTGAGTAGGGCGCCAGTCCCATATACGTAGGGTGGCAGGTTCAAACCCGGCCCCGGCCAAACTGCAACCCAAAAATAGCTGAGTGTTGTGTCAGGTGCCTGTAGTCCCAGCTACTGGGGAGGCTGAGGCAAGAGAATTGCCTAAGCCCAAGAGCTGGAGGTTGCTGTGAGCTATGACGCCACATCACTCTACTGTGGCCAACAAAGTGAGACTGTCTCTAAAAAAAAAAAATAATGGGAACAAAATCAAAATATGAGGGGAAAAAGGCAATAGAAATTATCCTCATATTTGAAAGTAAATTACAACAAAGGCAATATTTGGATCACACTAATAAGGTAGTTCATGAAAAGAAAAATACTCCTCTTGGTGGAAACAAGGCCCAGGCTCTCGGATTGTCTGATCTCTCAGTCAGCGTCAGGGAGTGAACCATCTGAGTATACCGGGAAGATATTCAAATTCATGGTTTATTTGAAACAAAATACTGACATCAGAGGAGGTCACATAAAACTCAAAATACACCAGTATAAGAAGACATTACTGACAAGCTGATTAATGAGCATCAGTAATTCAGAGTTGCTTTAATATTTAGTTATTACACAAGAAAACTTAAAATGCTCTGAAAACTTACAGCTTATGTGTAGCAGGAACTTGAGGAGATTTCCCAACATTGACAATAATCCTAAAGGTTAAAATGGCATGACCAAAATGACATGGGACACTAAAAATAAATTCTCTTATCTATCAGTAAACACTGTTCTAATCCACCATGCTAAAAGAAAGGCTAATTTTTCTATTTTCTCAGTAGAAATTATTACAAAGTTTGGGTCATGTGATGAGACAATAAAGAGGATGCACCTAAAATCTTAGGGAGAATTCACAAGGAGTTCAAACCTCTCAACGACAGCAAAATGAAGAACTAACTAAATAAAATATCCCCCTTTAAAAAATGTCAAAAAACACGAACACAGAGTTTTTCAAAAGAAGACATACAAGTGGCCAATAAGCATATTTAAAAAATTCAACATCACTAATCATCAGAAAAACGCAAATCAAAACCACAATGAGATACCATCTTACCCCAGTCAGAATGGCTATTATTTAAAAGTCAAAAAATAACAGGCATGGGCAGCACCCACGGCTCAAGGAGTAGGTTGCTGGCCCCATATACCGGGGGTGGTGAGTTCAAGCCTGGCCCCAGCCAAAACTGCAAAAAAATAAATAAGTAAAAATAATAACAGGCATTGGTGAGGATATAGAAAAAAGGGAATGCTTATACGCTTTTGGTGGGAATGTAAATTAGTACAACCTCTATGAAAAACAGCAGGGAGGTTTCTTAAAGAACTAAAAATAGAACTACCATTTGATCCAGCAATCCTACTATTGGGTATCTACACAAAGAAAAATAAAGCATTATATCAAATATAGTAAGGATTCAAAAGATACCTGCACTCATGTGTTTACTACAGCACTAAGCCCAATAGCAAAGCTATGGACTCAACCTAAGTGTCCATCAGTAGATAACTGGATTAAAAATGTGGCATATGCACACAGCAAAATACTACTCAGCCATAAAAAATAATGGAATAGTGCCATTTGCACCAATATGGCTGGAACTAGAGACTGTTTTTGAAGTCAAATAACTCAGAAACAGAAAGCCAAACACCTCATGTTCTCACTTCTTAGTGGGAGTGGGCACATGGGCACGGAGTACGGAATGACAGACACAGGAGACTCTAAAGGGTCCGGGGGGTGAGGGGATGATGAGAAATTACTCAACAGGCACGAAGTGTATTATTATGCATTTAGTGCTGGACACACTAAAAGTCCAGACTCTACCACTGAACAATATATCCACATAACAAAAAATTGCACTAGTACCCCTTAAATGTGTACAAATAAAAATAATTTTAAAATAAAACTGTAGGGAAAACATGTTATAGTGTTGTGCCTGGAAGTTAATTTTTTAAATTAAGCTATTTTTCTAGATTATGTATTTTGTAGACTTTTAATACACAGAATGTTTTGTTATTTCTTTTCTTACTCTAAATAAATATTCATTTTTACTTATTTTCCCTTCACAATCCTGTACTCTTTTTCTTAAAGAGAGCCCCCCGATTATACATTCTGCAGGTTCCACCTCTTTGGAGGTGCCCTCCTGAAAACCCACCAACCTCGGCACCCCTCTTTCTGCATGATGTTTGCCCCTTGCCCTTAGCCTGTGTTTGACCTGTCTTGTCTCCCCTTTGACTTTCTCTCTGACTGGAAGGGCAGCTCCAGGAGGGCAGAGACATTTCCCTGCCCAGTTCGAAATCCCCACTGCCTGGAGCACTTTGAGGTACACATGAGGCTCATGATACATACACGCAGCGTGACAGAATGTAAGAAGGAGGTCTGAGCCAATCTGGATGGGTGCGGTGGTGCATACACACATGCAAGCAGCCAGTGGGACAGTAGGAGCCGTCCAAGGACCTGGGTTCAGTCCTGGTTCCTCCCTTACCAACTGAGCTGCCTTTACCAAGCACCTGGAATTTCCAAGTTCACTGTCTTCAGTTGAAAAATGGGAAATGATCACGATACTTATCTATTCATGTTCATCATTTTGACAAACCCATAAGAAGGTAAAATGCTAATACATTATTTAATATTAGGCCTAACAGTGCCAAAGGCAAGGCACAAGTTCTTCATAAGGTAGGACATTCCAGGAAGGGAGGGAAAACATGACCTGGGTGTGAGATGAGGTTTTGCAGAGATTGGAGAACTAGAACCCCCACCCTCCTCCCCAGTGACACTGGACGTCTTTAGTACTTCACTTTTAGTCTGCTGTTTCCTCTACCCAGAACTCCCACCACCCTGCTCCCCCCACAGCCCTCACCCACCCACATATTCTCACCACTGGGTCTGGGCATAAGAAGCCCACCCCAAATTTCTGGTCTTTTCTTGAACTAAATGCCTACTCAATAGCCCATGTATAACCTGAAGATCACACACAAAAACATCGCGCCCTTTTAATTGTGGCGCCATTTCTCAGAATTAGTGATTGTGTGCTCCCAAGTCCTCTCCTCCCCATTCTCAGCATCCCTCATTCCTCCAGAAATTTCCAACAGAATCTTATTTGTGTTGGACACTTGAGGATTGCATGGGTGGAGAAGGGAAATGACCATCTTTGATGAAAAAGTTGGAAGTTGTCCTGGATAGAGAGAGTTCGTGCACCATGGCAGCTCCTGAACCATTGCTGGGGTCATAAAGATAGTGATCCTTATGTTTGTTCTTGTTGCTGAAAGATTCTTCAAGTTCATAAGACATTTCATAAATACCCAGCAACTTTGAGAGTAGTGATCACATCTTATACATAAAACCAAAAATTTAATTCAAGACCCAAGGGGGCCATCAATGAAAACATGCATTTAGGGTAAAAATAATGAGCCATTACTTAAAGATTAATATATCACAAAATGCCTCTCTCATCAATCCACTATTCAGAATCTCCTTCATTCCCAAACAGTCTGCAGACATTGACCACCTATATTAGAGCAAATCCTAAGTGAAGATCAGTGGGAAAGTAAGAGAAAGACAAAGGACTTTTTGGAACTAGTTAATAAAAATCACAATGACAAGCTATGTTTCTAATGCAAGGACCACCAGGGAACACCACACCACTCAAGCAGTGCCAGGCTCTTTATCTCATCACTCAGGACCCTACAGAGTCTGGCAAGACCAGAACTGCCCAGCTGAGTCCGGTGCCAGTTGCTCACCCAAGAAGCAAATAAAATGTTTGTCATTTTACGTGATTATACTATGGGTGGCTTGTTACACAGCAAAAGTGGATGCCCTCACAAAGCTGTCTATTCAAAAGAAAATTATCAAAGGACAGGTATAATTTTTAGAAAGTTCTACCAACCTTCAACCTAGCCCAAATCATCTAGCTATTTTGACGGTGCTAGTCCTTTTTTCCTCCTCTTTTCCCCCAAACTCAAATATTTAAAATCTCTTTTGCTATTGTCCACTCTAATTCCTTTACTACCCAGGCAGTTCATTGTTCTCTTTTCTGTATGCTTCTCGTATGTAACTAAATGGTCACATGGCCTCAGTCATCCTCATGTCTTTAGCACCTAGCCTCGTGGCAACCATGTAAGAACACAAGGCTCGTTTTCCAGGTGAATGAGCAGCATAGTGGTGAACAAACTGAGCTTTCAGCCAAGAAAGTCCTCATTTCAGATCCCAGTCCTACTTCTCACTGTGTGACCTGACGGTGTAAAACAGAAAGCCTAAATGGTGGGGTAAGGAGACAGTGGTGTATTCTCTAGTTATGACAAGTCTGGAGTAGCCAATCCAAGCTATGCTTGATGCTCAGTGATAACTAAGATCTGAGACTTCTTATATCATTCTCTTCAACCCCGTGCCTGGATTTCTTTTCACAAGTTACCTCATGGTCCAAGAAGTCTGGAATTACTCCAACTGTCACATTCTTGTCTCAACCAGGAAGAAAGAGGAAGTAGAGGACACAAAACAGAACGCTCCTCTGCATCAATTTATCTGCTTTTAAAGCGGTTTCCCGCCCCAACCAACAAATTGTGGGCCTCAGCCACAATTTCTTCATTCATCTCACTGTTCACTCTTGACAGCAAGAGAGAATGGAAAATGCACTTTCATAATTGGGCACACTGCCACACTCAGCAATCGAGATAGAACTTCTGCCATTAGAAAAGAAGAGAGAATAGATATTGAAACAAACTTGGAGCTTCTGCAGCATTTTGGATAAGATGGTGCAACATTTTGAGTCTGAATTTTCTCATATATACAAAGGGAATATGGAGTCACCAGGGTGGCAGTGAGGGTGGTGCGTGATCACACATATGAAGTACTTATCAGGGTGCGTGCCCCATAGTAGATGTTCAGCAAGTGGCAGGTGTTCTTAATATGGATGCTTATGAAAGTGTTCTAGCTACTACTATCTCTCCCACAGGATGGTATGTGAAATCCCTTCCAAGGCCATCCATCGTTATTCATGTTATTCAGCCATTCATCATTCTTTTTCCAAGGCTGAGCACAGTGCCTGGTACATAATAGATGCTCAACAAATACTTTTGCAAAAAAAGGTCAAATGAAAACAAAGTGCTGAAAACACACAGAAACAAACATCTGTCGTTCCTGTATTTTCTCACCTCCCAAAGCAAACGTGGTTCTGCACAAACTGTGGCCGTGCATTCGGCAATGGGCGTTGCAGAGAGCAGGCTTGAGCACAGGGTTTCTTGAAATGCAATCAGCCCTCAGATGGCCACTCTGCAAATGAAGACAGGATATTCGGTTACTGTAATTTAGTGCCATCTAGTACAGAGAATCCTGAGAAAATCTAATCAATAAGAATGTTTAATAAACAAGAGGCATGCAGGAGAAGAGCAGGGAATCACGGCTGTCGCTACAGCCCGGAGGCACTAACGGAGCTGTTTACGCTTCCTTTCCCTCCTAAAGCTCACTCCCCTTCCTTTATTTCTCTTTTTTAATGTGGGCAAACTTTCTGGCCTTTCTCAGCCAGCAATGGGTCACGGACACTGGAGGATTTACAACTTCCAACGGAAGAGGAAGACTTCCATGGTATCCCGGTGGTTATGCGAGAGTCCAGATCCATTATCATGGCACCCAGGCCTGGCTGGCTCCATTTCTGAGCTCCCTGACAGCTCCTGCAGGCATTGAAGCCACAAACGGCCTTAAGACATATGCATTATTTTTCCATGTGTTAAGGATGAACACCTTGAGACTCAGAGAAGTTGCATGAAATACCGTGTAAGATCACTTAGTTGCAACAGACAGAAAACCAACCCAAATAAACCCCAAAATGAAAACATTCCACATAACCAGGAAGTCCAAGGGCAGTGTTGACCTCATGTAAAGCTTGATCCAAGGGGGTCAACCCTTATATCAAGGCTCTACCTTTCTTAATTTCTCATCCACAGCCCCAGATGCTCCCTCTACATCTCTGCATCCTTACAGCACATGAGATCCCATAGACAGAAGGCCTCTTTCTTGACTGCCCTGGCAAAGTCTCCTGAAGAAATCTTAGTGGCCTAGTTTAGATTACATGGGTACAACCCTGAACTAATCACTGTGGTCAGAAAACAGGCTGAACAAGCCCCATAATTCCACTCAGTCTATATGGGTTAAGCAGGATTAGGGTAGAATGGGGACGTGGTTTTCCCTAAAAAACTGAAAATATAGGCAGTCTCTGAGTTACAAACATCAGGCAGATGTACAACACATACTTACAAAAGAAGGTTATTACAGTAAGTCCCTGATTACAAACATCAAACGTAGGTGTAACTCACACTTACACATGGAAGCTATTACAGGTACTAGAAAATGCACCTGTTCCAACTTACATACAAATTCAACTTAAGAACAAACCTACAGTACCTATCTAATTCGTAACCTTGGGACTCCCTGTATATGCTAACATCATTTACACAAATCAGAGGCAGGTAATAGAGTTAGTCTTTAATTTGGGTTCACCTTTCTCCAAAGCTCAAATTTCTTTTAGCACAGCATCTTGGTGTGAGAGTTATTAGAGACTGAACAGCTACAGCATTTTCAAACACAATCACATTCTATGGATATTTACTTTGCCACACACTGTTTAGGACGGTATCTGTTTGTTTCATTCGAATCTCACTAACGTGGGCAGAGGTCACCATTCACTAGATCCATTTTGCTGATATGGAAAGGGAGGGTCAGAGGGACTAAGGCATCTACCCTTGGTACAACAGCTGGCACAACACCAGCTCTCAGAGAGCTAGAGCTGGTATTCCTTCATCTCCACCTGACCTTGCAGGTGCACAACCCCCTCCCTCTGCCCAAGGGGTCGTCCTTTCCCCCAGCCTGCCTGGCGTTAGATACTGAAGTGGTTTAGGTATAAGCTCAGCCCGTGCCACTGCCTGAATCCATTCTAAGCAGAACAGGAGGTACATCAGGCCCCTTCTCATCACTGCTGACTGGGAGGGCAGTTGCCATACTGCCTCAGCCCACTGGGTAGGACGCAGGTCTGGGCCCCTGATTTGCTGCAGCCACTATTAATCCATCTGCATTTGACTAGTGGACTAAATGGGTTCTTTCATGGGCTCCCTGCCCTGCCTGAACTATAACTAAAAGTAGACCATGACTTGTAACCGATGCTGCTTGGGGGAGGTCCTTACCGGACCCCCTCCAAAGGATCTCATCCTAAGCTTCATGCTCCCAGTCTTTCCTTAGGGCTATATTCCAGAATTTTCCAAAATAAGATCTGCCAGTTGACTCAACTCACTCTGCCCTTGTGGTCGAACGATTGCAAGAAAAGCCCTAATCACCCAACTCTCTCTCTCTGTCTACACCTTTAGAATGCAGCTTTGCAGCCCCTCCTACCAGGAAGTAGACTCTGTCTCTCATATCCGGGCTAGCCTCATGCTGTTGCATTGGGTCAATGGCATTCAGCAAAAGTGACTTTGTGGCCATTTTGAGTCCAGCCCTCAAAAGCCTACCCTGGTGAGAGGAGAAGGAACATGTGACAAGGAGAGCCCCATTCAAGCCAGGGCCATCCCAGTGCATCCTGCAGCCAGCTGACCGCTGTGAACCAGCCCAAACAACATTAGCACAGTTGTCTGCAGGAACCACTACTGATTGAAGATGTGTGTGTGATCCCAGCTGCGGCCAAGGGGAAAACACAGCTGACCTCTAGACCTGACAGCAGCAATAATTACTTTAAGATGTTGAGTTTGGAAAACGTTTGTTATGCAATAATAACAAACGGATATGCCAACTGATGTGATGCAACCCCACAGACACCTCGAGACCTTTCAGGTAAAAACCCCAGTCCAAGTCAGACCGAGGTCTCTGCACACCTTTGGAGCTATTTGAACATCTGGTCAGTTTTATTCTTCAACTTGGACCACATCAAACCCTGAATCCATTCACTTTCTGTCCCAGCTCCCAGATGAGGTCCTGGGAGGGGCACCAGACAGATCTGACCATGTTATGGTGTTCCAGCCCTAAGCTGCCACTATTGGGACATAGGAAAAGGCCAGCAAAATCTTTTCTAGCCCACAAAGGGGCTTACTTTCCACCTGAAGAAAGACGATGTGCATGCAAAAGGTAATCGGCAATTAACTGCCTCACCCTGCCTGGTATAAACTTCCACAACTGTCAGATAAAATGACTACTACACAAGAAAGTTTCCTGAGGCAGGACCATGCCTAGAGTCTCCACAACTAAGCCCCGCTGAGCCCAGAGCAAGCACATGGTACACAAGCAGTGGGCTCAGGACTAAACTGAGTGGAGTGACTCGGACAACACGGGCTGGAGAATTTCAGCAGGTGGCCAGCAGGCACTGTGAGTGGATGTGTACCTTCCTGTCTGTGTGAAGAGCTATGGAAAGACTACGGGAGTCAGTGTAGGGTGGTCCAGACACCCCCTATAAACCATAAGCTCCCAGGTTCCAGTGTTTGCCTCAGTTTTCTCACTATGAAATGAGATTCAAGCCAGAGTTCCTATCCCCCATCGACAAGTGACAATCCAGCTGCTCCTTGAAGACACAGAGACAACGGGCACAGCCTCAACTGTAAATGCCACAGTGCCCAGGGCAGGGGTGTCTTTCCAGAGAGGAGAGAATAAAGCTCTGAGCCACCAGAAGGAAGAGGAGCCATGGCCAGAGCAGCCTGGACTCAGGCCGGGTGGAGGCTCAAACAAGTGCACGGAGAGGCAGGGATGAGAACTGCTGACCTAACTAACTCACCTGCTAAGCCCGGCTCTGCTCCCGGCGTGTTTTCTATATTGGTTCTCATCTGTAATTTTCCACCTTTCTCCCTGTGTGCTTTTCATTTACTTTTGTCACAGTCCATGGTGTTTTCCCATTACCTTGCTTCACGGGGTCACCCCGGGTGTTTTAACCCGCGACCCCCGGTGACCCTAGCAGAATAAGGCAGAGCCACAAGCCTCAGACCCCAGCTGCCTTCTAATGCCGCACACTGGTGGCAGCTGTGTGTGCCTCACCAGAGCCCTGTCCAGTATAAGAGCCCACGTGTTCCTCTGAGTTCTCCACCGGCTTTAAAATAAGTCACAACAGTGTTTTGATTCTGGGCTTGGCCTCTCCATCATTGAATTTAAGAATTATAATTGTATATTTTGAGTACTTCTTATGTGCCTACATTGTTCTAAATATTTTGAATGTTTTAGTTGTTCAGTTCTTAAGACCTCAACCATTAGCACTTTCATTTGACAGATGGAGAAACTGAGATACAGGGAGGATTGTTCCCTTACCTGTGGTAATACACAACTAGTAATGACAAGCCTGTGGCTTAAACTCAGACAGGTGGGGCCAGAGCCCACACTGTTAAGCCCTCCTGTGTACTCCATAGTCCACTCTTGGGATCTGATGAATTAATGGGCTCTGAAGTGCATAATCCTGTATTCAGCACATAGTAATTACTCTAAAAATAATAGTTATTATCAATTCTCAAGGCACATTTTACCCAAATAGATTGGGTAAAGTCAACTCCGAAGGCACATTTGGGTGAAAGCTCCAGTCCATGGATGAGAGATACAGGACAAAAGGCAAAAGATTAGGATGACCCAGGGAGCTGACCGCTGGGGCAAGGGTTCTCTGCAGAAGATGACTCTGCCCCCTCCAGGGACATGGAGGGGGAATTAGCAATGTCTGAGGACACTTTGGTTGTCATAACTTGGATGGAAGTGCTCCTAGCATTTAATACATAGAGAGAAGGGATTCTGCTAAACATCCTACAATGCACAGCATAACCTCCTACCAAAAAATGTAATAATAAGTGTCAGGCCCCAAATGTCACTCATGCCAAGGCTGAGATATCCCATCTGCAAACAGTGAGTCTGGACCATGTTCACTAACATGGGCTTACTGCCCAGTACCCAGCCTCACACAGAGCAGCCGTATGTAAATGCTGACTGAACAAAGGCATGCATAAATAAATGAATGGATATGTTTCCTTAGTTCTAAGATGCTGTCCATTGAACAATGTACCATTAATTCAACAGTGATTTTTCAGAGGAGGAAAACATTCACCACATTGACTATAAGATACATTGCAAAGTCAGAAATGTTAAAATGCATGTGGGGATAGGAAAGGAGGTGGGAGTGTGCGTCCTACAAGTGAGTAAATAGAGAGCATTCATTCCTTATGTTTATAATCCTCAAATCAAATCAGCCATCTTTCTACTGTAGAGAGAAACACCAGAATAAAGTCTAAGATGCTGCTAGGGCCTTGTTCAGCCTCCAAAAAGCCCAAGAAATAGGGGAAAGGGGAGAGGGAGGAGAGGGGAGGGGGGGAGGAGGGGGGAGGGAGGATAATTGGTGAGACCACATCTACGGTGCATCTTACAAGGGTAGATGTGAAATTTACTAGTTGTAGCATAAAAATGTCTTAACACAATAACTAAGAAAATGCCATGAAGGCTATGTTGACCAGTTTGATGAAAGCATTTCAAATTGTATGTAAAACCAGCACATTGCACCCCATGATTGCATTAATGTACACAGCTATGATTTAATAAAAAATAAAATAAAATAAAATAAAATGGGAACACAAGTAGAGTATCAGGGTGGTGAGATGTTCTCTTGAACCTCAAGTGATTGGTACAATACAGAGTTGAGAAGGATTATGAGCCAATTCAACAGGATAGATACCCTTGATTGATTAGTGATGTCTGCATAGACATGGGCTGGGGAGTAATGTAATGTCACACACACACCTATTATCTCTACAGTAGTTAGAAGAACAGTGGACTTTGAATTACACTATTTAGGTTTGAGCCTCAGCTCACCCAGAGAGGATCTCTTCCTTTGGATCTATCAGTCTGCTTCTCTGAAATTCCATCCATTTTTCTATGAAATTTGTATAACACATCTTCATTCAATTATATGGTTGTTTTAATGAGCTCTGTTGGGCATAATGAAAATGCTAATTGTTACTAGGAGATTAAAATGAGATCATCTATTTTGATGGTTCTTAACCTGAAGTTTCCAGGTAATATCTAGAAACCGTTCTGTTTTATATATTTCAAAATATATAATAATTACCCTTGATGTACCCTCACAGGCCATTAGTTAATCAGTACGGTGTGTTTTGCTGTGGTTTGTGAGTCATGTCTACACTGTGGAGGTTACATTATTCACAGGAAGAGTTTTAGGCCATCCTTTAGGCTCATTTCTGGCATTTTAAAATCTAAATAAGATATCAAGGATGAACATAGTTTTTATAATAAGAAATCGACTCCAGAACAAATTACTGACCTAATTAATGCCCTTTTTTGACTCATGTTAGAGCCTTCCAGGGACAAAAGATAATCTGTTCACAGTCGAGCACACACAAAAGCGCTGTCATGGTAAGTTCCCAGTTGGTCCTAATGAACTGTGCTTCCCCACAGTCACAGCCCTGCATATCTTTGCCCCTTGAATCTAGGCTGGCCTTATAACTTTAACCAATAGAATATGGAGTGAGTGACCCTCGTTGACTTCTAAGGCTGGGTCAGAGGAAATGTGGCAACTCCCTCTTTGGCCCAAGAATATGAATTTTGGGGGAAAGAAGATTCCATGCAAGGACTTTGACCTTAAGACTGCCATGAGGTGAGGAAGCCCAAGCTAGTCAGGTAGAGAGGCCACCTGAAGACAGAGCCCCAGGCAAACCTCAGGTGTTCTACCTACCCCAACCAAGGGGCCAGACTAAGTGAAGAGGACATCTGGGCTTTCTAGTCCAGTTGAGTCCTTAGATGACTCCAGCCCCAGCTGCCATCTGACTTCAATGACATAAAAGACCAAGCAAGAGACTGTCAATCCATAGAACAATGAGAGACAATACTAAACTATCATTTTCAGTCACTATGTTTTGGTTGTTACTCAGTATAAGATACTGAATCTGGAGCCATTTTGAATGCTGCAGACAAGAGGGAAAGACTGCCATAATTAACTGCTTTTACCTCCATCTCTGGGGCGGGGGACAGTGTGAAGGAGCTGCAGTATAGGTAGAGAGCTACACTTCTGACTACAAATTTAATTATTGAGATACTAAACTTAATCCTCTCAATCCTACAAAGATCCCCAGATACCCTACAAGCCTGCTATAGACTGAATATTTGTGTCCACCTAAAATTCACATGTTAAACATTAAACCTCAGTGTGATGGTATTTGAAGGTGGGGCCTTTGGGAAGTGATTAGGTCAGGAGGGTAGAGCTCTCATGAATGGGATTAGAGGACCAGCAAGCTACCTCTCCCCTGCAGACATCTAGGGGTGCAAATACCAGGAAGTGGGACTTCATCAAACAGCAAATCTAGAAGTGCCTTGATCTTGGACTCTCCAGCCTCTAGAACTGCAAGAAATAAGTTTATGTTATTTATAAGCCACCCAGTTTATAGCATTTTGTTAGAGCAACCATAATGTACTAAGACACAGCTGAAAAACTAAATCCTGGGAAGCGGAGTCCAGAAGCTTCAACTGCCTCTAAACATTGACCTTTCCTCACTCTTGCAGAAAAACAGAAGAAAGTGCCACCACCACTGCTGCCTCTGACTATCATGCTCTCCTTGGGAGATCCCTCTGGCATCCAGGACTCAGCCACAAGAAATCTAGAAGAGGTAGATGTTGGTTTTCTTAGCTCCACAGTACAAGAAGCCACACAGAAAGTTGTAGAAAAAATAGGTGCTCAGGACCAAAAGGCATTGTCTAGAGGATTCTTGTTGCTATAGAGATACACGCATATACCCTGGTCATAAAAAACAAAGGGAGAAACAGAAGAGAGGGAGCTGGTTGGCACTTGTGAGCAGAGCAGGAAGAATTTACCCAAAAAAAAAAAAAAAATAGACTAGATGCAGGTTAAGTAGCAATTTACTAGGATTTTTGAAAGAAAGGGTGCTCCAAGCAGAGGGAAGAGCCAGTGGCAAGATGGAACACAGGAGAGTACATGTGTTAGTTTGGCAGAGCTCCTGTAACCAAGTACCACGATGTGGGTATCTTAAACAACAAAAACGTGTTCATTTCTTCACAGTACTGGAGATTAGAAGTCCAAAAGCAAAGTATCAACAGGACTGGTTCCTTCTGAGTATGAAGGAGGATCTGTCACGTACCTCTCTTGTAGTTGCTGGTGATTTTCTGGCAAGTCTTAGTGGTGGGTGGGTGTGTGTGAGAGTGTGTGTGTGTGTGTGTTTGGCTTGGAGATTCACCACCCCAGTACCTGCTCTCATCTTCACAGAGTGATCTCCCTGGATATGCATCTGTGTCAAAATTCCTCCCTTTTATGAGAACACCAGTCATAAGTTTAGATGTCACCCCCAATGACTCCATTTTAACTTCTTTACCTCAATATGGACCCTATTTCTGAAAACGGCCACATTCTGAGGAACTGGGAATTAGGACTTTAACATTTCTTTTGGAGTGGGGGAGACAATTCAACACACAGCACTGGGCTTTCAGAGTGGCAGGCTGCAACATCCAAAGAGAGGATCAAAGGAGATGACTCTGGAAAGGTAAGCCACTTTCTGATCCTGAAAGGCGTCATAAACCACAGGTAGGACTTCAGACTTTATGGTCAGAGACGTACATACACCATGGCTGTAAGCCACAGAACCACAGGACTGGATCTGACGTCGGAATGGACAACAGTGTGGTGGCAAAAATGGGGGCAATTCAGGAGAAAAAGCTGTAATATCGGGAAGAGGCGATTTCCAAAGTAGAAGTGAAGAAATCAACGTGACATGGTTCATAAACTTAAACGAGAAAGATAAATCTTTGAAACTTCTGAAAGAAAACACAGGAGAGTATCTTCATGAACTTTGAATAGAAAAATATTTCTTAAAAATGTGAAAAAAAAATCATTATCCACAGAAGAAAAAAATGATAAATTGGACTTCATTAAAATTAAGAACTTCTGTTTATCAAAGACACAACTAAGAGTGGGATAAAATAAGCCACGGTCTGCGTGAAGACATTTGCAACATACACACCTGAAGAAAGACTTATATCCAGAATATATAAATAATTCCTGCAAAGCAAAGACTAGTAGATTGATTTTAAAATAGACCAACAAAATATCAGAAGCCTAATAGCATGAATGAAACAGAATAACTAGAACTCATCTACATAACTGGTAAAGTGCCTAAGTCACTTCAACAACTATTTGAAAACTAAAGTTCAACAGGTATTCTATGACCTAGAAATTCCACTTCCAGTTCTTCCCCAAAGAGAAATGATGACTTACATCCACCCAAAGAGTGTTCATAGTATCATTTAACAACCAAAAGCTTGAAATTACTAAAAGTCCATTTACCATATAGCAGGTCAATCGTCATGTTATATTTATAAATATTTATTTCTATATACACTTCTTAGTAAAACACCTCTTAGTAACAAAAATAATCTACTGCCAAACACAACAAATTGGATTTATTTCACAGACATAATGATGAGAAGGAAAAAGAAAAAGCTAGACACAGGTAAGCGTGGACTATGTGATTCCATGTATAAGATGCTCAGGAACCAGTGGGGGTCACCTTGGTGGAACTGGTCTCTGTCATTGCACCTTTGGGCATCAAATGAGAGGACACAAAAGGGGAGGCTGCTGGGGTGCTGGACGCTCCTCTGTCTTAATCTGAAAGCTACCCAAGTATAGAAAAATGTGAAAATAACGCATCGAGGGAATGCTTGGGGTTTATACACTCCACTGTAGACAGGCAATACCTCATTATCAGGTATGAAGAGAGAAAAGAAAGCCCAGGTGACCCAGGAGAAGAGCCTGAGGTGGGCGGCGGGCAGCAGTGGGATGGGAGCAGGGTCACTGGAGCCAACCAGAGAGAAAGCAGTGAAGGTGGGAGCAGGGTCACTAGAGCCAACCAGAGAGAAAGCAGTGAAGGTGAGGAGGGATCCAGGGTGTCCCCTAGTACTGACTGTGACAATGCAGGAGCAAAGAGAGACCAAAGTCAGAAGGGTCAGAAGGAAGAAGCAGATTCACAGGGGCCTCAGTGACAAGCTGGATTCTGTCCAGGAGGACTGATGCTCTGTCACGGGAACAGGCCCGGGAAAATGAAGACCACATGGACATGGGTCAGAACGTGGGATCGATCACAGCCCAGCACGCCATCGTTGGAGGAAGGCAACTCTTCATGTGCCTTGAAATCTTCCTGAGTTCTTGTGATAAAAGAAGTTAAAAAAAATCACAGTGCTATTTGGCCAAGAGGTGACAGAAAAGGCCCCACAGTAGAAAAATTGCTACTCTCGTCAAATCTCCCTCCTAGACAAGAAAAGGGCGAGGGCAGGGGCAGGTGGTGGCGATTGTATCGAAAATGCACAAGGCTGCATCTTTCGCTCTCGGAATCTGAAACCCACTTTATCACAACTGTCAAAACAGACTCAGGCAGTACATAATTTATAACCCTGGGGTGGCAGCTGGGGGGAAGGAGTCTAAAAGATTGCTTTAGTTTTCTTGTTAATTTTTATTGGCTAAGAAACAACTCTACCCTCACTGGGCCAAAATATGGGCTTAATTTAAGGCAGACACACATTTGATTTGCACGTTGGAGCCTCCGGGGCTGGTCCTTGGCTGACTGGTGGAGAGCCAGGTGGGAGCTGCTTTCTCCCATGCTGCAGTGGTGACTGAGATCATAGACATGGAGAAGATACTGTCCCCATCACCAGAGCTCTGCGTCTAGGAGCTTGTCCATGACAAGGAGAAGTTTGGGGTCCTATGTGGGCAGGAAATGAAAGCCCTATAAGAGCACTGAGAAGAAACGTGGAAGCCTGAGCCAGGGCAGGGGCTCACGGGATAAGAATATACTGGCCCAGCTGCACATTGGAGGGCTCAGAGCACTTAGCCAAAATACAGAGGAAGGCTGTTCCAGGCAGAGGGAACAGCACGAGCAAAGGTCAGGTGGCATGAACTAACACCTTTTCTGGGGAAATAGACTCTTCAGAAACATTTCTGCATTTAACATAAATATATTTACTATATATTTAAGTATGTTACTTTCCCACCGATACTGGAAAAAAGAGGATGGAAACTGACAAGAAAAATTGCTGGTGTTGTTATTCCTTTCTAGAGAGCCCAGAAGTTCCGTCAGGAATGAGGAGGATCTGGATGACTGTCGGCCAAGGCAGCATTGTGAGATGGGTCGGGGCTATTTCCTGGCTCCCTGGGGTCCTACATGGTACAGTGATAAACCCTGTCTGTGCTTGAATAAGGGACTAGAGATGGTAACATCTTGCACACAGAACTGGCTCTGTCACCTCCCTGTGTCCTCATCTCAGCCTTAGAGATGACAAGAATAGGTGTTCCTGGCAGGGCCAGGTACAGGTGCTGAGAGAGGGCCAGGCAGAGAGCCGCTGGCTCTCACTTTGCTACCCACAGAGCCTGGACTCAGACTCAGGTCTCCTGAATCCAATCCAGGGTTTTTCTCCCACCACTTTCTCAGCCCCATCCCAGCCCCAATTCTGACCATATACCCTGGTTTTACGGAGAATGAAGAAAGGCCATTTGAGACAGAGAGGGGATGAAGAGAGGCCAGGAACTGGCATTTGGGAGTGAAGCAGTGCTCTAGAATCACGTAGACTCAGCATCTATCCAGACTCTTTCCTGCACAGCTGTTGAGTTTGGACAAGTGATGTGACCTCTGTGAGACGCGGTTCCAATCTGTGGAAAAAGGAATCGTATCAACCCTTTCAAATGTTCGTGACAGTAAGTGAAGCTACAAAAACTACAAAAACAAACGCTACTAAGCACTTATCAGCTGCCAGGCACCGTGCACAGCCCTTTCCATCTCATTTTCTTCCCTCCAGACCGTCCGTCCTGCAGAGCAGCTTTATTACTCCCATTTTTCAGACCAAGAGACTAAGACCCAGAGAGGATACTGCACTTTGCCCGAAGCTAGTGGCCAGTGCCTGAACTACCCACCGCACCACTGGGTTTATGAGAACTCCGAATGATGTTAACGTTTCCTCGTCCTGCAGAGTAGAGGAGGGACTCAAACCAGTTCAGCCAAAAAGTGGGGAAGGGGAGGAGTTTCCCGCCAGCCCCGAGACAGGCCTGGCCCTGGGAATCACCCTGCTCTCATCGTGACTCACATTACTTTCCTCTGCCTTTTAAGTTTTTCCCTTGCCAGGAGTCCAGATGGCTAGAGGGAAGCCTTCTGTTTTTAGGTGTGGTTTTCAAGAAGAGCTTTTAGATCGTTGTCTTTAAAATCTTTTCTGGGAAAACTCACTCCCCTAGAAAAATCTTCCTTTGGAGCAAGGGACCTGCAGATGGAGTCTGTCCTCCTCAGCACCCTGGGCAAGGTCTAGCCAGCAGCATCTCATCCCACACCTTGTCTTACCAGCTGCCCTTCCCAGGCCAGCCCCATGATGCTGGCCTGAGCTATCAGACAAAGGGAACAATATCTCTGTCCCCACCATCCCAGTGGGAACCCACACAGGAGGGCCCAAAGTAAAGGCGAAGGTGAGGACTGAGGCCAGGCTGGGTGGCCAGCTGGAGAGAGGAGGCTCCCGAAGGAGCCTGGAGCTGTGGGGTGAAAGGGGCGGATCGCTTTGTGTCCCAGAGAAAAATATGTCCAAGTCCTAAGCCCCAGGTACCTATGAATGTGATCTTATTTGGAAATGGGGCCCTTACAGATGAAAGTAAGCTAAAGATCCTGAGATGAGATCAATTGGATCTAAGGAGGGCCCTTAAACCCAATGACAAGTGTCCCTTATAAGAGAAAGAGGGAGATTTGAGACAGACACGGAGAGGGGAAGGCCATTGAAAGCGGGCAGCATCTCCAGGCTAAGGAAGGCCCCCAGCAGCCACCATCACCCACGGAGCGGACCCTGCTCAGAGCCCGCAGGAGCAAGCTGATTGTAGGCTTTTCCCTTCTGAGCTGTGTGAGAATGAGTTCCTGTTCTTTTAAGCCGCTCACTTTGTGTCATGAGCTGCATCTGCCCGGGGAAACTAATACACCACACACGCAGACCCCAAATCTGAAGCAGGCTTCTCACCGGTTTCCCAGAGCCCCTCAGTCAGAGGAGATAAATGAGGAGATGTGACCTGTTAGTAATGCATTTCTCCAGCTCTGTGCCCCCTCCTGCATAACTCAGAGCGCAGCTCCACCCCCGCCCCCCCCAACACACTACATGGTATCTGGCCCTCGAGGTGCAGGAGCCAACTCTTCTGCCTCCCACACCCCACATTCTCTACTGACAAAGACGGCCAAGGCTGGGCAGGCCTTGTGCTGTCCTCTAGAGCCTTCGTCCAGTCGCCCCAGGAACTTTCCAGACTTTGTAAAGAAAAAGAACTCAGGACTCAGCCCTGGTTTGCAGCTGAGAAGAGGCACGGAGCCGCCTTGGCCTTCAGTGCAAAAACATTCCTCCCTCCCCAGGACTCAGCAGAGCCAGATGCTGCGGGGCCCCAGCTTCTCACCCTGCTCCCAGCAATACCAGCCTTAGGTCTTCTGCGACTCCCAGGGATCTGCAGAGGTAGCCAGGAAATGAAGCCCTGACCTCCTGGGGGAGGTTGGTTGGTTCACTTGTTTTTGGTGTTTCCTGAGGAGAGTCGTTTCCTCCAGAGTTCTTTGCACCTGGCCTTTGCCGGTGCTATTCCCTCTCCCTGGATCACGCTTCCTCCCTATTTCACTTGAGTCCTCCCAGCCCTTCAACATGCATCTCGGCCTCTCCATTTCTGGGATCTGCCCCCTGGGCTGGCTTCAGTGCCTCTTTCCCCTGCTCCCTGGGGGCAGATGTAGTCAGCTCAGGGAGGCTGAGACCCTTGGCAGAAGCCATGCTGCCCAAAGTGAGGGGCCAAGCCCAAATCCACAGCCCATGTCGTCTGGGTCGCCCAGCACACTCAGTGTGGGTGGGGAGGGAAGGGAGACAGGAGTGTGCCAAGAGAATGAGTCCAGGTGACCAGTCAGAAACTTAAGAGTTGAGCAAAGGGTACAGACATGATGGCAGCTGCAGGTGAGATGCTGGCTGCAGGGCAGAGGGGCAGGAAGAGACTTCTGTGGTGAAGCCAGAGCAGTGGTTACAAGTCAGGGCAGGTGAACCAAACCCGCTCACTTGTAAACAAAGCTATATTCGGCCACAGCCACACCCACTCCTCTCTTTTTGTCCTGTGGCTCCTCCTTGCTCTCCTGACTATCCGGCTGAGTTGAATAGTTGCAGCAGAGGCTATTTGACAGCCCACGTGTAAACCTGAGATATTTACTACCTTGCCCTTTACAGAAAACCTTTTGCAGCTCCTGGTTTAGAGTAAGGGCAGATTCCCCTTCCATTCACTCCTTTTGGTAGGATCATCCCCAGCCCGGACACACCTGGCCTGGACACCCCTAGCCTGGGCTCCCCCAGCCTGTGCACCTGGCTCACACAACCTGAGGCCAAGGGGAAGTCACGTGAAGTTCCCCTTGGCTGGTCCAGCCTGCGCTGGAATGAGAGCCGCCCTGTGTTTTGTTCTCTCCAGGTGAGGCGGATGAGCAGTGTTAAGTGACTGCACAGCCCCGGCTCAGGCCCTCTCTGAATCTTTGCTTCTACTGATGCTGACTCTCCCTCCAGACCTAAAGTTCTCTAAGACAGGACAGGTCTATCACCCAGAGCTCTAAGACCCTGGTTTTCAGATCACAAAGAGCTGAAATAGCTGGTTTTTCAGAAGTGGGATAACTGGTATCACTGCATAAGACGGATCGTTCATTCATTCACTTCAGGCGTGCTTATTAGACACCTACTGTGTGCCCAGAACTGCCTTGGGGATATAGTGACAGGGCAACTGGACACTTGGAGCCCCCATGGAGCTCCTGGACTCATGGGCAAACATGCATTTAGCAAATCAGCCCCCACACCTAAAATCATAACCTGAGAAGTGTTAACTTAGTTTTAAATTCCCCCAAAGCATATTTGAGACAGAGGCTTGAATGTACTGATTTCATTTGGAAGGTGATCCCAGGAAGTAAGGGAGGGAGAGTGAAGATGGGATGGGGAAGGGCTGGCAGAGGGGGGCTGTGGAGAGCAGTTGGAGGTGCAGTTGACATCATCACCTAGGGATACCCCACAGCTGCGGGGGTGGAGCCAGGTGGCACCTGAGTCTCCCGTCTTTCTGCAGTTTTCTGTGCACTTCTCCTGGGTCCCCGCTGTACTGAGTCCCGCCATCAGCAGCAGCACCAACCTCACAGAGGCTCCAGAGGAGAGAGGTGGGGACCCAGCCCCCCTAGTCACTCACTGTCTGTTGGCACAGGCACATCTGGTGCCATGAGCTGCCCTCCAGGTCACCGTGTGGGTCACCGTGTGGGCCACAGCAGTGCTGTGAAGGCTAAGGCAGAAGGCAGTGAGGGAGGGTCCAGCTGGGGGTCGAGGAGACTTGCCAGGTGCTGGAGAGACCTGACGGAGAACTGGGCTGTGGCCAGGGAAGAGAGGGAAGGACAGTCACAGAGACTGGAAATGGGCAGGCAGGGTGCGGACGGAGATCACGTGGACACTTGGCAGGCCCAGCACCTGTAGGACGCCTGCCGTGTGTCTGAGTTTCCAGTTTGAGTCACAAACCAGGAACTCTGTCTGGTGCTGAGTGGGTAGCTTTCCCCAGGGGAGCAGCCATGCCTGGTGATGGGCTTTGCACCCAGTGTGGAGCCCCCACACTAATTCTCTGCCCTCCTGGAGGTGCAGACTCTGTTCTGAGGTTTGTGGCTCAAAGGCTTTGCAGATCAGGGTGAGAAGTCAGGTTCAGCCCTAAGAGCAGTAGGGGCTGTGAGGTAGGGGGTTGCTGGAAAGTGGCAGGAGCAGGCGGGTGTTTATCGGCTGCAGGTGGAGCTGGGCACAGCCCTGGTGGGAGGTACTTGGACCTTCACCGTGGTGGCAGTTGCAGTGGAAGGAGGAAGTGGACGTAAAAGAAAGGAAATGAGATTTATTGATGGATCAAAAATGATTTTGGACCTGGCCAGCCAATGGTGGGGTGGTGAGGCCAAGGGTGACTGCTGAAGAGAGGGGAATTGGGGGACATAAATTACTGGAGTTACCAGGGGACTGTTGTTTGGAAGACAGAGAGAGAAAAAGGAAAATAAATGTCTGAAAATCTTCATGGGATTAAAGGGCGGGAAGAACAGGAACGGGCAGTTTTTCCTCCCAAAGCCTCAGGCTCTAGTCTCCCCCCCTTCTGCTCTCCCTCCTCACCTTCCTTCCTTCCCTTTCTCACGCCTTCTTTTTCTTTCCTTTCTTTCTTTCTCCAGTGGCTTCCCCACATAATGTTAGTGTACACACATATGTGTTCTCGAAAACCTTTGAATGACACCGTATCCCAAGATAACATGTTCTGTTTTCCAGCGGCACTGGGGTTGGTCAGCGGGCAGCGGGCAGTGGTTCATTCATCACCTCTGCATGGTCAGCTCACATGGGACCCACCAACAGCATAGCTGAAAAGAGGGGACAAGTCTGGGGGCTCGGCAGGGGTCCCAGAGACCTCGTGGGGAGTTGGCATGTGCTGCCCAAGAGATGACAGTGGGAGGGGCCGCAATTCCCTGAAAGTCTGAGCTCCCCCTGCTGGGTTGCAGGGCCTCAGTGGCCCTGGCTCAGGGCTACATGTTTCTCTCCATAACAATGGGAGTGCTGCAGATACAAATGGCTTAACAGTTTGCTGACCCTCAAGTCCAAAGAAAATCATTTTCTTGCAAAGGGTGAAATATAAAAATATATTTTTATACCCTATAGGCAGGTTCAAACTGAGGTAGAACAAAGGGAAATGCAGCTCCTGTGTATAAAAAGCCAAAACAAATTAAAGCAATAAATCTGGAGCAGTGACAGAAGGCGACTTAATAAGACTTTCCCACAATGGTACATACTGAGCAAAGGCACGCACGCACACACACACACACACACACACGCACGCACACACGCACGCACACCCCAGTGCCAGCCCATCCCGTGTCACCACTGCTTTACAAGGGCAGAGCAGCAGGCGAGGAGCAGAGTGAGAATGAGGGGGGCTGGGATGTGGCTTTGAATTTCCCTGATGGTCTTGTTCTGTCCAAGTCATTGATTATCATGCAGGTCAATTTTCTGACCTGTAAAATGTAGATATTAACAGTTTTGTGATGGTACCAGACAATTAGAAAATAAATTTGAAACCCTATTGGCAAAAGTATAAATTCTCTATAAATACCTTGTGTCTTCATCAATATCATAATCATTTCTGTTTTACTAATTAAAATCTGATAACAGCAACAAGCAAAATGTAATAGTAGTTAACACTTACTGACCAATTTTTATAAGGATTATAAAACCTCATATTATGAGAGAAGATAACAAAGTTCAAGAAGGTTTGACACGTCAGAATCAGGGCTGCCATGGGCAGCTGCACAAGTTGCGCACTGCCCCACTCTGGAGGTGCCATTTACATCTGACATCATCACAGTTTGGGACACTCACAGAGGGCAGTGAGAGGTTTGAGGAGCGAGCATCATTTTTTTTATTTCTCAAAAAGATGCTGCTTGAGCCAACAGATGGGACAGTCAGGAATTAAATTTAATTGTGACTCCAACAGAAAACAAAGCAAAGCCTTCCCCATCTCCTGCCTCCTGCACAGCAGCCTGGCTAGCTGGGATTGAGGAAAAGAGTCTGGTTCCCCCTGCCCACCACCCCCACCACAGTGGGGCAACAACACACAGAAGGATCAGCCTGGAGGACTCCAGCCAGGCTTGAGATGCTGGAGGGTCATCAGCTGACGACAGTGGAGGGAGGGGGGTGGGTTACGCCCTAAACAAGATGCAGAGAGCTGAGCTCAGCCCAGGTGCCACTCCTCTAGCCTTGCACCTGATGGGGGATGGGGATTGCATCAGCCCAACAGGAAGGGCTGTTTCTAATTCACAGGAAAGGCATTCTATAGATAGCTGGGTATCCCAGGGGAGGGAAGGCAGGGGAGAGTGGAGGAGGGAGAGGAGCCCCCTATATTCTTTGGCAAATGTGGCTTGGTGGTTAAGAGCCTGATCTCAACAGTCTGACTGTGTGAGCCCAAAGCCTGGCCCCACCACTTACTAACTGCATGATCTCAGCAGCTGCTCACATCTGTGACTCAGTCTCCTTCTCTGTAAAGTGGGGGTGGTAACAGCTTCCACCTCCAAGGTCAATAGGAGGCTTATGTGAGTGAACACGGTGGACACACTCATCACGCCATCAGTGACCGTCTGATATTGTGACGGAAGTCTGCAGACCCAGTGCCTGCACACAGAGCACGCTCACCTGCAGAGGTGAACCTCAGCCGGCTATGGGAGCTGTGATGAAAGGCCAGGAAATCAGGTCAGCCCAAGCCTCAGGGCAGAGCTGGCACAGGTGGATTCCGGGGAATGAGCTGCCCATGTGGGTTTGTTTAGCTCCTGTGCTCTGTACATCCAGACCCAGACCCAATTTTTTGCCCAGGAAGAACAAAATATAATCCAGCTGCTTACCACAATCTCCCCCACCCAGCCCATCTGATGCCCCCATCCTCATGTCTGTCCCCTCATGCTGTAACTTTCCTCCTAAGCCTCTTCTCACCCTCATTCTACCCAGCTTTGCACCCCCTCCCCACCTGCCAGCACTCCTTATGAAAGCAGAGACCCGTCCAAATCCTGGATGCATCTTTTTCCAATTGGTGAGCCACAGCAAGTTTCTTAGCCCCAAGGCCTCAGTCCCCATCCCCACAGGCTGGGGAAGAGTGGGTGTCAGTCCATGGGCTGAAGGAGATGAGGCACGGTGGAGCCGGAAAGCACGGCCTTTCCCCTCCGCACCCATGTTCTTCTGTGCAAACCCTTAACCTTGCTGAGCCTGGAAAACAAGGATGAAAGTAAAAAAGAATATGGATCAAAAAGTCTGAGAACACTGCCTGGCACATAGCTGCTACTCAGTAAATGCTATTGTCATTATTATGCATATGATACAAACAATCCAACTCCCCCAAAGGATTTCTCCTTTGTTTTTTATGAAATTATTTCTGAGCACTGATCATATTGCAGACTTTGAGCTACATACAGTATTTAGGATTAGGAGGGTCAGGGTCTTTACCTTTAATATCTCTGTCGTAGGAAAACAAACTCCTAAATAACCATCACCAGTTGTGGTAAGTAACTGTCAGTGATTGTCCTGATGCTGCCGTGTAACAAGCCACCCCAAAACGTGGTGGCTTACAGCAATAAGCACTAGTTCTCACTCTCCGCAGTTCTGTAGTTTGGCCACAGTTCAGGTGATTCACACCGGGCATGGCTGACCTGGGCTCTAGGTTGCACTATGGGCCCCAGTTGGCTCCACATACCTCATTCTCCCTGGACCAGCTGCTAGTAGATCATCAGAGCTGAGGATGAACCTGGCCATGCAAGCCCAGTTCAGGTTCCACACAGGGCTCCCCCACTGATATTCAGTAGTCTAAGACATCCACACAGTCAGACCCAAATTCCAGGACTAGGGCTGTACACTCACTGCATCCACTTAGGTCTCTGCAGGAGTGTAGATGTAGAATGTGGGGGTACAAAGAATGGGGAGCGATCTCTTACAGGCATTTAGACTTTGGTTCTGGATACAATGGAGGTGTGGGAGCTGAGAAATGAAGATCCAAACTTGGGTTTAGGATCCTATTAGTTCCAAACTTGGGATTAGGGAGATCCTATTGCTGACCATGTAAAGGATAGATTGCCGAGGGAAAGGCAGAAGCACAAAGGCCTATTACACAGACCCCGTGCCACCTGGCCCTGGTGTGTGAGGGAGGGTTGGACAGCAGGGGTGGACTTTAGGACCAGACACACTCCCTAATGCTATGAACCAGTCCCACATGTTTCTCAATAAATGAAAATAACTCCCCTCGGTCACTTGGTGACTTCAGATAGGTCAGAAAGGTGAAGTGATTTTTCTAAGACTCCATTAGCAAGGATCCGACGACCACCAGGGTGTGTTTGTCTTTCTTTTCTCACCAGCCTGGTCCCCCAGCTCCTGAGGATGGCCGCACTGCAAATGTAAATTATTAGTTGCCATTTGAGAAGTCTTAATTATCTGGATCCATTGGAAACCGTGTCAGCTATTTGAAACCAAAAGGTCAATAGCTCTGATCAATGCCGAACCATTAAGGCACCGGGAGTACTCAATAGAAACGGCCCCAGCTCTGCACGCAGAACTCCCCATGCCCAAGGAGCCTTCGTTTTCTTAAAAGAGAACAGAAAAACTCTTTAAGTTGGAAAGCTAAGCCCCGGACAAGGCTGGCATATGTAACCACAGCTGCAGGAGCGTACAGAATTAGATTAGGATCATCCATTTGAGATGGATGGAAAGTTTTTGCCTCTTCCCCACTTTAGGAAATTTATTGTTTATTTTCAAAGTGAACTAAACCTGAGGGACCTTTTCATTGTCACCCTATAGTCCTGCCTCCTCCAGGCACCTCTGCTGAAGCTGGCGTTGCCTTGCTGGGAGGTGTGGCACACCTAACCACCCCCATGGACACCCTGAGATGACTCAGACGTGGCTCGCCAGTGTGGCTCTCCATGAGTCCCCTCCAAGTCAGTAAGTGGCAGCCACTGTGACTTCTGCCAAACATTTCCAAGTCATCCCTGACTCCTCTTTCCCTCACACCACCCACCCACAGCCAGCCCTCCAGCAAGTCCCTCTGACTCTGCCTCAGACACATTCGGAATGCAGCTCCGGCTCCCCACAGCCTCCGTCCTGCTCTTATCCAGACCCCAGCATCTCTTGCCTCAACAACAGCAAGTCTTGTCCCTTCCCCTGACAAATCATTTTCTGCAAAGCAGCCAAAGTGATTATTGTTAAACATACCTCAAATAGGCGTTGTGGGTTGAATTGTGTGTCCTAAAAAGACATGTTGAAGTCCTGTGACCGTGGTCTTCTTTGGAAATTGGGCCCATGTATATGTGCTTATTTAAGTGAGGGTGGACCCTACACTCAATATGACAGTGTCCTTGTGAGAGGAGGAGAAGCAGACAGAGAGATAGAGAGAGGAGGCGAGGAGAAGGCCGGGTGAAGGCAGAGGCAGGGAGTGGAGTGATGGGTCATCCAGGGTGGTTGGCAACAAGCAGGAGCTGGAGGAGGCATGGGGGGACCCCACTGAGGTGGAAACCTGTGCCCTGGGGGCCACATGTGGCCTTCTGCATCCTTGAGTGCAGCCTTTGGACTGAATCCAAATTTTGTAGAACAAATCCTTTAACAAGGGGATTTGTTCTGAGAAGTTTAAATGTGGTCTAGGGGATGCCCTGGGGGCTCGAGAGGCCCATAGGCCACCTTGAGGCTGCAGGCTGCCCACCCCTGCTGGGCAGGGCCTTCAGAAGAAGCAGGAACCCCCTCACACCTTGATCTTGGACTTCCAGCCTCCCTCCTCTGGGAGGAAGAATTTCTGTTGTTTGAAGCCATCCAGTGTGGCAATCTGTTTCAGCCCTAGAAACCAATACAGACGGGAAGGATAGTAACTTTCCAGTGGAGAATCCAGCAGTCACCACCTTTTGGAAGGCGAGAAGGTTAGCATCACCAGCGATGAGTCTTGTCAAAATAACAGTCTGTGATATGACACGATGAGAGGGCACTTCATCTCTGTGGTTGTCTTCCCCAAACCCCACAGCCTCAGTCTGATGGTGAGAAAACAGCACATAAAGCCAGACCGAGGGACATTCTGCAAAATGTCTGATTGCTGCTCTTCAAAAGCATGAGGTCATGAAAAGCAAGGACAGACCCAGCAGCTGTCACAGATTGGAGGCTCCTGAGGATACAGGATGAATAAAGCAGTGTGGGATCCTGGACAGGCTCCTGGGACAGAAAAGGGACATCAGTGCACAAACTAGTGAAATCTGAATAAAGTCTGCAGCTTAGTTAAGAGTGTTGCATCAGTGTTAATTTTTAGCTGTGATAAATGGGCCATGGTTATGTAAGATGCTAACATGAGAGGAAGCTGGTGAAGGGTAGACGAGAACTCTCTGTGCTGTCTTTGCAAGTTTTCTGTAAATCTAAAATTATTTTCAAATAATTTAAAAAAAAATAAAAAGCTTCCTCTCAGACTGAAATCCAAATTCCTAACCACAGCCTCCACATCAGCCCCCTCTCTGCCCACCCCGGATGCCGCGTGGGACTCTGTCCCCTAAGCATCCCAGCCACTTCTCACGTGATGCCACACATGTGCTGTTCCTTCTAGGCAGAATGTTCTTCTCCTGGGTTTTAAAGGACCAGTGCCTTTGTGTCACTCAATCTAAATGTCTCTTTCCTTCCTTGATCACTTAGCCATTCCCTCCTCCATGAGCCTGTTTTAATTACCTAAGTCACACTAATCACTGATTTTTCCATGATTGTTAACTTATCAACTGTTTATCTCTACCTTTCCCTAGAATGCAAACTCAATGAAGTTACACATATCATCTGTCTAGTCCATATCTGTGTCATTGTCAATGAGAAAAGTGTCTGGTGCACAGAAGGAGAGAAATGAGTAAGAATCCAGTGAGCGAACAAATGAAGAATGCTGGGGCGTTAGAGAACCTCGCTGGGACTACCTTTTCATCCGTAATGAAATGCAGCAGATACGCTTATCTCCAGCACTTGCTCTATGAATGACTGGTCCAAAATACACCATGTAATACCACCCCTGCTGTGGTGCCTGGCACACCTGGGTCTGCCATTTCCAGCGATCAGGCAGGCAGCAGACGTCTGTACCAATGAGGGCGGTGGGGGCGGGGGTCTCGGGGCAGGGCAGGAGCAGGGGATCGAGAACGCCAGCACTTCCTGCAGGTTTAGAACTGGCCAAGGATCCTTGTGGGGAGAGATGTGAGGTGTTCTCAAAGAAAGTTCCAAGGTTCCAGACAGAATGTAAGACAGCCACATGGGAAGCTGGAACTGCCAAAAAGCAGAGCGAGTGTGTGGCCGCGGGCAGGGGTCTTCAGGAACTTATTTGCCACTCAGGACATGGGTACTGAGGTTCCAGCCACCACACCTTCTCTCCACGTGGCAGGAGGGAAAACCAAGAAAAGGCAAAAGGAGATTTCCAGCTGAGCAGACCTTTTACAGCAGCACTGCACTAAGGTCCAGAATGAGTCACATTGTGAGTTCAGCCACATGCCACACCCAACTGTAGGGTGGCTGGGACAGGGCCTCTTTCAGCCAGTCACTGGCCCTACTAACAAAATGGGAGTTCTGTTGTCAGGGAAGAAGGGAGACCAGACACGGGTGATGGACAGCAGAGGACCAGGGTCCAGGGCGGGCCTCCTGCCCCACATCAGGAGGACTGGGGCTCATCAAGAACCAGGAGCAACTCCTATCCCCTGCCTGGCACAGGGTCTGAGCCCTGAAACCCCACACCAGGGGACAGAGGGCAGCATGGCTGTTCTAGTGTTTTAAAGGAAACAGAGTTCTTTTGCTTTTAAAATAAGCAACCACAGGCCTTGACCAGTGAAATGGTTGCCACCATTAAACTTTTTGTTTGTTTGTTTTCTTTCGGAGACAGAGTCTCCCTTTATCACCCTCAGTAGAGTGCCATGGTGTCACAGCTCCCAGCAACCTCCAACTCCTGGGCTTAGGCTATTCTCTTGCCTCAGCCTCCCGAGTAGCTGGGACTACAGGCACCTGTCAGAATGCTGGCTATTTTTTGTTGCAGTTTGGCCGGGGCCGGGTTCAAACCTGCCACCCTAAGTTGTGGGGCCGGCGCCCTACCCACTGAGCCACAGGCGCTGCCCTCCCCTATTAAACTTTTAAGAAAATCCAAGCATCAAAACCCTGGACATCAGTCAGAAGCCACCCTTCCAGCCTGACGGTGGCCAAGTCCAAGGCCTTCCTCCCTCCTGCAGTGCCCCTGCCCTCATCTGTGTGGCGGGACCACCCTGCAGCCTCCTAACTGGAGTTCCTGCTTCACTCTTCCTGCCTCAAGACCCCCAGGGGCACAAGTGATGTCCTAAACCAGCCCCACCTGCAAGCATGTGGGAACTGTAGCTCCCAGGCCCAATCCAGACCTGTGTCAAGTTTTACACTGTCTGCAGGTGATGCCCACGGACAACAGGGTTTGAGAAGCATGGTTCCAACTCACACTCCAATCAGGCCATGGCTCCTGGCATCACCGGGAGAGCCAAAGACCTGTGCCTGACCTGTGTGACATGGGATGCCTTCTGCCCATCCACCTGCCTCTGCAATCTTACCTCCTTCCACTAGCCCAGAACCTTCTACCCCAGACACAGTGCTTACCACTCCCCAGATGCCATGACTGTGTGTCCACATAGGGACCTTCTCTGATCCAGCTGTCATAAACTCATTCCTTCCATGAAGATGCTGCTGGTTCAAGGTGGGGCATGCAGGGCAGGCACCCTCACGGAGCCTGGAGACTGCACAGGGAAGACACCAAGGAGGGAAGGCAGGCACCAGACACAGCCAGTCAGTGACACTGTGACCCTCATCTGGGCACCCTCACGGAGCCTGGAGACCGCACAGGGAAGACACCAAGGAGGGAAGGCAGGCACCAGACGCAGCCGGTCAGTGACACTGCGAGACTCAATACGTCGGCCAGGAAGAGACAGAGTGTGCATGAGGCCATGAAGAAGGCTCTGGAGGTGTCCAGAGATCCCAGCATGTGGGAGGCAAGGAAGACAGTGGCCTCAGAAGGCTCTCCACACCACTGCATGTGTCCTACCTAATAGAGAGATCAGATCAAATGTGCTGCACTGAAGTCCCAACTCAGTTTCCCCATCTCTGAAATTACAGGCTGAGTTTTCCCAAATGCCTCTCCCTGGAAAATATCAAGATGCTGAGGTCAAAGTCCCTGGGGAGTTATCCCTGGGGGTTTTTTCAATGGTAACTACAAAATAGCAGCCATTGCCACCTGTCACTTGGCTGAAAATACAGCCATATGTATAAAATTGATTTATTACCAGGGAGAGGGGTATTAATCCAGCTGTACATTCTCTGTGCTGGGCCACGGGGCAGTAAATCTCAGCTAGCCGGCAGCGGCTCCGATTCAGCGTGAAATATGGTGCTTATGTTGTGTGTGTATGTGTTTTAATAAAGGGAACTCTTTTTCAGATTCTTAATTGACAATCAGATTTTCCCATCTAAGAACCTTAGCAGATGATGAGATCATAAAAACACGAAGCTAAGAAGTGCCTTTCCCTGCCCTTATTGACACTTCGAAACATGGAGTTAATTGAGTGAGCCTTTTTCCTGTGGTCAGGACATCCCCGTGCTTTTGAGTATCAAAAGGAAATTAAGTCAACCAGAATAATTTATCGCACAGCTATTAAATGCAAGGTAGTTTTCTAAGAACAGGGAATAATAATGGCCTTATTACTATCATCATCATTACTGTCACTGTCGTTTACTGAATGCCTACCACGTGCTGAGCACTTTGTACAGCTGCCTACTCCAAATTTCAGAACTGCTCCAAAAGGCAGGAGCAGTTTTCCCCATCTTACTGATGAGGGGTGATAGGCTCAGAGAGGATAAGAGGCGGCCAGATTTGAACCCAACTGTCCTGTTGCCCCCGTCATCCTCTTGCTGCCGTGAATTTCAGGGGAGATGTGATAAGGCCTCTCCCCCATTTTGCAGCTGTCCCCTTGTGTCAACTTGCCTGAGCTGAATGATGTACAGACACCTGATGGAACATTATTTCTGGGTGCATCTGTGAGATGTTTCTGGATGGGTTTAGCATTTGAATCAGGGTGAGTACAGAAAATCTGCCCTCCCCAGTGTGGGGGGCACCATTAGTCTGCTGAGGTCCCCATAGGAAACAAAGGTGGACCGAGGGTTAATTCTCTCTCATCTCCCTCTCTCTCACCTCATTCTGGGACATCACCTTTTCCTGCCCTCAGACACGAGAGCTCCTAGTTCTCAGGCTTTGGATTTGGGATTTACACCAGCACCCACCTCTCCCCATGCCCCAGAGGCCTTTGGCCTCAGCCTGGAACTTACCCTGTCGGCTCCCTGGTGCTCAGAGTTCTCACTCAGACCAAGGCGCATTCCTGGCTGCCCCAGGTCTCCAGCTTGCAGACAGCATGCCATGAACTTCAGCCTCCATAATCACGTAATCTCATTTCCATTATAAATTTACACCCCCCCCCACACACACAAACACACACAAGGCCTCACCATTAACTCTGTGAACTGCCACTGTCTGCTCACATTGACAGCACTGTACAAACAACTCAGTCAGAGTCCATAACCTTGATACATCACAGCTGTGTTTGTGTTGATGTGTGGCGGTGTCTTGCTGAGTGGCATTTATTATTGTTGTTGTGTGTCTTTGTGTGCCGTACAATGAGAACTCTGATGGTCATTCTGGGAAAAGAGTTCCAAAAATGCTTTGAAGGGTGGACATTGGTGCAAGCTGCCCAAGGGGAGCACTTCAAAGGTGACCCCATTGATGTTCAACAAGAACATATGGAGTAGTTTTCCTAGGGTGAGTTTGTAAACGTAATTGTCAGGTCTGTGTGTGTGTGTGTGTGTGTGTGTGTGTGTGTGTGTAGGGGGCTCTTTTTCTTCTCTTGGCCTATTTCTCTGAAGAATCCTAAGTTGCTTCTTGATCTGCTCATCTGACTGGACTCTGTGGTAAAATTCTCTCCAGAATAACGTCAGTTTCTAAAGGCTTTTTCCTGGCTCTATTTGACCCTGAAAGGGTTTTTCCCAGATAGTGGTCATTTTCATAAATACTTATTGAGCACCTATTATACACCAGAGATACCCTGAGCACTGGGGAGGCAGCAGGGTGGCTTGTGAGAGGGAAGAGAAGTGAGGGAAATTGTTTCTCCCACCTGTGGCTCTGCCCCCAGTCCAGCTGCCCTGCCCAGGGCACTTCCTTAAGAGCCTTCCCTGAGATGAGTGGGCCTGGGTTTAATAGCAAGTGATTTGGTCCTGGGCTGTGCCACTAACTGCCACCTGGTAGTCTTTCTTTTCTCCCTGTGAGGGAGGCTGGAAAGATCCCCACGTGCCCAGACTCATCTGTGCCTGAAAATGGCCACATGATCCAACTCCAGTCAAGGGAGTTAAGGAGGGAAATCCTATCAGGGGCTTCTGAGAAATGTTCCCTCTCTGATAGGAAGATGTAGGTGCACAGGGAGACAGCCCCACCTCTCCCCTTCCAGGTTTGACTTTGTCACTTCTGGAGGCTGTTTACTAATCTGTGTACATGGTTGGAGAGGGCCAGGAGGCTCAAGACACAAGACTGAACGTGGCAGAGTAGAAAGAAGAGAAGAACCTGGGTCTTCACTGGCATCACTACCCTGTTGAATTGAACCTGGGCTTGTTGTTTTGTAAGAACATTTAGTGAACTTCTCTGGTCAGGCTGAGATAGATACCTCCTTCTAAGAGGAACCCCTGGTTTGCCTCTAACCAATAGGACATGGCACAGACTGTGTGATGCCACTGCCTTGATTGGGCTTTGTGGCTTGAGACTCCCTCCCAGCAACTAGACAGAGACTCTACTGCCGTGACTACTCACAGAGAAGGCTGGGGGACAGGGAAGAGCTGGCAGCTTCCAGGAGCCCAGGGTGTCTGCCAGTCAACCGAAAGACAACCCTCAGACACCCAGCTGCAAGGAAATGATTTCTTTCCAAAAGCAGAGTGAGCTTGGAAGCCGACTGTTCCCTGGGACAGTCTCCAGATGAGAATGCCACTCTGGCCAACACTTCTCAGGCTGTGAGATTACAAAACTCCAGCTAAGCTGTGACAAGACCCCAGCCCCACAGGAACTAGGGATAATAAACATGTGTTGTTTTAATTCACTAGGAGTAGATTCATTTGGTAGCAATTGAAACTAACACACAGGCATTCTGTTACCTTGGACAATATGCATTAAAACTGAAGCATCACGGAAACTCAGGTAGAAGGCTCTGGGACCCTAAAGGGAAAAGAGCCATTTAGGGAATAAAGGGAGGCTTCATGGAGGAGGTGGCGTCTGGGCTGCAGTGTTTCCTCTGGCTAACTTAAAAGTTGGAGCAGAATAGGGGACTATGTGAGAATCTAAACCAAGCTTTCTCTGGGTCAAAGTCCTTTGCAAACCACTGACTTGTTATGTGTCCACAAGCAAGTGACCTTTCTGTTACTCAGGTTGTCTTCTTTAAAATGAAGGTAATACTTCCCACCACAGATAATTGTTGGTCGGATCAATTACCTAATAGTAGCTGCTTTACCAGCTCAGAATCACTCCTCCTGTGGTGACCATATCCCAGTTTCCCCCAGAAGGGTCTGCTTCTGCTGCTTCTCTAAGACACAGGCTTTGGGGGAGTTGACTTGACCCACATAAAGCCTGGGCTTAAACCAAGTCCAGGGATGGGCATGGGGTCTGTTGGAGCCAGGGAGGTAAGATGAGATGAGATTTGCAGGGATTTCTGGCCAGAGCCCTTCTCTGTCCCCAAATGAGAGTGATCCCACAACAGCCATACCAGGAGAGAAGAACTTGTCTGGCATCAGAAGCACCACAGAGGAGAAAGGTAGGCCTGGTGGCATCATTTGAAACCCTGCTACGGCTATGACTAAAGCCAGATCTTCTTCCTGGATTTCTCAGTTAGATGAACCAATGAATTATTCCTCTGCTGAGCCAGTTCCATCAAGTTTCAGTTCCTAACATCCAAGAGTGATAACTGACATCAGTAAATAAAAATAGGAGAATAGGCCCTGGCAGACAATAGGTGCTCCACAAACAACAGCAATAGAATTAGTAGTGGTGGAATTAACCTTAGTTATTTCTCCTTGTTCTCCTTCTTCAGCCCTTCTTGGTGAGAAGCCCTGGAGGGTTTTCATTCCTGAGGCTGCAGCAGGTCATCTGAGTGGCCTGGTGTCCAGTAGCAAAAGCTGCTGGTCCATCTTGCTGCCCTGGGCTCAGTGTCCTTCATGGCTGGAAAGAGGCTGAGAGTCTGAAAGCCTCCAGGTTACCGTAAGCTCTGGCACTCTCCTCCTCAATGGAAGGACTCCATTCAGCTTCACAGTCTATAGTTTCCTTTCCTCAACTGTCTGCACAGAATCCCATCACCTTTGCCAGGTCCCTGCCCACATTGTACTTAGCTCTGCTGGTCTCTTTCTTGGGAACCCAAATCCTGATAGCACCAGGCAGATTCTGCTGTAATAGGGCTAAAGCCCCCTTCATTCTTTCCACAGCTGTTTCTTTAGACACATTCAGTCCAGAACAATTTCCAATCCAGGCACCCTGAGAACAGCCTACTCTGTCCTCAGTCTCAGCATCCCACCCACCCCACAGTCTCTCAGACCCAAAACAGTTCTGGGAGACACTGCCCTGGGGCTCTCTCCTGGCTTGGCAGCACATCCTGCCTTGCCTTTGGTGCAGGAGAAATGGAAGGGCAGCCAAGCAGGGATAGGGCCTCTGGTATGTGGCTCCATGGGGTCAGGAAGTGGCATTCACACTATGTGCAACCCTGCCAGCCCCACCACTCCTCTTTCTGAAACTTCTTCAGTGGAGTCTTTCTGCTGGCCCATTGAGAAGAATGCATGCCTTGCTCTGCCAACCTTCAAGTTTAAAACCTCCATAGTGACAGTTTTCAGGACAGGCGGGAGGCAGGCTTGGAAACACGGTTCAGGACAGCTTTGGCAGGAGGAAAGAAGTATAGAGGGGGCTGGAAGCAGGCTCCAGGACAAAGCAGGGGAGAGGGGGATTAATAACAAGCACTGAATGCTAAGAGGGTTTCTGTGCATCAAAAGTGTGCTAAGTGCACAGAATTGGCATCAAGTTTAATCTTCAAAACAATCCAGCGTATCCTGGCATCTCCTAGATGCTTGGGTCACATCACTGGAGGAAAATGCCCAACAGAGCCCAGAAGTGGGAGGGAAACAGGCAATGTGTGATCTGCACAATAAATTTGTGCACCTGGAGCCATAAGAAGGTCATAGAACAGCAGGCAGCAATGAAAGGGGCGTGGGGCACAGGAGGTAGTATTAAACTGGGTGACCTCGTTCCTCGCTTTCTCTCTCGACACCTGACCTCTGCACACTCCGGCTCCCCTTTGCCTTCCTCCCTGAGTGGAAGCAGCCTGAGGCCCTTACCAAGGCTGGGCAGATGCTGGTTCTGCCTGCTTCTCATACAGCCTGCAGAACAGTGAGCCAAATAAACCTCTTTTCTTTGTAAATTACCCGGCCTCAGGGATTCCTTTATAGCAACATGAACCTGTAAAGGGAAGAGTGGATGCTGTAAGCACATGGTATGGTGGCTCTGAGCCGCCTAAATGGCAAGGAAGAAATGGAAACCATCCAAGAAAATAGTGAGCAAGTTTCCAAGGAGGAAAGCACACATCAGTTCATCAGAAGGAAGAAAACGTCTGCAGCACAAAGTGCTGGGTGGGTCCACAGCACGTACTCTGCACTCAGCCTCAGCCTGGAAGTTTCTTTTAAAGGTACGATGGTCAGCCCCATCCCAGACCACACAGGACATGATGTAGGGTCTAAAAACAGATTCCAGATTCTGCCTCCTGCCTTCAGTACCATTTACCACATTCCCCAGCTGCTTCTAAAATTTAAAAAAGAAAAAAGAGAAAAAAAGAGAGAGAACCCAACCCCACACCGCTTTCCTTCAGCAGCACGCCGACAAGGATGGAATCAAGCAATCCATCAAGGAGGAAATTAGGACACTGAAGTAGGGAATTGAAAATGAAGCTGAGACTGACAAGAAAGGAGATGAAGTATGAAAAGAATCTCTCTTTTTATGCATATATACATGAGAGCATCAAGAATATCACATCGGAGAGAGGCCCCATTTCCATTTGCAGAAGCGAGTGGAGGACCAAAAGTTAGGACGGAAGGTGGAAATGCCTACGGATGCTGTGGCCTCTGAGTGTACCGCAAGCTCCTTCTGCACACACATGCCTGTGCACATGCTGTGCACACACACACACAGGGCACTGCCCTGTTCTTCGGCCATGCTGCGGCCCACCTGTCTTCTCGTCCCTCTTACAGTGTATCCTCTGTGGGCCAGCCAGAGGGTCTGACCTGAATGTCGTAGGCCAAAAGATGGCCGTTGACACTCCACTGTCTTAGGACACAGAAAGCCCCCTCCACGGAAGTCTGAGCTCTGTTCCAACTGTGGCCTCCTCTCCAGCTCCCCTGGGCTCCAGCTCCCCTGGGCTCCAGCTCCCCTGGGCCCCAGCTCCCTCACTACCGGCCCACTTGCTTCCTCCTGCTCCCCACCTCTGTGCCTTTGCTCATATTTTCCTTCCTTCACTCACATATCTGGCACTTATTGGTCACCTCTGTGTGCCCAGCACAGGAGCAGCAAATGGGACATGGGTAAGAATTAGACACAGTCAAACCCTGAAACGTGGTGAGCCCTGCAGGGAAGACAAATACACAAGAAGGTCATTGAAAAGCGCTGTGCACAGGAGCACCTGTCGGGGGGAGGGCTCAGGGTGGGATGTGGACGTCAAGGCAGGGGAAGGGGGCACACAGGCCTGGGTGTGGCTGGAAGGGGAGTCAGAGCCCAGACTGGGGTGGGAGGGCCTCTGTATGGGGAGGGGTGGCAGTGCACCCAGGAGAGTTTGCATCCAGGAGGGCCTGTGAAGGAGGCCGGAAGGCAGATTTCTCACCATCAAGGAGGATGTACAACACAGAAGGGGTGCCGTGGAACTCTCTCTGGTGATGGATTGGAATTGGACGTGCCAGGAGCAACTCATGGTTTCAATGTGAATACACATACACAATCAGAAATAAATGTAGATACAAGTGTCCAATGACACCAGGAGCAGCCTCACTCCACAGGTGACAAGATCCCCTCACTCCCTGACCTTGCCTTCCAGCCAACATGCTCTCCCCAAAGGAGCTGGCGCCTCTTGAGAAATGGGTATTTCCAGGACTAAGGCAGGGGATGTACAAGATAAGCCGGGAACATCTGCCAGAGATCAAGGTAGGTGTTAAGAGAAGGATAGGAGCATGCCCAGGGGATGCAGAAGCCAGCGTAAAGGGACCCCCTGACTATGTCAGAGAAACCAGGGCAGCCGAATGAACGCAATGGGTTATACCCCATAGAATGAAACAAGAAACCTCAATCTATACTGATAAATATAATAAATAAACAAACACAATGAACATTTCAGATCCAACCTGAAGGGGGCAGAAAGGGAACATCACCTGGCAGTGAGAGACATTCTACGGAACTGGCCGGAAACTTTCAGAAGCATGAGATCCTTCAAATCAGGGAAAGAGGAGTCTAAAGGGACATGACAACCAAGCCAGTAGGGGATCCTTGCTCGATAAAGGATGTTATTAGGGGAACAATTGAGGAAACTCGGGTGCGTCTGAGGACGAGGTGGTGGAAATGTATCTGCCGAGCTGTGACTTCGATGGTGCAGGGAGGTTAGGAAGGAGAATGTCCTCAGTAGTAGGAAATACTCCAGTACTCAAGAGGATACTTCAGGTCACGGACGGGCCCTCTAAGGGTTCCGGAAGTGTGACCCAAACTTCTCTAACTGTGCAGTTGTCGATTAGAAGAGGCACATCCATGGGGCTATGCCAGGGGGCTCCAGAAAGGCTCTGGGAAGAGCTGGGAGAAGATGGCGCCTGAAATTCAACTTACAGGATGAGTTTTTGAGCTAAACAATAAGATGCCTTCTTACTGTTAGGATTCCAGGAAAAGTTCAATAAGCCCAACTTCCTTTTAGGTTTAGTCCTTGTTATTCTGAGACCCCAGGACTCAAGGCCCATATGAGGGGAGCAACCTTTCTCCACAGCGGTAGCTAGGTGAACCCCTGGGGGTGAGCACATCCACAAAGCACTTCAAGCTGCCCACGAGCCATTCCACCTCATACTGACTCCACACTGGAGCTCACAGCTCAAGAAACTCGTGTGCTCTGCCACTTAGATCTTTCCCTTTCTTCCTTCTAAAAAATAGTCACGCCAGCGTTGTGTTAGGTGCTGAGACATTGCGGTGCACAAAAATAAGAAAGACCAGTTCTCTGTCTTCAAGGTCCAGTGGAAAAGTTAAATGTTGATTAAAGGATTACGACCATAAATGCAAAATTATACTCGTAAGTGTTGACAAAGAGGCATGTGGACATGAGAACACACACTGTAGAGAGAATCAACTTGGTTGGGAAGGTTAAAAACAGAATCCCCAAGGAAATGAAGACTTAAATGACTAAAATAACTCAGAACATTCTGAAGATTCTAAACCACTGAATATGGATTAGCTAATGGACAGGCTAAGCTACTATGACAGGGGCCCAAGGACACAGATGCCCAGTGAGACCCAGTTTTCTCCTGCCAGTGATGATGTGCAGGTGGGGGAACCCGGGGTGGGCCATTGCTCAGCTCCACAAGGACTGCAGGGTCCCAGCCGGCCCCCCCCCCCCCCCCGCTGTTTTACCTTTGTGCCTTCACCTGCTAGCTCATCTGTTCCATATCTAAATTCCAGCTGGAGGAAAGGGGGCCAGATTAGATCTCAGGAGGCAAGACCTTTCCTACTTAAAAGACAGACCCCATCTCTACTAGCTGTAGTACCAGCTACTCAGAGGCTGAGGCAGGAGGATTGCTTGAGCCCAGGAGTTTGAGGTTGCTGTGAGCTATGATGTCATAGCACTCTACCCAAGGTGACAATGTAAGATTCGGTCTTCCAAAAAAAAAAAAACAATAACTGTGGCCTGGAGGTTGTCCATTCTATTCACATTTGCCAGCTGGAAAGTTGTCGGTGGAACCAAGACTCCAGGGCATCGTCTCACCCCATACTGGTTCTGTGACTTTGCTTTCTGATCTGTTTCCAGGGCAAGGCAGTGAGAAAGTGCTTTGAATGAAACTCTGAGATTCATTATCAACTCATTGGGGAACCTCTGTTCCCAGCAGCTGAGAGCCTGGGACAAAAGATCACTGGCAGGAGATCTACCTGCACCAGCCCCCACCAGGGGTCAGATTGCACTCAGCTTTCATGGCCCCCACGATGTGAAAGTTTACATGTTTTTAGAACTTATCAACCCCGGGGTGTACACTGCAGGCCTGGAGGCCACACACACCCCAGTCTGAGACACAGCACAGGCAGGGATAGAGTTCCACCCACCCATATTATTGTAAATTATAGGATTTCATCAGTTTTTCATGGCTGAATAATATTCTCTGTATATATACAGTATTTTTATCTATTCATCTGTGTATTCTTATTAATTAATGTTTTTTTTTTTTTAACCAGGAAATGGCAGGAAAGCCAGGACCCCCACCTGGGAGGTAAAGGAGATGTTTCTAAGTTTTATCTCTGGCCGCCAGCAGCAATTCGGGTAGAGTACAGTATTGGAAACTGCATCAGGGGTAACTGAGACTGCCTCTGGTATGGGAAAGTTAAACTGATATTTAAAAATGGATGCACGGGTGGCTCCTGTGGCTCAAAGGAGTAGGGCGCTGGCCCCATATGCCAGAGGTGGCAGGTTCAAACCCAGCCCTGGCCAAAAAAATAAAAAAATAAAAATGGATGCTGAGGCAACATAAATTGTAAGTGCTCACTACAAAGGGTTACACCAAGACGGTCCTCTGACCCTGCCAGGTAGGCCACACCACCCTGCAGTAGGGACTACTGGGACAGAGGGGTGTCGCAGAGGACGCCTTAGTGGCTGATCTGAGTAAGCAGGACAATGAGCACAGTAGGAAGGAAGAAGAATGTCCGTGAGGGCAGTGTGGGGGGACCGCTGGCTCCCAGCTCTTCTCCTCTCCCCCAGGTCCTCTGGGGCACCAGCCCCTCCTGCTACATCCAGCCCTCTTCACTCCCTGAATAAGGAGATAGATACCATGGGCTTAGGGCCAGACAGCCTGGGCTCCTGTCCTGGCTCTGTCCCTTACTATGGTGTGACCCTGGACAGGGTACCCAGTCTGTCCAGGACCAATGTGGTAGATAGCAAAACAGGACTAAAGCATCTCCCTGCTGGTCCACAGGTCATGGTGAAACGTACCCTGAAACATGGTACGTACTTAGAAAATGTAGATGCCCACTCCAATCCAGGCAGCCGTCTGCCCTCTACACAGAGCCTGGGCCCTCAAACTCAATCTCTCTCTTCTTTCTACAACTCTGGGCCGTCATGGTGCCTTTGCTCTCCTGCAAGTAAACTTTTTCTGAATTAGGAGCCTCATTGTTTCCCCAAATAATTCCCCCCCATGTCTGGCATTTGCACAATTCTTCACACTGTTGCTATGCAACGCATGGTCCCCTTGTCAAGGTGCCCCAACATCACCTGGGGCTTGTTAAATGCAGGATCTCAGGCCCTGCCCCAGATCTACTGGTTCAAAATGAATGCTCGTTTGGACAAGATCCCTGGTGATCCTATACACACAGCGGGCTGAGAAATGCTTCACATATATATGGCTGTTCTGCAGCTGTCACCTGAGAAGCTCTTCCCAACTTCCCGAGCAGCAGACAGGGTTGTGACTGTTATCACCATTTTGCAAATGAGGAAATGTCCACAGAGATGAAGAGGTAGAGAATTAGGACTTGGATCTGGGTCCCTTCATTCTCAGCGTGCAGAGGAACAGCTTGGAGAACTCCAGTGTGGATCCATCGGATCTCCATCCATCTTCCAGGAGCTCCTGAGACATGGAGTTTAATATTACTGTGGGTCACCTTGTTCCTGCCTTATACAAAGTCACAGGGGAACTAGAGAAATTCAAGATGTCATCAAGGAAATAACTGTCAAGCTGAAAGACTGGAAAATTGCCCAATGGCTGAAGTTTGCAGAGTGCTAGAGCCACGGAGATCAGCTAACTGATCTTCTTGACATGGGTTAAGTAAGAAACAAGATCACACCAACCCTAGTCATCATCATGGCCCAAGAGCCTGTAGACTCTGCAGTGAGTCTACAGAGGCAGCCGTGACCTAGAGGGGACACTGCCCAGGCGCAGCATGGCCACGCTCCCCCATATCCCCTCCTCCCCACTGTCCTCTGTGGTCTCAGATCAATGGACAGAGAAACTTTGCTTCTTGTATTTCGCACAAGCTCCAACTCATCAAGCCCCTGAGGGTGACCTCTGACACCCCCTTCACGATCTGCCTTCCTCAGCCCCAGCCATATTCACAGACACCAAATTCCTATTTTAAACTCCTTGGTACAAAGTGTGCTGTGGCTCCCTTTCCCTGCCCTGGGCAGATTGCTATGGGGGTGGACACTTGCCCTAATTTTGGCAGCTCCTGAGCCCCAGATGAGGCCCTTGTCTGTGGTTTCCTGCCCTCCTTTTAGTCTCTCGATGCTGGCTCTCACTCCTGCCTCCTGAAAGCCTGACTCTAAACAGAAACTAGGGAGCTTCAAAGACATAAAACAAGCCACACCACACTTTGTTGCTGTTTCATCATCATCAAGAAGAAAGTCCTAACTCTTCCCCATGGTTAGCAGACCCTCCATGACCTGGGTCCTGCCTGCTACTTTGACCCCACCCTCACCAGCCCCACCACCATTCTGGAGCCACAGTGGCTCCTTCCATTCCAGACGTTGCCAGGCCTGTTCTATGCTCAGGCCCTGTAGTCTGGAGCAAACTTCCTGGCTGCTCAGGGGTTAACTTCATCTCATACCACCCGTCTCAGCAGGGAAACACCACCCCAGAGAGCACTGCCTACCCCCTTTGCTTCCCATTACAGAGTCTCACTAATGGCCAAGTGCAGTGGAGCACCCTCCAGTCCCAGACACTTGGAAGGCTGAGGCAGGAGTCGAGTCCAGTGTTGATTCAGGCAGATAGAAGACAGCAGTGAGTATCCAGGGGACAACGCCCCCTGCCCGCTGGCCCGTCTGATGGGAAAGCAGCAGAACCTCAAAGGCATCCCTGGGTCTCCCCAGCAGGGATAGAGTCAGCCTGTGCATGAGGCCTGTCCCCACAGGATCCACGCTCCCAAGGCCAGAGGTGGAACTTTTTATCTCTGTTCTTATGCCCCTGAGGTCCTAGTACCAAGGTGGGACCACACCTTGCCCAGTGCTATGTAGAACACAATGGCTAGATTTGCAAAGGACCTGAGGAACTGGCCCACATCCTTCATGTTAGAGATGATGAAACTGAGGCCTCAGGGACCTGGACAAGATTGACCTGAACCCCCAGTGAGTGCCAAGGCCTCACATCTACAGAAACCAAGAGGATGCAAGATTAAAAGCCCAGACTTCTTCATACAGACTTTCTCCTGTGTCTCTGTGTGTCTCTCCTGGGGGAGAGGAGACAAGGACAGCACTCACTGGCTTATGTGTGCTGCAGAACAAACCTCTGAACATGATCGGCTGAAAACAGCATCGACGCTCGGCACCCATACCACTGTGGTTACAGTGCTAGCCACATACACCGAGGATGGCGGGTTCCATCCCATTCCAGGACAGCTAAACAACAATGACAACTGCAACAAAAAATAGCCAAGCATTGTGGCAGGCATGTGTAGTCCCAGCTACCTGGGAGGCTGAGGCAAGAGAATCGCTTAAGCTCAAGAATTAGAGGTTGCTGTGAACTGTGACAGCACAGCACTCTACTGAAGGTGACATAATGAGACTCTGTCTCAAAAAAAGGCATTGATTCACCATTTCTCATAATTCTTCCTCAGCAACAAAGCAGACGTGCATTGCACAAATCCCACCCCCTCCAGCCTGTGCCTGGCCTAGGATAAATGCTTGGGTCACAGAGATTCACACCTGGCCCAGGGTTGAGGGGCTTCTATTTCTGGGTGACCAAGTAGCTACAGGTGTCTGAGGTGTCAGCTAGCTCACCTGTGCCACTGCGTCCTGCCACAGCTGGGCTAGGGGGCTTCAGTTCTCCGAGTGGCCCTCCTCTCTGAGTGGCCCTCCTCTCTGAGTGGTGTGTTATCTTCCACAACCTCCACACGTGGCTTTTCTCATCAGCCTATCATAGCCTGGACTTCCTTGGAATGGGGCAACTGAGTTCCAAGGGGAAAAGCCCCAATACCCGGGACTTTTAAAGCTCTTGCGGCATCATGATTGCAAACATCCCATTGACCAAAGCAGCCACGTGCCAAACAGTCAGGGTCAGCTGTGGAGTGAGCTCCAGGCACACCCATGCACCTGCCTGCCACACCCCCTTCCCCCAGAACAGGCAGGGACGTCTCCTCCCAGTGCCTGGCCAGGCAGAGACTGAGTAGACATGGGCCTGAGCTAAGCAAGCTTCATATCCCCAGCGGTGTTGGAGACCCAATATCCCAACTCTCTTCTCATTGGATAACTACAAATGCTAGAAACAGACTTGGTTTTGGTGCATTTGCCAAACTTAGGAAAAAATTAGAAAAATTCCCAGAACCCCAAACCATAGTGGAAAAGGATGCTGGAGAGAAGCCATGTGAAGCTGACTCTCACCCCGACATTCTGCCGGGCTGTGGTGCATGTGAGCCCCCACATTGGTGACTGCACTCCACAGGGGAGAAGAAACAGGGTGAGCCAGTAGTGGGGTCGACAGAAAGCTGGACCCCCAAGGGGTGAGAATCTGCTCTGCAAGTGTGAACTGGAGAGAGGCAGCTGACACCACGCCCTGCACACGGGCAGCAGGAAGACCACTCGGCTCTGCTGGGCACTGGGTGGGAGAAATAGCACCTCTCTGGAATTCCTGCCTGCCAGGCCTTCCCCTCCACACCGGCAGACCACATCTTTACTCCTTGTGTGATTCAGAACACCCCAGATCACTCTCCTCCTTAGGCTGCCGTAACAAAATACCATAGATTGAGGGGCTTAAAAAACAAAACTTTATTTTCTCAGAGTTCTGGGGGCTGGAAAGTCAGGATCAAAGTTCCAGCTGGGTTGGTTTCTGGTGCAAGGTCTCTTTGGGCTTACAGACTTCTCCTGTGCCTGCAGAGAAAGGGCTCTCTGGGGTCACTTTCTCTTTTCCTAAAGATTTATTAGATTAGGGCCCCGCCTTTACGATCTATGGGCCCTTTAATTACTTTTCTATGGGCCTCCAGTGTAGCTATAGGCACATTGGGGATCAAGGCTTCAGCCTATGAATTTGTACACAAACATTCGGTCCAAAATAGACTTCAAGATTATAATGCATTTTAAGTTGCAGCAAAGATGAATTGTTTCTAAAGGAATTCAAACTCATTGCAATGCTAAGTGAATTCCCACAGATAAATACCCAAGGAGCATGAATTCAAGGAATTTTTTCTTTTCTTTTTTTTTTTTTTTTTTTTGAGACAGAGTCTCATTTCGTCACAGCACTCTACAGAGGGCAACAGAGCTCACAGCAACCTCCAACTCCTGGGCTTAAGCGATTCTCATGCCTCAGCCTCCCGAGTACCTGGGACTACAGGCACCTGCCACAACGCCCAGCTATTTTTGTTGCAATTGCCACTGCTGTTTTTAGCTAGCTGGGGCCGGGTTTGAACCCACCACCCTCAGTATATGGGGCTGGTACCCTACCCACTGAGCCACAGGCACTGCCTGAATTCAAGGAATTTTTAATACCTCAAAACAATTAAGGAAACAAGACGCTATGAATGTGGGATGAGAACTCCGAATCACAAGGTGTACTATAAGATAGGTACATTTAATGACTAAAGGCAGAAAAAAGGGGAAACGCCCACATGTATAAGGAACAGGAAATGACAAAAATGGACAAGCAGCCTCAAAAGTAGTGCTTCTAGAAATAACAATAAAATAAAATAATTAAAATGTAAAGTCAGTGTGTGGGCTGAAGGGCAGACCAGTTGTAGACAAAGGGAGAATTCATGAGCAGGAGAATGAGCCTGGAGGAATCACCCTGCGTGCAGCCGGGAAAGATCAAGCTGGAAAAGGTAAAAAGAAGGAGACCAGGATGAATGAGGAGGGTGACATGAGGGAGACTGCCGGCCTGAGGGCGCAACACCTGTCCCATCCACAAAGGCAGCCAGAGTGACGGGTAAACAGTGACATTCTAACAAGAACGGCTAAAGGAGAATGCTGGAGTACACTGAGGAACAGAATCCTGGCAGACACAGAAATTCAGGATGACTGCAACGAGAACGGCAGGGAACAGCGGGGTCCCACTGCCCATACCCCAAGGGGGCCTCTGGGAACCAGGGGACTGCTCCCTGACTTCCTTGGACACTGGCAGACCTCACTGCTGGGGTCACCTGCAGTCCTCACAGGCGTTAAACCCATCTGAGGGAGTGACCTGGTGTTGACAGGGAGAGGCCCTGCTCAGAGAAGTGGACACTGTTCCCATCCCCTGCGGCCTGTGTGGCTGTGGCACTGCCCCATCCTGGAACTGGAACCACCGCCAGGATGCATCTTGCTCTGAGTAGCCATGGCTCCCCTTCACTCCTGACAGCTATGGAGCCACCAGCACCTAGCACCCCAATATCCCGAGCCACCCCATGCTGATCCGCAAACAAGTGTTATACCCTCCTTCGTGGACCAAGTGGAGATGAAACTGCTCCCGGGACTGCACTTGGCAGAGCGAGTGCACCCGCCCCACTCAGTCACGGCTGCTCTCTGTCCCCAAGGGGCTGAGGTGAAATTGTGCACTGTCTCCCAAGGAAATAGCACTGTGGGGAAGGCTTGCATCCCAGGGAAACAACCTGGGCTACCCAGAGGAGTCACAGTTAGGCCCTCCAGGCCTGCACTGAAGCAGCTTGTTGCCTTCTGGGGAATTTGGTGCCTGGCAAGATGAGCAGGGAGCGTCCCTGGGCTGGGCTGGGGCAGTACCTGGCATCCCAGGGAACAGAGCAGTGGCTGAGAAGTAGGAACACCCTACTCTAGAGGCCTAACAATTCTAGCACCTGCGTCCTTGGAGCGAGACTCACCCCAGAGTCTGAGATGCTGAGACAGCCCCCTCTCCTCGCTCTGCAACTTCCTGTCCTCCAGGGTCCAAATGACAGTCGCGCCTGGCCGTGTGAGGGTACTTACTGCCACTGCACCTGGCCTCACAAAATTCAAGATACTGCTTTGCCCCCTCATCTTAGAGTCTTATCCCCACTGTCTTCCCCAGAAACCTAAGTTGCCACTGAGCCATATTGGCCCAAGCTCCAGAATTACAGCCCTACCCTACACAGGGAGCTCAGACTTCCTGAGACCCTCATCTTCCATGCCAGCTACAGCTTGTCCACGTCCTGGACTCTCCAGGACACAGAGAGCTCAGAATAGGCTGGGCTCAGTGGAAGCACTACCCAAGCTGATGACACGTCCCGGACATTCAATTTCCACAGGCAGGTCTGGGTCTTGGGGGAGACTTTGTGGTTTTAATAGAAGATAAGGGCCAGGCCGTGCCTCTCCCCCTGGTCTCTGCCTCTGAAGATGCACATGTGCATTCCTTTCCTTGTCTTCTCAATGACCACTTTCTTTTCACCTGGGCAGTAAACTGTTCTGCACACTCTGCTCCTAGTGAGACTGATGCCGCCATGGAGCAAGAAATGGCAAAGGAACCAGAGCCCGAACTCTTGAGCAGCCACCAGCCATTCACAAACACTCTCGCCAGATCCCCAAGAAAGCTCTCCGTGGAAATTATGGAAACCAAGGCTACCTTTATTTTATTTTAGATAAATATATTATTATTCATTCAGACAAATGAATAACCAAAAAGAAAATGATGGCATGGTTGCTAAACACATCCACTCAGCTGAACCCCAAATGCAAATTGCTGAGGAAAGCAACGTTTCCCCAATAATATATCCATTATTATTATTTTCTTTTTTTGGCTGGGGCTGGGTTTGAACATGCCACCTGTGGCATATGGGGCTGGCACCCTACCATTTTGAGCCAAAGGTGCTGCCCAGTATATCCAGTATTATTACACTTATGTAAAGTTCTTAAAATGGCACAATTAAGTAAAATATGGTTTGGAGGTATATAAATAAATAAGAAGAATAAATTAAAACTAAGAGATCATTGCCTTTGTCTCTCTCTCTCTCTCTCCCCCCTCTTTTCTTTCATACACAGACACACACACACACACACACACTCGTGCACACACATAATAACAGTGAGCCTTGGGCAGGAGGGATGGGCGCATCAGCCTGCATAGTGCAGGGAGAGTGTTGATAGCCAGGATGCCCCTTTCATGGGGCTGGAAAGGAACAGATAAATGAGCCACTCAAAAACATGAAAACATCTGTAAGTTCCCTTCACTCTAAGATTCTAAAATTCTCCAAGATTTAATAACGTAGGTGTCAGCAGTTATTGGAGGAAAACACTGTAATCTTCCTTGGAATTTACTAGAAGTCCTCCTCTTTCATTCCTGCAGTAGAGAGATTTCTAAGATGGGCCCTCACATTCCTGCTTCCTGGTTACACACGCAGGTCCTTCTGATGCCAAACAAAGGCCAGGCTATTTTCAATTCTCCTCCACACGCTGCACAATTGTACGATGCCATCATCCCAGACTCCCGTTATCTTCTTTGAAATGCTATTTGCAGGTTTGTGTTAGCCTTCTGGTAATCATATTTTTAACTTTTTGAAAGTCTAACGAAGTCTTTGTGAAGCTCCTACCTAAGCATTGACAGAAATGTTAGAACTAGTCAAGTGCTCACACCTGGGGGGAGGTCATCATTCATAGGCTCACACCACATGCTAGCTCAGGCCTGGGGAAACCATCAGAGATCCAGAAAGACAAGGTCCTAGTCTTTCAGGAGCCCACAGTCCAATGGAAGAGAGGCAAGGAATTTCACAATGAAGGCAGGACATCAAATACTGGAGAAGGGCACACACAGTGGGCTTTGGGGCTCAAAATAGGCTCTACGACGTCAGTGGAGGTTTCACAGAGGAGACCACGGGGGGAAGAGCTAGGAAAGGCTGGGAAGAAGGGCTTTTAGGGCAAGGGAACAGCACAGGCAAAGGCAAGAAAGTGCAAAGATTTCATTGTTCAGGGAAGCACAGGAGGTAGGTGGCCATGCCCAAGGACTCTCAGAAGATATCCTGGAGGCCAGGCCAAGAGGACACAATCTCATATGAGATACATATTTGGCTAAGTTAACTCTGCATCTTCTAGAACAAGGTTCAGCCACCTTTCCTATGAAGCACTAGAAAGTATTTGGAGTTTGCGGGCCACACTGTTTCTGTTCCAACCACTCAACACACGGCAAGACAGCACCCACAGGCAGGATAAGGACGGGTGTCTACAGCCATGTGGCCAATATAATTCTATTTACAACAACAGGCTGCAGACTGTATTTAGGGGCAGTCCATTGCTTGTCGACCTGTGTTCTAGAACTGTTCAGCTGTTTGTGGGCTTTTGCCAGTTTTATATGCAGGCCCAATATGTAGCAATAAATGGTGATCATTTATCTGAACACTCTGCAAGCAGCTTCCACGATTCTATGATGATTTTTCAATTATGACGGTTGTAATTACTCAATTGCAATTCCATCCTGTCCTGCTCACCTTATTACAGAGATGATGGAGCACCACTGGGCGGACAGAACCGTGGTATGTTGAAGCAAGAAGGGAAGTGTGACTTGTGCAAACCACGCACTTTACCCAAGAAGATGTGGGGATGCCGGTGAAGGGACCCCAAGGCCAAGAGCTAGCACAGTGCACAAACATCACGTTAACAATTCCTGTGTTGGTGGAGTGCCCGCCTGTGCCAGGGACACATCATTTCCAACCCTCTTGCCGCTTCTCCTGCGCTAGTTCTCAGAGACAGGGCCTCAACTGTAAAACAGGCTAACAGTACAATCTTCCTCACAGGGCTGCTGCAGGATGACATGGTCTAAGAGTTCAGGAGAGTTGATCTGCATCCTGCCCCCTGTTCCCAGAGGAGGGATGGAGCAGGTGGCGCACGGGGTGCAGGTCGGAGGGAGGAAATTCACGCCAGTTCAAGGAGCACATCTGCTGTGCTGTGATAAAGCTGAGACTTCTCTCAAAAAAGGACCAGCATCAATAGGTTGTACCATGGCCACATCTGTGCCATGGTCCCACTGGCTGCAGGTAGGTGAATGGCTGTCAGCCTGGGAGCAGCCCAGGATTGCTCCTGGCTGCTCGTATCCAAAACCTTTGCTCTTCCAGCTACCACACGTTGTCAGCAGCTCTGCAGCCAGTATCTCTCTGAGAAGACAGGGACCTCCAGGCCCTGAAGACGCCCCTCAGCTCAGCACTACCAGCCAGGTCATCCTGCATCATTGCAGATTGGCTCTCCTGCCCTCCCAGGCCATACTGTGGAAGCTCCTGAAGGAGCATAACTCCTGACTCCTGACTCCTGACCCTGACCTCTGATCCTGACTCCTGACCCTGACTCCGACTCTTGACTCCTGACTCCTGACCCTGACCCTGACTCCTGACTCCTGGATGGATTCTGCAGCCTTTCCTGTCTAGTCAGAACAGTGCCACACAACACCAAGTGCACACTTCTCACGGAGCATGGGGCTTTCTGAAAGGTGTAAGGATGATGCAGAATCAGGGATGCTGTCCAGTCTAATCAAGTCCATGAGTCTTCATAACCCGAGCAGCGGGTGCTAGAGCGAGGCTGTGAGCTGGAAGGCAAGTCCACTGTGCTGCTCTGCCCCTGCCTTTGGATGGGCGCCTGGAGCAGTCCCAGTGCCTAGTAAGCCAGGAGAGAGGCAGGAACTGAGTGTGGGACCTTGGCTTCCTCACACTTAAGAAGAGAAAGATAAATATTCTACTTAACCCATAGAATGATCAGGATCAAGTGAGATAATTTAAAGAGGGCTCCTAGCCCAGTTCCTAGTTTATCAGTAGGGCTGTACAAGTTCTATCTAAGAAAGAAAAAACTAATTTAGTGCCTAGATAGGTGAGAAGGCCTGTGGCAAACCCAGACATCTTGAAGTTTACTTTTCTCTTCACTGGGGTATCCAAGGACACACCCAATGTCCCCAAATGAGCTTTCTAATCTTGTTCTCACATCAGTCTTGCAAATACACATAATTAGTTCCCCCTGTGACTCAAGAAAAGATAAACTCAAAAGTGTGGAGTGACCTGCCCAAGGTTACCCAGCAAGGTCCCACCTACCCTGCAGTGGAGATAAGCCTAATGGAACAGCTCAAAAGTAATTCATGGCAGATTAGGGTTGAAAATCAACCATAATAAAAATTGATAACGGTAGCTATTGTTGACTATGCTACTGCTGACAAAATCATAGTCATTATTACCATAATCCCACCGTGTTATTTTACTGAACCCTCCCAACTATCTTGGGAACTCTTAGGTACACCATAGTGCTTACTGTTAAATTCGACTTGCGGCCCCATTACAGTTTCCATGACACATGGGCAGGATGCAAATCTGGGAGAACTAAGTGCCTTACCCCAGGCCACCCAGCTGCCCAGGGTGGGAGGCAGGACTCATAAGTGGGTCCAGGTTATACAAAACATCCAGGCAGGCAGCTGGGGAGGGACAGCAGGGGTTTGACCTCTTTGAACTCCAGTTTGGGGGAGCCAGAAGCCAGCTGGTGGGAACAATCCACAGGAATGAGAGTCGGGGCTGAGAGCCTCACTCACTGCTGACTAGAGGCCCAGCCTTGGCCTGATGTTCGGAGGACAGACGTTCTCCCTGGGAAAGGCAGCCCTTGACTGCAGGGAAACCTGCCGGGGATTTTCCTTCACTGGGCAAATTCTCACCCTTCCTTTTTTTACCTTCCAGACACGCTTTAGAAATTCCAGGAGCCAATTTCAATGTGAAGATTAGAAAGAAAGAAATACACTGGGGTTCAGTCTATTTTCCAGTCGATTTTTGAGCACTCTTCTTTTGTAGCTAATCAAGTCAGAGCTAGAAGAGCCTGGGTCACCCTACAGCCCAGTCTTATTGTTCCTGTGGGGAAACTGAGGCTTGGAGGTAATGGGGACTTGACCAATGTCACACCTCTGGTTAGTAACTGACATAGTAGGCTGTACCAGTCCCCTCCTGTCTCTCTCCCACAAACTCACACCCTTACTGGGCACAAAGCATAGCCTGCCTGGTAAGTGTGAGACTGAAGCTCTGCTTTGGGGCATACCCAAGTAAGACACTCAGATAGTGCCAGGGCTGCCCTGTGCCCATCTCCTTGGAGGCAGGTGTGGATAGTCACATGCTCTGCCTGTAAGGAGAAGTCAGGAGACGGGGCTTCCAGAGAAGCTCTCCAAAGGGGGATGTCTTGGCTGACAGATGGCTTTAGCCCCCAGGCCTTCTCCCTCACCCAGTTCAGACCACAGACACAGGGCTGAGGCTGCTGTGACTCTTCAGAGGAAATCTTGAAAACAGAAACCATCTTCTGAGCACTGCAGAGCAGAAGAAGGGAAGGAGCTGGGTGCCTTGAGATGGTAACTGTGGGTCTGCCACACCCGCACCAGGAGCCCAGAGCCTGACCACCTGCACCGGGAGCCCAGAGCCTGACCACCCGCACCGGGAGCCCAGAGCCTGACCACCTGCACCGGGAGCCCAGAGCCTGAGCACCTGTAGCAGGAGTCCAGCTCCTCATATTGTGAGCAAGCAGTATTGGCCAAGTTCTGCAGACTTTGAGCATTCATTTGCTCTTTTGCAGGCTGGGCTGAGTAGATCCTGCCTCAGAGAGCTGTTCTAAGGGTAGCTTAGGGCCAGCCACACAGAGCTCTCTTGGGCTTGTTGTTCCACGTCTGGATGGGGGACCTCCAGGGTCAGCCCTAGGAAAGGAAAAAGGACTAATTTGTCTAAACACATTTTTCAAGTTTCTTCAAGGCTAAAATATACAACTTTTTACTACTTTTATAAGCTTATTCAGAATATAAAATGTATGAACACTGGGTCTGAGTACTGGGTTTTTCGATTTGCTATTATTATGTTCCTCTCATAGATGGCAGGAATCCGCATCCACCTGGCAGCAGCTGTGGCTGGTCACATGCTCTGGCTATAAGGAGAAGTCAGGAGATGGGGAGTCAGACAGGCTGCTGTGGGCCTGTCTGAGATCAGGGCAGAGAGGCAGGAGGCAACGGCCAGAGGACGCATTCTCCAGGTGCACAGCCCTGTCCTCAGATGCCTGGGGGGCTGCCAGGAACAGAGCTCCAAGAAGACAGCCTGGCTCTCTGCTGATGACAAGCTCTAAGATCCTCATTAAATGCTTGTAGAGAGGGAGTGTGTGCAGAGGTACAGGCAAAGTCAAGGTGCCAGTGAGAGCTGCTGAAATCCCCAGGGACAGCAGTGATGAGAAGCTGTTGGCAGCCTAGAGGAAGGAGACCGGGGGGAGAGGGTGTTTCCAGCAGCTGGTGAGAATTGCTGGAAGAGGGTGGCAGGGAGGAAGAGTGGCCATAGGCAGAGGGCACTGCCATGCCCTGATCACTTCCTGGCAGTGAAGGGGGCCACTGTGGGGACACTCCCAGTCTGCCCCTGGTCTCCCGTTGATGGAGCCAAACCAGAAACCCTAGAGATCATCTTCCCCAGGGGAGGGCACAGGGAAGAGGTTTAGGAAAAGTATCCAGGGCAGAAGGACAATGGCTAGTTTGAGTCCAGGGAAATGAGACCTACAGGGTCAGGCTGGCAGTGTGAGAGGTGAGAACTCCCTGTCACTGGAGCTTTTCAGCGGAGTCTGAGCAGACACACCAGACAGTTACAGGGGTGAGATGGACACGCAAACTGACGGCTCATTAGCGTCATCTAGGGAGCCATTCAAAAATGCAGATGCCCAGCCCCTGGCCCGGAACCCCTGGATTGAGATCTTCTCAGCTGAGTTCTGAACAGGATGATAGCTGAGCTTGCTCCAGTGCTATGACGGAGGCCTCTGGGACAGAGACTTGGATCACAGAGTCCCGACTTGGGTGAAGAGGACAGAGGTCCCAGGTCTGTAACAAAGCAGCAGATCTGGGGCTTGGGAATTTCATTAGCCTCAGAATCTCTAGTACCACCATGAATGAGGAGTCCCAGCTCACCCTCATGCAGGGTATCCAAGACACCATGGAAGGATCAAGACAAGTGCCTAGGGCTGAAGCAGCTCCTGGTCTGCCCGTCCCAAACCTGGCTGCATGGACCTGAATCCCACCCAGCACTTACGGTGGCCTGGGGCACCCTCTGACCCATCTGTTTCGTTCATTCTCTCATCAGCAATATGGCGGTAATGGCATCAGTCTGGTAAGACCATGAAGATTTCATGAGTTCATGCCATAAAATCTCAGACCAACATGTGGCATGGGACTGTTATCACTGTTATTGTCCTGAGTTCCCCTGGCCCAGCCTGGGCAGGGGTAGAAGTCGGGCATGGGGGGAGCCTCAGCCTGGAACATCCCTGGGAGGCCAGACACTGGTTTTACCTTCAAAACCTGGAAGGGTTGTCAGCTGAGGGGAAGTTGGATCTGCTCTCTACAGAGCAGGGGCCAGTGTTTAGACGCAAAGGAGAGCGAGTTTGGGGCCAATGTAGGGAGGTACCACCTGCTGCTTTCCTCTCCTCATCCCCCATCACTTCCACCCACACATGCCTGGTAAGCATGCAGCATGTGCCAAGCATGACAGTGTCCGTGGCTGATGACGGAAACACTGATGAGATGCCCTCCCCTCCTCCAGTTCCCATCTCCCACGCCAGGCTCTGTCTTAACACTTTTTACACTGCCTTGCCAGGGCTGTCCGACCTGGAGTGAGCTGCTTCAAGAGGTAGAGAGCTCCCATCATCATGGGTGTGCAAGCGAAGGCAAGACCATCTGTCAGGGCTGCTCCAGGAGGAGAAGTAGGAGAGGGATGGTATTCTTACAGAAAAGGTGGGACCAGGTGGGCATTCCTAAGGGAAGGGAAGGGCTGTGGTGGAGTGAGGCATTGTTCCTACTCTCTCCCCACTGACCAGCAATTCTGGCCTCCACAGACCCAGAGAGCTCATTACTGCAGGACCCTCAGCCCGTCTGCACTGCTCCCTAATGGCTCCCCCACTTTCCCTCCAGCCATGTGACTGGAGCTCCACAGAGGGACAAAAGTAGTCCTGTAGCAGATGGACCGTCTCTCCTGCCCTTCTTCCTCCCTCTCTCCCCACCTGGATGAGGGCGGGGCATCCGTGCTCACCCTCCTTGTCACATGGAGCTGCACATTTGGGAATGGGCCTCTCTGGCCACTCCCCAGTGCCAGCACACCCAGGGACACAGGGATGAACAGCCCTTGCCAGGTCCCAAGACTTCCCCTGACCTTTCCCTGCCCTTCCCGCCTGCCTCTGAGAGCAGCTGCAGTGTGGATGCTTTCGAAGCCACTCTGATTATTTTAACACAGGAAATAAACTCTGATGTGCTTCATATTCGCCAGGACATGTGCTCCCCTCTAGCTGATTGTGGCATCATGTGAGAACCCCTGGACTAAGCGTTGCCTGTCTGCTATAGACTGGTGAAGCTAGGATCCTCCTAATTAGCAAAGCCAGGGAGGGGCTGCAGCATGGGCGCCACCAGCCAGCCCATGAGAGAGAAGCGGGGCGGCGAGAGTGTCCTTTCCCCCCCACCTGCTGAGCCAGGCAGCCCCGTGACGGAGCGTGTTCCCGTCTGTCTTTACTCCAGAACCTCAGAGCTGAACTGCTAGCTCGGGCAGACCCATCGTCAGCCCAAGTAGCCAATGCACTTTTTTTTTTCCTGCTTCTTTTACATGATCTTTATTTTGTATAGGTTTTTTTTGTTTTGCTTCTTTTATATGTGTCTTAATAATGTAAGACTTCTCAAAGTCTTGCCAAAGGGTAGACATCTTATAAATGATAAATGAGTAAACACATAAATAAGTAAAGAAGACACAAGTGTTTTTTCCAAAGTAATTTTTCATTTTTTTCCTGGGTGTCTGTCATTCTAGGCAAATGCGCTGTCACTGCCTGCCCCACCATTCGCCCCTCTTAGGCCTTCATCACACAGTGTGCATGAAGCACCTACTGTGTGCTGGTGTGCTTGGCCCTGGGGACACACAGGTGCCCACAGTCACAGAAGCAGCCATATGGAGTGAAGGGAAGAGGAAGACACCCCCATTTATGTGTGTGTGGAGGAGGCATTTCTAACTGCTCCTGCTGGTGTGTCTTTTCTGGGAAAAAGAATAGAGGTGGCTGAGATCTCAGGATCCCCAAATCTGTGCTCCACAAACCTCCCCACCAGCTCACTGTCATCCCCACGGCCAAAGGAAACAAGAGGAAGACAGATGTGACTACTAGACTACAAGTAGGGCTCAGTCAGCAGCCCGGGGCTGGATTAGGTAGAACTCTAGAGATGACATTTCAGAGCAGACACATAGGTTCATGTCAGGCTTCACTGTCATCCTAGCCAGGTGGTGGGGGTGGGAGAAGCCACTTTCTCTTAAGCTGGAGGCCATGAAGATAGGAGCTGCTCAGAGGGGAAGGTAGGGATGTAATTGAGAGGGGGCCTCCGTGGGCACCATGGCTTCAAGCCCTGCCCTTCTCGTTGTAGGGAGAGACTCCACCCAGATACCACTCCGCAGCAGTGCCATGCTCTGCCTGCCTTTGGCCTTAACCCAGACTCTGAATGAGGAGAAGGAGTCCCAAGCTTCCCCGAAGGCTATCCTTCAAGGAATGATACTCAGTTTGGGAACAGTGAATCCCTACATCCAAAGTCTTAAGGATCCCTAACTCTAAGCAGGGCACTCTAGGATACATAGAACCTTCCAGAAAGCTGGCAAGCTTGTGCCCAAAGTCACCTTGGAGAAAGGAGACCTTGGGGTGACCAACCCTGAGAGTCTCCTGGCCTCAGAGCAGGAAGGGGCTTCCACAGTTGGTGGGTCCTGTGGTTTTCCAACTCAGTTCCTTACAAACTGGGGGCTTATCAGGGCTCTGCACAGGAGAGCATCCTGGGAAGCTCTGGAGTGTGGCTTTCTCATCAGTTGTTCATATCAGTAAGATTTCATTAGGAGAAAGGGTAAGAAAACTGCTGACCTTGTGCAAACTAGCCTGAATGGCAGAATGGCCAGAAGGAGCAGCTACGGAACCTGCTTGAACTCCTAGGTGACCGGGAAGACTGATGTGAGTCCCAGATCACCCCATGCAAGGTCAACGCCAGTTGAATAGACATCAAAGTGGTATCTTCTGTTACTCACAGCAGAGGTCGCTGGTCATGAAGCATTCTCTTTCTTCCCGGTATTATTCTGTGCAGTTTATGTACTCCATTAAAAGTCTATAGCCAAGAGTGATTGCCAAGCGTTGGTCAAAAAGATACAAACTGAAATGTTGCCTCTGACCTCCCAGGAGGCCGTGCGGACTTAGTTGGCACAGGTACCACTTCTGTCTCCTGCTGCCAAGATGGAATGTGGAGGCAATGGTTGGAATTCCAGCAGCTGTATTGGCTTGTAAGGTGACTCTTGAAATGAAAGTTTGTATTTTGGTTGATGGAGAGAAAGGCTAGAGGCCTCATGGCCCCAAGGAGTCACCATACCAGCACCACATTCTCTGAATTACTTGTGGACATTCTTTGTGCATGAGACAAACCCAATTTTCTCTGCTTAAGTAACAATTATTTGAAGTTCTCTGTTATTTGCAACTTAATTTTCCTCATAATTAAGCTACAGTAAAGGAGCATGTGACTTAGTGGTGTGGCTAGAAAGACTTGTTGGTACTCTTGCCGCCCCATGACCCAAGTTTAGAGCTTGAGACAACCTCTTCTCCCTCTCTAGTCATGAGTAAGAAAAAGGAAAAGGTAAGGAAAGAAAAAGGAAAAGATAAAGAAAGAAAAAGATTCCAGAACAGAGTTTGTCTTCTAAAAGATGGGTTCTGCTCAGCTGAAACAGCCCTGGGGGACCCTCTTCTGCTGGGAATTTAGGGTCCCACTGTGGTAAGCCTTTCTCTCTCCTCCTGAGGACTGAGTCATGGGCCCCTGGACAACTCTAACTGCTGTATGGTTGCTGACATTCTGAGTAAGGGGAAGATGCCGTGGGTGTGAGTTCTACTGTGATCTGCATAGAACAAGTCTAATCTCTCTTTGAGGTGTCTGGAGATGCTTCAAAACCAAGGGAGAGCCCAGACCACAGGACTGCCCAATGAAATATGAGATAAGTCTGAATTTCAGATAAACAATGATACTTTTTGGTAAAATATGACACAAATATTCCAAAGGGCATACTTACACTTAAAGACTTACTTGCGACCTATCTGAAATTCCGTTTGTACTGAGAATCCAGTATTTTCACTTGCTAAATCTGGCAACCATAGCGTAGAGGCCCCTAAGTTTGCAGACTGGCTTTGAGAAAGGTGTGATCTGAAGTAACTTCAGAAGAAGCTAATCCCTGACTCCCACTGCCATGTTCCTCTCTCTTGTCTCTGGGCCATTTTGAACCCTGCCTTGGCTCAGAAATCCATGGCCACGGCTAAACTCTAGCCCACCACAATCCCAAGGGGCATCTGTGTCCCATTTCTGTCTTAGTGTGCAAGAACTCCTGCAGGAGCCTGGCCCAGAAGCTGGAGGAGACGGAGCCCATCAGAGTCCTCATTACCCAGATACAATGATTGGTCAAGGGACCAGCATGTGACCCCATCCTGTCCAATCATAGTAGATCATCGCGTTGAGGGGTACAGCAAGGGTCTCTGACTACAGTGATTGGTTGAGGGGCTGGCATGTAACCCAAGCCTGTCCAATCAGGGTGGATCACAGAGTCTTGGGGGAGGGGAAAGGGTCTCTGAAAAAAGTGATTGGTTGGGAGACTAGTATGTAATTCAAGCCTGTCCAATCAGAGTGGATCATGGCGTGCTGGCTGGGTAAGAATGAGCAAGTCTCAATGGGAAGAACAGTAAGCTGTCTTGAGACCCTTGGGGAACAGGCAGTCCAGGAATGGGACTGGTCCCAAGAGACCAGATCTAAAAGACTAGTGAGCTCTATCCTCTGGACTTTCGGCTTACTTGAATCAATACTTCCCTTTGGCTGACAGCCAGCTTGTTCTGGGTTGTTCTGACACTTACTAACAAAAGGCTCCTAACTGGTACAAATCTCAAAAACTGGCATTGAAAAGGGAAGGAGTCTGGCAGCTTGTCTCAAGCTGACATCCACAGAGTGTGGGTCACATTATTGATCCCCTCACCCGCTGCAGGGTCCCCAGGCTGCATCCACTTAACCCGCCATGCAGCCCTCCTTGTGTAAAGCAGACAGGACAGAGTGATGGTAACAGCAGCTATCCAGGTCTAGTGCCGTGCTTCTTTCACTGGTCACCTCATTTGGTCCTCACATGGACCCCAAAACAGCTCTGCTCTACAAAGGAGGACACTGAAGTCCTCAGAGAGGACACAACCTGCCTAAGGCAACGTGGGTAGACCCGAGGTGAAGCCAGGATTTGAGTCCCATTCCAGAGCCCATGCCCTTTATCACATGCTCCTTGCTTGGGGCAGTAGTACTGGCCAGAGCAAGGACAGTGGCTGTCAGCTTGGGGAGTGGAAAGAATGCTGCTGGTAAATCCACACAGGTCAGAGCCTGCCCACACTCCTCTCCCAGCCTCTGCGTGCTCATCTTCTGTTCAGGGCCTGACCACCCACCTCCCTGTGTCAGAAACATTTGCAGCCTGCGGAGGAGGCCTAGGAGCAGGCAGGGGCCAGTGTGACCTGAGCACAGAAGGAGAGGGTGGAGTGCCCAAGAATGAGTGGGTCAGTGAGGGCCCAGCAGCAGGCTGGCCTTCTCTTGGAGAAGATCCTCTGGCCACAGGGAAACTGTGCTCCTCTGGGCAGAGTGTCTCGGGCGCAAGGTGGTCACAGTTTCAGGGCTGAGGTTTCTAGGTAGCCCAGGTGGGTTTCCAGGAACTTGTCTCAGGTTCCATCTGCCACAAGGCTGTGGCTGTGGAAACCAGGTGAGCCAGCAGGGCCAAGGAATGGGGCTCAGGAGAGAACTTTGACCTGGGGAGCCTAGGGCAGGCCTCACTTCTCTCTCCTTCCTGAATATCCTCCAGACGATTCACCCCATACGCGGGGCAGTGGGAGAGAAGCAAGCTGAGGGACGACTGTGCTCTCTCTCACCAGGGTGCTGTGAGGGCTCTGAGCTGTCTCCAGTCATCTGCTGTCCCCTCCACATGGCAGGTGGCTCCTTCCAGAATGGGGAGCTCATGATGTGTCTTCCCCCACCTCAACCTCCAGTGTCCCATCACTGGTTATAGGGCCCTGTTCTTGCTCCTGGGCATGGCAGTGAGAAGCTGTGAGACTCTCCCAGGGGCCCCCCTTCTAGCCTCATTCCCACCCGCCTCCATCGCCAGGCCTGCTGCGGCCCTGCCTGTGCTCTCCACTTCTTCACAGTCAGGGCTCACGGCATCCTCTTTGCCTGGATGGTCCTTCCTTGTTCCTCTAACCTCTAACTCTCCTCACCCTGCAGGATGAAGCTCAGACATTGCCTCTTCCAGAAAGGCTTCTGGGACCCCCTTCCTGCCTTCTGCCCCTGGCTCTCCCTCCCGCTCTGCGGCTCAGGCTCACGGGGTGCCTGGTGTCTGTCTGCACACACGGAAGGATGTATCTCTCCCTCAGCTGAGACTTGCAGTTGCTCTCAGTCCTTTTTGCCTTGGCTGCTGGGATGTTGAGGGGCCCATTTTGACCTCATGGCATGAATAACGCCCTCCAACCCCACTGTCCTCTGACTGCACCTCATCTCCTCAGCCCCGATTGCGCATCATCTTTTCCTTCTATCTTTGTATGTGGCACGTGTGCATGGCCAGAAACCAACCCCAGATCCTTTCATGGAGGATGAGACAGAGCACAAAAATAAGCAAATAAAAATGATAAAAATCCACCAATTTCTATGAATTCAGTTACATAACTAATAGGAGCAATACGTTTCTCTTGAGAGGCAATAAGATGCTGTGTTTTCTCCAAACAGAATGTAAAATGTTGCTGGTATTTAAGGGAGATGAAAAATAAATTGCCCCGGCTTCTTCCTACTATCCACCTCATGCTGAATTTTCTCTTAAGCAACCTTAGGAATTTGTCAGAAAATCAGGTCAGGGAATCCAGAGTTAGAGAGGTTGTATAATTCACCTCAAGGCTTCCAGCTCCTTAGCAGAACCAGCCTTGCTGGTCAGCCTTACTCAGAAACTTGAGCTCTGTCTGTTACACTCAAGGGATGCCTGAGTTGTCTTAGTTCTGTGCATTAATTTCTTATTGCTACTGTAACAAATTGCCACAGACTTAGTGGCCTAACACAACACAAATGTATTATTACAAATTTCAGGAAATTACTTCAACAATAGTCCTCCTGAGCTAAAATCAGAATGTTGGTAAGCTTCTGCTCCCTTCTGGGAGATCCCGGGGAGAACCTGTATCCTGCCTCTTCTGTGTTCTAGGGGCACCCATATTCCTGGGCTCACTCACTGTTCCTCCACCTTCAAAGCACATCACTGCCCCATGCGCCCTCACATCTCCTGCCTCTGACATCTATACTCTTCCCTCATCTTAGAAGGACCCTTGTGATCACATTTTGTCCCTCTGTTAATCCAGAATAATTTTCTCATTCCTATATCTTAACTAAGCATATCTATAAAATCCCCTTTGCCACGTGGAGTAACATATTCATAGCTATTAGGGTTTGGGGACAGACATTATTCTGCCCACTAGTTTGGGTTTTCTTCAAAGCAAACTCTAACACAAGGATGCAAACAGTTCCTTTGGGGCGGGGGGTGATCCTGGGAAGCACAGTGAGAGAATGGGGAGCCAGAGTGAGGGGAGAAGGGCTAAGGAAGGGTGTGTTAATCATGGTCACTGCTAAGGTGGCTGGGCCTCTGAGAATTGGGGTGAAATGTGCCTCCAAATTCTCCCACCTACAAGCAAGGAACCTGGTGAATTCACCCACCAAATCCCGTGTCTCCGGGGCTGAGACTTTGTCCTGGGAGTTTCAACTCTATGGATACCCTTCCAAGGCAGGAAAAACCTTAGTGCTTGAGGCAGAGAGCCATTGGCACATGAAGGGGCTGTAAAAACTGCTGGTGGTATCAAGAGTGGCCACAGGGCTTCAGCTAGGGGCACTGACAGTGTCTATTAGATATGCAAGTGGGGACCTGAGGCTGGTAAGTTATGTGATGGGAACCATGGAGCCTGGTGGCTCTGCAGGGGTGGAAGACCACCCCTCACTGACCCTGCAGCCCCCCTTCCCTGCCCTCTCCACACCCGCTCCATGGCTTTGAACTGGGTGAAGAGTGGTCCAGAGAACCCCAGAACCATAAGGGACGATGAATTGGGGCTGACTTGTAGCAATCCCTCCACTTTCCACATAAGACCACTGAGGTTCAGGGAGTGGACAGGGTCACTAGAACTTTCCATAGACCCATAACCACACAGTGCAGGATAGTAACCACAGACCACAGAGCCTGCCCTGAGGAGAACAAAGAGGTCGGCCCCCGCCCCTTCCACCGCAGAGGGGGCCTCGGGAAGCTACTTCTGCTCACCTTGGGGTCCAGAGCAGGATAGTGTGTGCCCCTGGCAGCTGTTCATCCCCTCCCGGGGAGCAGAATTGACCTCTTCACTTTGGCCGCTGAGGGGAAGCAGCTGAGCATAGAAGGCGCCGCCTCCTCAGATGCCTTGGCTTGGAGGTGGCACCGGCCACTGCTCTGGACTAGCCATCAGCAAGGACAGGTACGGAGCTGGGACCTGTAATGTGGCCCAGTGTCCTGCAGAGCTAGACGGGGGCCCAAGTCCCCGCTCTGCCCCTCACCTGCCAGAGATCTCTGGTGGGTCCTTAGTATCTCAGAGTTCAGGTCCCTCAGGAGTCAAACAGGGACACGGCTTCCAGTGCTCAGGGTCCTGTGGATCTGCGCGCACCACGTGCATCCGGCTCCGGCTCGGCACCTGCCCACAGGATGTGCCTGCGGAGCTCGGCCCCTCCTCTTCCTCGCAGGTCTTGCTCTGCTCCTCTTTATCACACTGGGTTGCCTGCGACAAGATGACCCCTCTCCCCTCCCTTTTTGGCTGCATTTACGGAGCATTTACGCTACTGATAAAATGGAGCAAACAACTTCTGTTCAGTGAATGCCCCGAAATGGCCCCAGAAAAGGGGGCACAGCCCGGCATCGCTCTGTAAGTCTCCTCTACTATTGATTCTCTCCCGGCTCTTCACTCGGGCCCAGTTCTTGGAGAGAACAGGGAGGCTGAGCCCCTTGGCACTCCATCCCCTGCCCCCGCCTCTCCTCTCACCCCACAGTATGGCCCCAATCTATTTCTGCAAAGCATCTATTTACAAAGCAGGTCACAAACAGAGCGCGCTGCCTCCTGAAAATAGAAAATCATTGCAGAGCAGACATGTCTGCGCCCGTCCTGGGAGAGCAGAGGGGCGCCTCCTTTCCTTCCTTTTCCCCCTTTCTGCTTCTCTGCACCCCTTCTTCCCCACCGCACCACTTCCTATGGCCTCAGGGCCAGCCTCAGGCTGTTGACCTCAGGCAGCGTCCTCTCCACTTGAGGAGTGCCAGGCCCAGGGTTGGCTCCACCCAGCCTTCCCTTTCTTTCCTTCCCCAGGCCACACCGGGCTAGAGCTGCCATTCCCACTTGTCAGCAAAAGAAACTGAGCCTCAGAGGGCTCTGGGGTGCCCCAGATCACAAGGCCAGGAGATGGGAGAGCTGAACTGGACGGCAGGCCCACCACACCACACTGCCTGCCTCGTCCACAGGGGCATCATCTCCTGCAACTGCCCTGTGTCCTGGGACCTGGAAGAGTGGCTGCGACTGTGGGGGTCCTTTTCTCCTGCCCCTTTTCTGTGATGCCAGTCCTGATGGTGCTTCCCAAGCCTATCAGGAGCTGAACTGGGTCTCCCCTGGTGAAGCCCTCACCTGCTCAGATACCCGGCACTCCCCTGACCCCCTGCAGAGTTCTGACCCTGCTCTTCACAGAGGTGGGCAGAGTGCTTGGGGAGGTGAGAACCTCCCTAGGGCACCTTTGTGTCTGGGTCTAGCACAGCCAACCCCCAGACCCCCATGGCCTTGTGGCTCCAGCCCTCTGGCTGTTCCTCATCTTGACTGTTCCCCTCGCAACTCTCCCTCCCTTCACAGCTCTCCCTCCCCAGCCTCCTCTTCTCTCAGAATGACAACCAACTATTGAGGGCCCGCTGTGTTCTAGAAACGTCCTACTGACTGTCTAGGTGTTTCTAACAAGGACACAGGCTCAGAGCAGTCATATGGCTCATCAGGGACACAGTTTAGGCAGTGGCTGGTGTGAGGTTCTCACCCCCGTCTCCATGATGCCAGAGGCTAACTGTGCCCCTCAGGGCTCCAGACCAGTGGGGACACCGGTGCTGGCAGACATCACTCTTTCACTCTCCCAGAGTGCCTTGTGCACCTGCTCTGTGCCAGCTTTTGGGGTTGGGGTTGGGTCTAGTGCCCTCTGAGAATGAAGGAATGTGACAGCCTGGGTCACCAGAGAAAGGCCCAAGACCCAAAAGTCCTCCACTCGTGGAGATGCTGGAGGTTACAACCTAACAGTAGTTAACACACTGAGAGAGGAGTGGGAGGAGGTCAGGCTGAAGCCCCACAGGCACCAGAGGGCTGCACTGGTCAGGAGATTGGGGTGCTGGGTGGCCGGGGGGGGGGGCTACTTAGTCAGGGGTGGGAGTTCTTTTGTTGCTTGTAGTTGGTATGGCCAGGCCTCCTCCCCATCACCAGCACGGGGGAGGAGGTGGGGGATGGGGGATAACCTTGCTGCTGGCTGTCAGCAAGGGGAGGGCAGGCAACCCCAGGGAATGGAGTGGAGCATTTGCTGCAGCCATCGGAGTCCTGCTCACTGACGGGGAGCCAGCAGACAGGTGTAAGAAGTACATTTCACCGAGTGGTTCAAGGAGCCATTTCACTGTGGCACAGAGTTAGAGGGCTGGGTTGCTGTTTCTAGCTAATTTGTCTGCCTTGTGCCCCTAGCTGGGGAATGTGGGGCAAGGCCTCCCAGTGTGGCCTGGATGACAACTGCTGAGGGCACATGAGGCCAGTGAAAGCCTCAGCAGGGTGGGTGGGCAGCAATGGAACCGTCGGGACCGGCTGGGCCTGGGCTGCACCCTGGCTGCCCGGGCAGGCCATGGACTGGCGGTGAGTAGGCTGCAGTCACGGATCATCTGCTTTGTCAAGAGAGGGCAAATATCGAGCTGTTTCGTGGAGTTATTTGACAACAAATGAAAATCATCTAACACACTATGTGACCCAAAGAAAACATGTGATTGGCTGTGCAGAAGCAGAGAAATAGGCAAATCGTTCAGTGCCACTGACAGGGAAAGAAAAAAACAAGTGTCTACAATTTGACCTCAATTATTCAGTCTAATAGATTTATAGGGGGAAAAGATCCAAGGAAAGTAAACGTTCTGTCGTATGACTATGCCAGTTGGTTTAAGATAAAGGAATTAAGGGTGGAAGGAGCATCTCGCCCCAGTCCAGCCTGTGTGGAGGGAGGAAAGGTGATGTTCTTTGGGTGAGTCAGCCTGTGGTTTCCATCCTGAGCACTGCCTCCCTCTCCACTCAGAGCTTCTAGGCCAAGGCCCTGCACCGGCTCAGCAGCTGGAGCTGTTTGGGATTTTAAGCCTTCTCTACTGACACTTCATAGACCGCGCTGCTATGGCCAGAGGCCGGGGAAGCAGGGGACTCCACAGCTCTGGTTGGGCTGCCTTTCCCTTCCTGCTTTTGAAGATTTCGGGTCTTGCCTCTGTGATCATCTTTTGACATCTTTGGAAATCATGACTTTACAGATTTGGTTCCTGCCTGGAAAGAGAAGAAGATACAGTTCCCTTTGCCTGCACACTATTTTCCTTGCAGGGATGAAGTCTCTTCAGGCGTGGACACTGATCTCCCCTTGACAGCTACAGGAAAATTCCCCAGGGCCACAGTTTTGGAAGTCAGGGGTGGAGAACAAATGAGCACATCAAAGCATTTTGTTGGAGGACATCATCCTGAATTTCGTTCAGCTGAAACACCACGTTAGACTAGAGGTTCTAAATGCTTTGTCTGCGTTTTGGTTTTCAGAGCGTGTGCTCCTGATGCTCTTGTCCACCGTCCCTGCTGCCCTCCCTCCTGCCTCCATCCAAGTCTGTGGGATGCTGGTGCAGGTGTGCTGTCTGTCTAAGCTCCTGCACCTGGCACAGGTGATGGAGAAGTTTGGTGAATGACTGAGCCACAATTACATGATTTGTTTTCTAAGGCCCCTGTTCCTGCAGTATCACTACCAATGCTGAGCTTCTGGGCATGCTTCTGTGATGTCCTAAGGTGTTTACTAAAGTACTTTGATTTCATAGATGAAAGAGCTGGGGCTGAGCCACACGGTGCTTCCACAGTGCTCAGGTGGGGAGGGGAAGCTGGACACAGAGCTGGGCTCTGGAGAGCCCACCGGGTTAGTGCACAGTCAGAGGCCAAGACACACTGGTTTCTGCTGCCCATGTGGCTGATACCAGAAGAAACAGCCTGCAGAGGTTCTTGTTGGCTAGACAGTGAGGCAGAGCCCAGCAGGCGTTTCAGAGGGTCCGAGGCCCGGAGGAGAGAAGGCCAAGAAGACCACCAGGGCCTCGGGTGGGTGAAGGCTCTGGAAGCAGCAGGTGCTAGATGGAGATCCAGCCCAGGATACCACAGCTGACTCCCGGCAGGGACGGTGGGGTTTAAGGAAGGCCATGACTTGACTGAGATGTCATGGGAACTGATCAAGGTTGGGGTGGCTAGGAGGGAGTGGGAAGGGAGAGGAGCCCTGTCCCTCACATGGCATTTTCTACGGCTCCCTGACATGTTAATGTGGGTGGTGAGGGCAGGTGTCAGTCCTCATCCTGCTGCTGGGGGGTCACTGCCATAGAGGGCGACCCGCCCCACATGACCAAGGCAGCACCAGGATCTTGCAGCAGAGACTGACTAGCTGCAGGATTTAGCAGGTTGGGTTAACCCCAGGGAGCCACAGCCAGCAGGGAGGGGGCAGTATGTGTGGATGCAGGAAGAGGGGACGGCAGGACACAGAAGGTGCCTGTGAGGGAAGCAGGGCAGTTTCCAAAGGGATCCCTGTGAATGAGCGAGAGCAAGGAGGGACACCCTGGGCACTTGCAGAAGCCGGGCCCTGGCAACACAGCGCCGGGGCTCCTCCCAAAGCGACCATCCGGGCCAGTGGGCAGAGCCCCGCTGCCATCCCTGGCGTGAGTGTCGGACGATGAAAACCTCACCACTCCCGAGCATCATCAGAAGTGCAGTGGCAGTTGGAAAAGTCCCTGGTGGTGCAGCCCATGCGGGGGGGCGGGGGCAGACTGTTGATTTTGTGTAAGGCCTATTTTATTTCTCCATCTGTTACCTCAGAAGAAAGATAGCTAAACACCCAAAATGCCACCTGATAGGACAGCCTCCTGAGCTTCCTCCCTGAGTTCGCAGACGGCCTTGTTTCACCGGAGAGTTGGCTATTTTGATGGATTTTTCTAACCAGGCCCTTCACCAGCCAGCAGTGCCTGGGATTTTGAAAGGGATTCTGAGCAGGGGAAACGTCACCAGTCTCTGAAGTTGCAACATCTCTCCCATTTGTAAAACTATCTAAACATCTTCAGGGGATGCAGGAAGCATTTCTCTCATCAACAAAGGTGTCGTACTAACAGAAGTGGACTCCTTTGTGCTATAAAAGTGTGTCTAGACTGCCTTGTCATTGAGGGCCATTACGCTCCCAAAGGCTTTTCAGCAAATGAGCCCAGGGCTTTGGAACCCACCTGGACTCAGCCCTGACCCCACCTTTAAGAGGCTGTGAGATCTGGGGGAGGCCATTTCACCACCAGTCGGTTTTTCATCTTCAAGTTAAGGCCACACAAACCTGTGTAATTCTGGGGAAGATGCTCCTACTTCAGTGGGTCTTAAAAGGTGCTTGGGCAATATAAGCCCCCCCCCCACATGCTGCAGTCAGCCCCCAGCACCCCGAGATTTCCACACTCTCTGCACCAAGACAATGGCAGGTGCCTTCTATGCATTTATGATTTAATAAAAAAAAAAAAAAGGGAGGTGCCTACGGAATGTGGATGCTCAGGGTCCAGTGACAGGGGCAAGGCAGACACAGGTGCTCAGTAGGCGAGGGCAGCCACATACGGCAGCCCCTTCTGCTAGATGCAAGTCCCAGGTTCTTGGAGAGCACGGGGGAGGAACCCCTCTGAGGAGGGGTCTTAGAAGCATTCATCATGGAGGGAGACTGCAGGAGAGATGCACCCAGGCTGCCCTGGGAAGGAGAAGGGCATGGACACATGTGGGTGATGGTGGTGTCTGAACTGGCTGAGTCCAGTGTGGCCAGAGGGAGGTGGGCCCACCAGGAAGGCCTGGAGGGCCAGGCCGGGAAGCTTGAAGTTTGCCCTGGAGGCAATCAGGCAGCACACTTCAGAAGATTAATCTGATGAAGAGTAAAGGGAAAATGGTCAAGAGGTAAGTTGAGACCCTGAGGAGCATGGCTTTTGCCACAGTTATCACAGAAAAAGCATGGTGTCCTCTGGCAGGATGGGAGGAGGATGTGGATACGGTAGCTGAGGTCTGGGAGCGGCGGGACTGCAGGGCAGGAGGGGCGGGGGGCATCTGCTTACACACTGGCAGTGTGTGCTTCGGGGAAACTACGGTGACAGTAATGTTAACGCCTCTCAGGTGTTTGCTCTGTGTCAGGCCTTGGCACACATGGCCATTCTGCGGGGGAAGGCACTAAGGCACAGAGGTGCAGGGTATGTGCCTAAGCTGGGAGCCGGCCTCCAGATGGGCCCAGTGCCCTGACCTTAGGGTTCACGCCCCAGGTGGTGGCTCCCCTGCTGACCGGCAGTGGTGCCTGGCCAGTAGTGTGTGAAGGGAGTGGTGCTGTCACAGCTGAAAGTCTGTGCCCTCCGCCTTGTGCTGTCTCACCTGTGGACTCTCCCTTTCCTGCGCCCCTCCCTGCCTGCTGAGGGCTCTCAGGCAGCCTACGGGGACCCACATGGCAAGGAACAGAGATGTCTGCCCACAGCCACGGGAGTGAATGTGCAAGTGGGTGCTCCAGCCCCAGCCAGGCCTCCAGTGACTGCAGCCCTGGCTGACGATGTGACTGTGACCTCATGAGATGCCCTGGGCCAGAATGGGACCCAGATGCCTGACACTTGGAAATGTATGACATCGGAAGTGTCTGCTTTTTTAGCTGCTGAGTTCTGGAGTAGTTTCCTGCACAACAATGTGTAAGTAAAACACCAGGGTATCAGCTCTGGGTAGTATGAGTTTGAGTCCAAGGCTGTGCTCTGCAGTGCTGTGCTCTGCGGTGCTGCTCTGCGCCATCTCCCAGAGCTAAGGGAAGAAGTGCATTTTGCTGGGCACACACAGCGCTGTGAGACGGACCACAGGCACCCACCCCGATTCTGACTTTCTGAACAGCATTAGCTGTTATTTTATTTATTTATTCATTTTATTTATTTATTTATTTATTTTTTGCAGTTTTTGGCCGGGGCTGGGTTTGAACTTGCCACCTCCGGCGTACGGGGCTGGACCCCTACTCCATTGAGCCCCATTAGCCGTTATTTTTTAAGCCATGGGAAGTTGATCAGATCCTTTAAAATCAAATACTACTAGAACGGTTATTTCATCCTGCCTCCGAGACAGACAAGAATTAACTTAGCCAGGAAAAAGTAAAGTTGTACTTTTCAGATCTGAAGGCTTCTTTTGTTGAGTTATTCTTCCTGCTGAATGACTCCTTCTGGCACCTATGTCCCTGAAAGCCGTGGTGTGTGTGGGAACATTCATGAGCACTTGCTATCGTCAGGCTAAGAGTTGGGAATACAGTCACTGAAAATGCAGTCCTGTCCCCCAGGGCTGCTGTGGTGTCCCTGGTGGTGTTCCTCCAGAATTCCTGTGTTGGACCCCAGCATCCAATGTCACACTTTTAAGAGGTGGGGCTTGGGTGGTAACCAGGTCACGAAAGCTCCACCCTGAGGAAGAGGCTCCAGAGCTCCCTTGTCCCTCCTTCCACACGAGGACACAAAACAGAAGGGGCCGTCTTTGAAGCCCAGAGCAAGCTTTCACCAGACACCGAATCTGCTGGCGCCTCAATCTGGGACTCTCCAGCCCCCAGACTGTAGATGTCTATAGTACATGTCTATTGTTATGAATTGCCCAGTCTAGGGCATTTAGGTGTAGCAGTCCTGAGGAAGGGCAGTGAGGACAAGGGCTGTAAGCCCAGTGGCTGGGCAGGCAAGGAAGCCGCTGTGTATGGCCCTGCCGGTGGTGTGGCGGTGGTGCTGTGGGTTAGACATTCCGGTCTCAGTCTTACAGGATGAATAGGAATCAGCTAGAATCTTGAACTCCCGAAATCCCTATGCTGTTCCAAATGGCTCACAGGTGTACAAATATCATGACTTCCTTCAGCTTTAGGGTCAGCTCAGTGGGGCTGGGGAGGGCTGGGCCTTCTTCCCTCACTCGAGAGTTCTGGATATATTTAATATTAATTTTCTTTATGTTCTATGTACTGAAAAAGTTGGGAATCACTGGGCTGAAGAATTGAGGTGGGCCGGCTGACAGTTCGCATGTGAAGGGGTGAGCAGGAAGACCAGCCCATCTGAGGAGCTGCCCCACTGTGGGGGCAGCGTGTGGTGCAGTGGGAACTTGGGACCTCCATCCACACCTGGCAGTAGGAGGCGCTCACTCCCTCCCTGCTGGGTGGTGTCAGAGGCCTGTGAGAGCTGGAACACCCAGCCTTGCCCAGCTGTGACCAGAAGACCCTCTTCCCTTGTCCTTGCCTCTTGTCAGTGGGAACACTTCTCCCACCTGGCAGTAACAAGGCGGCGACTCCTGTCCCTCATCAAAGCCATGTCTAAGGAGGGCAGCAAAACCAGATTTAAATAGGATCCAGAATCTGCTAGCATAATACTGCAAATGTCCGTTTCTGACCATTTCTGACCATTCCACCAAGATCAGGAAAATCATCAAGATGCCCACAGATGGCGCTGTCAAGGATGACGCAGAACCAGTATTTACCCGATAATTACCGCAGCGTGGTGTTAAGGCTTAAGAGGTAGGTGGAAGGCAAACCGTGAAAGAACAGGGGCAACAAGCCGGGGAAATTAGCTTGGCGGCTGCAGCGTGCTCCCGAGGGTCGAGGGTCGGGTCATGGTGGCTGACATGCGGCACTGTTGCGGAAGAGCCTGTGGTTCTCAGATGCCACCAGCTGCAAGGCGGCTGCCGGCATGTGGCGTGTGCTCGCTGCTGGGCCCTGTCGCCCCCACCCCCTCCCTGTGTCTGTGACCACCTGTGTTTGTGCTGCTGTTGTCTAAACCTGCCATGCACGTCACTCCAGCAACCCTTGCCTCTGCCTCTCACATGCTCAGTTTCTCAACTCTACACTCTCCACAATTCCTTAAAGCAAGATCCTTGGAAGAGGCGACTAATTCCTCTCCTCCAATTCTTTCTTGACTGTCCCAAGACTTCGCTCTATAAAGTCAACCAAGGGCACCAGTGACCACTTTATTTCTCTGTCTTGTATTCCATCTTCTGTCCTCCTCTCACTTGACGGGCAGGGCCCTTGTCCCTTATCCCTGAAACCCTCTCTTCAGATGCCCTCCAGGGCCTTCCTCTCGGTACCTTCACTACTCACGGCAGCACCTGGGTCTTTTCTGGTTTCTCTAGTGATGTAACATTCTATGGGTCTGTTCTCTAATCTCCTCACTCACACTATAGCTTTAAATGACATTTATTAATATATTGGTGCTCAAATGTCTGTCTCCAGCTGAGATCTGCCCCCTACTCTTGATTTATATCTCAAACTTAATGTAGCACCTGGTTCTCCTATAATCTTTGCATGTCAGAAAAAGGCAATTTTATTTTTCCAGTGGCCCTGGACCAAAACCTTTGCATCACTCAACTTTCTATTTTCTGCATGTCTCAACCAACCAATCTGTGCACTACGTCCTAAGTCTTACTGGCTCTACTTTCAGGTCCTCCCCTATCTCCCAAGAGATGGCCTTGTGAGCACAGGTCCCCAGTCAGGCAGCCCTGATTTCATTTCTCCATCGCTCCTTGTTCATCCCACTTCCTCTGCACTGGTGCTCTTGCTGGTCTCAGGCACCCACGGAGACTGTCACCTCAAGAGCTTTGCACTTGATAGTTCCTCCAAGTAGTTCACTTTACCTTTTTAGGTCGCTGCTAACATGTCACTTACTGTTCCTCTGCCTCTCAAGTTAAAACCAAACCCTTCCCGTTAACTGTGCTCTTTCTCTGTAGCCCTCTCATCTCCTGATTTTGTGGGTACAGGCTGTCCCCCCATTGGAATGCGAGCTTCTCCAGGACACGAATTCCTGTTTCGTCCTCTGCTCTCTCTAGTGCATAGAACAGTGCCCAGAATGTAAGACATTCTCAATAAGACGTGTTGAATGAAATTAAGTAATGTAGGCAGTAAAAGAGGAAGCCAAAATCAAGGTTGTGCGAATGGACCAAGGAGAAGCGGACAGATCGGAAATGAGCCTGCAGGTTCCATCCAGAGGAGTTTGCTGGCAGCTTGGGACTTGTATGGAGAACCAACTGTGGAAAGGATGCACACAGAGTTTGGGTTGTTTTCCAGGTTTCATAGTCTGGCTCTTGTTCTAAAGTTCTTTGTTTGAAATTCTAAACCCAAGTGCACACTGCGTTGCCCTGGCTGCCCACAGACCTCCTCGGTAAGCCCTGCGATGGCAACGACGCCCTTCACTGGCTCACGTGCCCTGTGTGCCACAGGGGGCCACTGTTCCCACTAACACAGAGGCTCGTGTTTTGCGTGTTTCTGAGATGGAGAAATGTGTGCTGGACAAATAGAAAGGTACAAGCGAATTATGTTTTAGGATGCATCATAAGAGAGTAAGAAAAAGCTAAACTATTCGAAGTCATTCTGTGGTTAACACAAGGCTCCAAACCTTCTACGCTGTAAAGAGTGAATGCATTGAGGAAATGTGTCTTTGAGGTAAGAAAGTGACAGTTTAACAATGCACAAGGCTGTTTTTGAAATTCCAAAACCAGGAAACAAGTGCGAGATTCTAACAGAAGAAATAAAACACATCCTCCTGGGGCGTATTGAATTAAAATCACGATGCACCAGTAAATGATGAAAAGAGAATGCACAGAATAATACTATCCACGGGGATTATGACCTTTATGTTCCATAACAAATTACAGAGGCAGGAAAACCAGTTTCCAGGCTGTCAGTGCCACTCTGCTTCCCACGGAGGCCTCCGTAATTAACCTTTTATGTGACAGAATGCTTTTGGCATAGCACTTTCATGATTATTGGTCCATAACCGAGATGGATAAATCACTTGCAAATGTGGAATTTGTATAGACTCTTGACTTCTCGCAATGAGTTGCAGCTGAATGTGGACCTCAAGTGTGAAAAATTTAGGGCTGTGCTGAAATAACAAGACTTTGTTTTTTAGGTTTATATTCAAGGAGGAGAGAATCCAACAGGCAGACTTTATTCACTACTATACAAATCATGTTTGGTTTTTGTTATTAGGAGACAACAAAATAAGGTGGATTTTCTTTCTTTTTCTTAAAAATAGGCTTTTGAAATTGAAAAGCATAGCCATCTTATAAAAACATTTCATAGAACACAAAATTGTGCAAGCCAAAAACATTAATGAAGGCGATTTTCAAGTAGATTCATTTGTGGAGCAGGCACGCTGGTGAGGTGTCTGTTCCCTAGCCGTCCATAACAGAAGGAAAGTTCCTGAAAGACAGGAAAATGAAATACATTTGTATACATCGAGAAATTAATGATAATTACATGCTCTTTTGAGAATGTCAGAGTTTAGAGGAAGCAGGCAAATAGAAATTTAATACAAATATGTTTACAGAAAACAATGCAAAAATTAAAGACATAAAATACTTGTGTTCAGTAAAGACAGATGAATGATTAATTATAAGATGACTGCAATAACGTCCTTTATATGACACTTATGGGGCTGGTTTCACAATGGCAGTGCTTTGTTTTACATGACGTCTTTAATATTGAAATATGAAATGAGTTCCTATTAAACCCCTCTGGCAAAGTCCTCGCATTCTTGTCATCTGATAGGAGACTCAACTTTCAGACATATTTTTAAATTTTTTATTAACTAACTCCAGATCATTTACTTTAAGCATAACTGTTACTTCAAAAACTGAGTGGCAATCAGGAAGAAAAAAGTTCCCCTCACAGTGAAGCATCCACTGTGGCGTTTCCTTCTCACAGCTCTCGTCTAGTGCTCCCCGGCCCAGGCGACTTCTCACCAAGGCAAAGGTGCCCGAAGCAACTCGGTACATGGTTCACGCTCCCCAGGACCCAGCCCTTCCTATGACTACCTCTCAGAGGGAGCTCCCTTCTTCTCCCTCTAGACACCTGCTTATATGTCCCCAAGCACATGCCACGTCTCGCTGAATGCCCCTCTCACACCGTATCAGCCCATCGAGCTAACATTTTTCTCCCTGCCTTCCAACACTTCAACTTTCCAAACCCCATTCAGGTTTCATCTCCTGCCCCTTCCTCCACTGAGTTTGTTGCTTTGTCCTCTGTGCCAGCTCTGCCTGTATCTAGACTTCTATCACTGTTGAGTGGCAGAGACACACTGAGTGTCTCAGTGTCACCTGCATACAGCATCAGCACTGCTGGGATGGAGACGCACCTGTCACTGTATTGTAAAGGCTAATACTTAAAAAGCTAAACTTATAGCAAGTAAATCTATTGATTAGGGCGTTGCTTTAATTAATTACTGTTTCTAAGATGGCTTGTGACCATGGCTCGTGATCGGACGCTTTAAGGTTTATAAAATGTGGCAGACTCTTTATGACCCTCAAGGAGCTTCTTGATGGTGAAGCAGAACCCACACAATGCTCACCGGCAGTGTCAAGGAGCCACCGCCAATAGAGCGCCATCAGCCAGGACTCTCTGCAGGGGAGAAAAGGCTGATCTCCTTCTCTAAAGGAGAGAAGGGAGACCTTGAACCCTGGCAGGGTCTGCATAACTAGAGAGGAGGGAGAGGTGGGCAAAGACATGTGCAGGGAAAGTGCCAGGGAGGCTGGTCTGTTCCTCCAGAGACCGTGGGCCCCGCAGGACACAGGCCGCTTCCCTACCTGGTCTGGCCATCAAGCTTGGCACAAAGCCTGCCTCCCTGTGGGCCAGACCTTAAACACACATCTGCTAATGTAAATAAGTTCCAGGAGGGAGAGGACGCTGACATGAGTCTGAGGAAGGGTCATGAGACTCTCTGCTCTCCCTGTAAGAAATCAGCACCCAGAGGGACCATGCCAGACCCAGCACACCCTGCACCTCCTCACTCACGCATACACAGGATTGGCCCATCTCAGGCCGCATGTCGGCTAGTTCACATGAAAGACCATTTTAATCCGACTTTGGAGAAGATGACTATTCTGTGTAACTATGGGAGCTAATCTTACACACCATAATGAATATGTACAGCATTTAAAGTCCAAGTTCCCTTCAGATAATCATATTGAGATATGTCTTAAAAACTCTATGGGAAACAAAAGAGTGACTTCTATTAAAAATGCAGTGACTTAGTAAAAAATCTACTTTAGAAACTTAATTCTACAGATGTGCTCAAAGACAGAGATGTAAGTCTGTTTCTCGTCCTGCCTTTAATTAGAGCAGAAAATGGGAAACAAATACATGTCAGTCAGTAGATGTTTAAATTATGCCTCATTAATATAGATATCACTCAGCCAATACAGAGAACAGGAAACTTTATAGTATAAAATAAAACAAAATGGATTGTAAGACATAGTCAACAAGGAAGGCAGAGAACAGTTTAATATTTTATATGTTAAAAAAGTGATAATTGAAAAATATATATGCTTTACACCTATGCACAGACTATTCCGGAAAAATACACACCAAGAACAGTACAAACAGTTGCCTGTGGGTACTGGCAGTAGGGGTGGAATAAAGACCAACCTTTCTTTTTCTCTGCTATCAAAAAGTTAGCTTTCAGACCAAACATAGTATTATTTCTTAAATAAAGGACGTATCCCAGTGTAGCCAATGGCTACAGAAGTGAGTATCTCATACTCATTTCTACTGGGAAACAAAACTCACACGACTGCTCCTCAACTCGCAATGTGGTTACATCCAGATAAACCCATCGTAAACTAAGTTTCGAAACTATCCTTAAGTTGAAAGTGCATTTAATACACTAAACCTAACAAACATAGCTTAGCCTGGCTTACCTTAAAGGTGCTCAAAAGATTTAGATTAGCCTATAGCTGGGCAAAATCATCTAACACAAAGCCTATTTTACAATTAATTAATATCTTACATAAATTATTGAATACTTTATGGAATGTGAGAAACAAAACAGCTCAGTGCCATGGGACTGCAAGGGCACGGCCACTGACGGACCTGCCATGCTAAGATCTGAAAGCACATTCAGGAATGGGTGCTGATCCCTGACTGAAGGAACAGAGGTGTTAATCAGGAATCCCAGTCAGAGTCACCTTCCCCTGGACAGCACTCTCCACTAGGTAAGGGTGGATGAAATTCAGACTAAAAAGTGATCCTCAGCTTTTCCCTATCAAAGATAGAAGCAGAATCAAGCATAAAACATTGTTATTTTATGTTATTTATTTATTTTTTTGAGATAGAGTCTCACTTTGTCACCCTCGGTATAGAGCTGTGGTGTCATAGCTCACAGCAAGCTCAAACAAACTCTTGGGCTTGAGCCATCCTCTTGTCTCAGTCTCCCAAGTAGCTGGGACTACAGGTGTCTACGACAATGCCCGGCTATTTTTGGAGACAGGGTCTCACTCTTGCTCAGGCTGATCTTAAACCTGTGAGTTCAGGCAATCCACCTGCGTTCGGCCTCCTAGAGTGCTAGAATTACTGGCACGAGCCACTGCGCCTGGGCAAAACATTGTTATTTTAAATAGAATGATGGATTTTCTTCCTCTCTAACCCTATGAAACAGTGAACATCAATAGAAATAGTACGTATTATTTGCATAAACTTTATTATTTATATTCATCACATATATTCTATAAAAGGAGTTATATTTTGGTTTGACTTTTGACTGTACATTTTTATTTTTTCTTCAAATCTTAAGTTTTAAGTGCGGGGACCCATCTCTATGCACAGTAACGGGTCTCTAACTCTGAGTGAGGAGGGAGCAGGACCCTGTGAACCATGGTTCCGCCAGCAGCTGTGCAGGTATGCCCGCTTCCTGTGGACAGTGCCACTGGCTGACGAAACCCTCTGTCCAGCACTGTGTGGCAGGATGGGAACAGGGGTTGGGAGAGGACCCTGCTCCTGGAGGCACTCAATGTCTGGCTACAGAATGACTGAGCAGTGCAAACAGAAGTTTGTCTGAAGTTCTTTTCTGAATATGGACTGGAAAAGTCAGATATCTGCTTAAGGGAAGAGAACAAGCTTAGAGACAACAAGATGTCACACTGGAGGGGACTGCCTCTATTTAAGCTCCTCAGCAGAGCCCACGAGATGCTTCATTATGTGTCCCTAATCTACCTACGCAGCACCCCCTCCTGCCTGACTTATCTAACATGCTTGAAGTTTCCTAGACGATCATGTTTTCTTATGATTAAGCTATTTACATACAGCAACAAATAGGAGCAAACACATTCCCTTATGCAGGCATGCTTCCAGTCTTCACAGCAATACCAAGGCAGATACATGTAACATTATCTGGCCACATTGAGGGTGGGAGACTTCAGTCTAGAGAGGTGAGGTCACTTACCCAACACTACAGAGCTGGCAAACGGCAGAGCTGGAATACAAATGCTCTGACAATAGCTCTCCCTGTGGTATGTTCCTAGTATCTCTGCTGGCACCTTCTCCTGCCTCTAGGCACCTGCCTGGGCCACACACCCCTCCTCCATGTGCCTGCAAAGCACCACCTGTGTCTCTGTGGGACGTCTACCTACTCCTTCCTCACCTGGGGGCCTGTGGGCTGTGGCTCCTTCCAGGACAAGCACTATGCCCTTTATCACTATCTTCCTACTATCGAGATGCTCAGGAAGTGGGTCTGAGTGAATATGGATTCTGATTTAACTTGGAATACCTTGAATACGAGAAGATCCAGAACCTAAAGTCAAAGATCTGTCCATGCAAGGATCTGGAGCAGGGGTGGGGTAGAGACAGAAGGTGAGTGGCTGGCTTGGCACTGTAGCTCAGTGGGTAGGACGCCAGCCACATACCCAGGGGCTGGCGGCTTCACACCTGGCTAGGGCCTGCCAAACAACAATGACAACAACAACAGCAATAGCCGGCTGTTGTGGTGGGTGCCTGCAGTCCCAGTTACTCAGTAGGCTGAGGCAAGAGAATTGCTTAAGCCCAAGAGTTTGAGGTTGCTGTGAACTGTGATGCCATAGCTCCTTACTGAGGGTGACGAAGTGAGACTCTGTCTCAAAAAAAGAAAAAGAAAAAGAAAGTGAGTAGTTACTGATCATACTGTATAGCCTGTGCTCACTCAAGTGAGGTAGGAGTTACTCTCAGGGATGCAAAGTAACAAAAATAAAGGCTCTAAGTCAGCGGTTCTCAACCTGTGGGTCAGGACCTTCCTAATGTTGTGACCCACAGGAACTGTATTAATGGGGCCGCTGCATTAGGAAGGTTGAGAATCACTGCTTTAAGTAAAGCTTTTAATTGAATGAAAGAGCCACCATGCACAGAGAACTGACAGTGTAACTATATTAACAGTTAAGATCAAAGTCCCTGGGTTCAAATCCTGGCTTTACCACAGTTATAAGGCATATGAGCTCATAGCGTACGTGTCAAATTCTACCTCTTAAAGCTTAAATTTATTCCTTTCTAAAATGTAGATGACACTTCCTACAACTGTGAGAATTCAATAAAATAATTTATAGGTGGTGAAAAGCACATGTGTGGCCATTACAGCAACTCGCAACCAGCGTAAGTCATATCAAAGCGATACTAAAATGACAAACCGTAACCCAAACACATTCTTCAGAGAGGGCGGAAGGATGGTGGCCGGGTGGACTGGTGAAGACACAGTGTCAGCCGGCATGGGGCCCTGAAGCGGGGCTAGTGAGTCGCACTTTGTTGGTCTCTCGCCTCCACTAGATTCTGAACTACCTGAACGTAGGGTTCCAAGTCTGACGGATCTTTGCGCTCCCAGCCTCTGTCGTGTCTAATATAACTCATGCTCGATGAATGTTGTCATCAAGAAAATAAATGAATTCCAAGGGGCAAAGTCAAGGCTAGGAGACTTGGGAACACCTCGGTGTGACTGGCCTGTCTACAGCAGGGCCTTCTTTCTGAAGTAGGAAGAAGGAAGGGCTGGCAGAGGGTAGGGCAGACAAGACCGTGAGAGCAGAGCGGAGAGTCCCGTCCAACAGTGTTCCTGACCCTGGATCACAATCCCTTTTTACATTCTGATGAAGCCAGGATTCTTTAAAAAATGAAAATAAACAAAACACTGTACAGTAACCCCTGGATTATCTCTGAAGACCACCTGAGGGTTGATCCTCTACCTATTCATAATTCCTGATTTATTATTTTATATGCCAAGTCCTAAAAACACATTATTTATTTATCAAATAAAGAAAATGGTGACAAATTACAGTAACCAGACAGTAAAGAGATGTGATACATGTCACATTCCATTTCTGTGCAAGAAAAACGATTAAACAAAAATACAGTGGACTTATTTCACATCGGTCTATGAAAATGATGAAGAAATTAATTTCATTCTAAGGTAATTTAGTTATTTCAGGCTAATTTTGGCTATTAAAGAAAAAACAATCTCATGTATTTCCTTTCTATCTTAAATATGTGAATTAGACAAATAAACTCTGCCCAACACTATCACTTTCAGGTTACATAATACGGTCCTAATATTACCTTGAGTTTTAAACAATTATAGGATGTAAACGTCATTTCACTGAACTGATGTAGACAGGGAGACTCGCCCAAAGTCACACAGGGCCCAAAAATAAACACTTAAAAAGTGAGACTCTCTGGAAGATCAGGGCCTAAGACGGTTGAGAAAAAGCAAGAATATCTGCAAGGTGAGACCAAATTAAAATCAATAATACCTTTCCTTCACAGATGACTAGATTTTTAAATTTCATGAAATAATTTTATGAAACACATTTTTTTTTGGAGACAGTCTCACCGTGTCACACTCAGTAGAGTGTTGTGACATCACAGCTCACAGCAACCTCAAACTCTTGGGTTTAAGCAATTCTCTTGCCTCAGCCTCCCGAGTAGGTGGCACCCATCACAACACCGGCTATTTTTTTTTTTTTTTTTTGTAGCTGTCATTATTGTTTGGCAGGCCCCAGCCGGGTTTGAACCTGCCAGCCCCCATGTATGTGGCCAGAGCCCTAGCCACTGAGCTACAGGCACACTTTTAGAATAGTTATCTTAGAGGATAATTTGTTTTATAAACTTCAGAAGCACAAAGAAGTCATACTTCCACAAGGCAAAAAATAATTATTATCAAAAATTTCCAGCATATCTGTATAAAACTTTGACTCTACATAGATACAAAAAAATAAAATTGGGTTAAGATTATACATTAAATTGGCAAATTGCTTCTTTTACTTAATAATTTGAATTTTTTTAATGCTATTGACTAGATTGTTTTATTTTTATTAAAGAAAGTAGTCAAATATTTAAATAGTGTGGTAACCTGAGCCTCTGATCTCTGTAGCATGTAATAAAGCTTACGGGGTCTGACTTGTTTACATTCAGAAAGGTTCTTTTCTGACCTAAGTATTTAATTTTCCAAAATTACTAGTGTTGCTAATAGGAAACCAGTGTGGGGAATTTCCCACGTGACTTTAGACAAGCTTAAGACTGACTTCATCTTCCATAACACATCAGAATCACTGGAAGAAAAAGGCAAACTCACCTTTGTTTGATCTTGGTGCACAACCCAGTTCCTTTGGCATTCCAAGATGGCGGACCTCTCCTAACAAAAGAAAAGGCATCTTTTACTCAAAATAAAGAGAAAAACATCCCCCAAGAAATAAAAGTTAAACATTTTACGTAATCTATAATTAAAAAAATAACTCACGTCAAATGATTAAATAATAACTTTATTAAATATTTGTCAGTTTTAAGTAGTGCCCTCAATTACTAGCCAAATAATGTATTACAAATAACTAGTTATGAGGTTTTACATTTGTTTAATAGGGAATAATTGGCCCCAATTAAACTGACTAAACTAAGGCTTTTTAGATTACTAAAACAAATTAAACTTTTTAAAATGAGAATTTAGGTGATCTTAAAACCTTTCTAAAATGGATAATGAAACTTGCTAAGTTGTAATCTCCCTGGTTTTATTAGTTATATTAAGATAAATTAAGTGAGATTAAAATCTTATTTGATTTATTTACCTTTGAAAATGAAGACCGTTTAAGGGTTACACATCCTCAGCCTTGGCGAGTGCGACCTCAATTAGTCAAGTCAGAGTGTCTTTAAAAGCTTTGTGCTTATTGCTTCCAGCATGGAGCGAGGTGTTCATTAAGGTACCAAAATTCACATAAAAAATCCAAAGTTGCACTAGTGAAAAAACGCTCAACAAGATGAAAACTGATCACATGTTTTTCAGAAAATCCAGTAGTTATTTTAAAACCAGTTTTTAAACAAGATTTGGTTTTGCGTAGTTTTAACGTGCCACTCAAGCAGCTTGACACCATTTGGACTCTTTAAACAGCATTTAAATCTACGGTGAGTATATAATGGTACATTTAATTTTATACCATTTTTAAAATAAGTTGTACAATGTTTAGTGTGACCCTTTTATGACAAGCATTGTTAAATGAATTCTTTCCCTGTTTACAACTATTTATGAAGGCCTTTTTAAATAAGAGAAACATGAAATTGTTAGCTCACACACACAAAATTTCTTTCAAAAGTTTATTTAGTATCAAGCAAGAGGAGACTTTGCTTAACACTACAGAACATTTCAAGACTTGAGTTACAAAAGAATACCACATTATTTGCACTTGTAATTAATTGGCTTCCCTTTTTACGCATGTTGGCAAGAGAAAAAAATAACTAGCATATGGCTGAAAGATAAAATAACTAAATTCTATGGAAACCTTTAAAATGAAAGGTGAGGCTTATGTTAAAAGAATAGATTAACATATTTAGTAAACCTAGTTTTTTGTTTAACACTAGTTAATCAAGTTATTTTTTTTCCCTTTGGATGACCTATTTTTTCATATACAGACTGGAAATAACAAAATTTTACATGTTTTTTGTGTTTTTTTTGTCTGCCCAGGTTGATGTTTCAACAAAGTGGTTTAAGTTCCATCCATTCAGATTTTAAGCATTTTGATTTATTTAAAAAGGGATTGTTCATAGAAAAAAATTACTTTGAACAGTATACAGGACTGGTGGAGATTGGCTATTTCACAACATCAGACAGTACAATCAGTATCTGCCATATGGCTGGTCTCTGTAGACGCCCTTTGCGGATCTGGCTGAAGGTGCCTTGTGTCTGGAGTTAGTCCACTCCTCTTGCCCTAAAACCAGTAAGATGAATCACAATTAGATCACTGCCATGACTTCCAATGGCTTCATTTTTCAGAATCCACATTAGCCCTGAATCAATGATAGATGTCAAATTGAAGATATATATCCCCTGATGTACTGAAAAAAGAAGTACCCCAAAACAATTAAACAACCACAGAAAACGCAAAGAGTTTAAAGAAATTAGAAGTGCAATGGATCATCTCACTAGCAAAACTTAGCAGCACTGGAAAGAAAAATGGTATCATAAAAGGCTACAGAGTTTGTACTTTGCAGGAACTTTGCTTGTGGCGACTCATGTAAGAGAACTGTCTTTTATAAACCTAATGGCTCGTGAGTGGGAGAGAGAAATGAGAACAGGATCACCTAGATTTCTTCTAACAGCAAAAACAAACAAAAAACAAAAATTTGTTAAGACAAGGAAAAGAAAACCGAGGAGCCAGTGGCTGTCTCCCTCTTCACAGGGAAGCTGCACAGGGTGGAGTCCCCCTCAATAACACTTCATAGCTAATGATGAACTTAATGATACAGTGTCAAATTTCACTCACCATCGTATTAAATGATAATGCCATTAATAATAAAGGATATGCTACCATCTTTATCTCCTGAAATTAAACACTGTTCAGCCTGAAGATAACTTTTAATGAGCTGTCTACAGGTTCTCTGACACCAAACAGTTAATGTACCTGCTGCAACTTACAGCAATTTAAAACCCATGTGTCCACAGAGACCAATTTAAAAAGCTGTAAAGGAAAAGTGCTTAAAATGACCTCTTCTTTTGACACAAACATGCAATCAACGTCATTCCCTCAAGCTAACTTGCATCAATTTAAGTAGACAGCATTCAGCAAACCAACATATTTTTCTTAACTGTTTGTTACGAATAACAACAACAACAAAATTCCAAATTATGGTTAGTCATCACAGCTTCAGGCAGGCAGTGCAACAAAATGCACTTCAAAAGGTTTAACACCAGAAAATGGCTTTTCGGTTATGTTCAGAGAAATGTCCTAACATCCATTAATCACAATCTCGGTTTACTTGTGCTGGGTACCAGGCGTTCATCAGAGCTTTGCAACTGATTGAAGTTTCTTATTCTTTGATCTCTTTGCCTAGTGGCAAAGGAGCTTCTTACTCTCACCCCCTCGTTGCCATCAATTCTTTTAATTACACCTGTCATCCTTTTGGGTAGTGAGACTGGGGACGGCGAGCCCCCAGCATCTCACCAGCGCCCAGGGCACCAAGCTGTTTAGAGGCGTCTTCCTGCAGCCTGATGGGCTCTGCATCTTGCCCCGGCTCAGCCTTCTGTAACCTTATGAAACGACTCCCCGTGTAAACTTCTCAGAGAATGTAAGAAAATCCCTTTAGAGCTATATTCTCAACTGCTTCACTTTCCCTTTAATGTTAAGAAGCAGAGACCCACACTGTCAAGTGCGTGCAGTTTGGCGGACTACTCTGTCAGTGAGAAAACCGACACATGCCAATCAGCCCAGACAGAAGATCTACGTTGGGAATCTGGATCCATGCAATTTTCTGCAAGTCTTTAATCCTCTTTACACATTAAATTTAAATATTAAAGAAACTTCTGAAAATAGCTAGATCTGCACAAATGAACTGAGAAGAAGGTAGGTGCTGGTTCACAACCAAAACATCGTTATGAATTTCTCTTCCAGTTAAGATTCTTTCTGTGGCCATCTGCCCCTTCTCTACATGGTCCAGCTTGTGACTCACCGTAGGAATCGTAGGTCTCCTCACTGAGTCCGTGTCCATAATCATAGTAATCAGCACCACTGTATTGAACAAAACAAAACACAATTGGGACAAAATGATTTGGCTGCAAGTATAAATGATATTCAATGAAGTATTCCACAACTCAAAGGTAACTAATAAAGGGTAGGGCTAAAAATTAAAAGAAATTCCCACCAAGACCACAGAGTCCAAAGACAGAAGCCTTATAAACTTTATGATTTTCAAAGGCCCCTTGCCTAATTCCCCAATTTTAATGCATAAGAAGTATGTTGATATTTTAACCACAATTGGCCAATCCACACGCAGCAAGTGCCTAAGGTGCATGAGCGAATGCAGAGGCAGTGCCTGAGTCGGGCAGAGCAGCCAGCGTGCACTGAAGGAGCTTGTGGGACAACTCAGCACAGCGCACCAGCAACTACGCCAGGGGGGCTCGTGCCAGGCACCCTGGGGTGGAGGGGAGACGACCACCACTCCTTCTTTCCAAAAGATGGGATGCTGACAGATGAATTGCAGGCATTTACTTGATAATACATTAAAAACAGGTACCCAGATTACATGTTTTCTTTCATCAGCACTATTGCAGCACCATCAGCAATGATGGCTCAGCAGCAATGACCATGTGTGACAGGAGAGTGGGAAAGAGTCTCTGTGATCTAGTTGCAAGTCGTGTTACATAAGGCACGTTTTCTGTCCAGCATCCTGGGACAGCAAGAGGGGCAAGCCTGTTATCACTGCCACCTGCAGCCAGTGGGACGCAGGTTACACACGCACACTGTACTGGAACTAGGCATAACTTTTTATAGGAACAAATCTGTGGAAAATCTAGATTACTAAACTGTAAGCATTTTGAGTATTTGAGGAAGTTTTCAATAGCCCCTTCACAGGCTTTCCTCTTTCCCATTTTATTTACTTTTGTAGGGAAACAATCACTCGGAATTTATATCTTTGATGGTTATGGAAATAAACATCTCCATTATTCCAATTTCACACAATCAAAAAGTTTGTAATCACAATGAAAAATCATCCATTTCAACTGTTTAAAACCTTAGGCAATCACAATACAAATAATACAAATCCACGCTGTGAGTGCCTATTGCATGCCAGTGGCTGAGATCCACCTGAGATCTCACATCAGCGTATCTCCATGTCACAGATGAGGACAGTGCAGATTAGAAGGCTAAGAAGCCAGCCTAAAATCGCTCATTCTACGTGACTACAAAGACCAGCCTTGTCGGTAACCTGCACACCTGGCTCTCCCTTTGGGTTTCCTTCTGACATAAGAGACCAATCATCAAATCCAGCACCTACAGGACAGCACGGCAGTTCCTCTGAGAAAAGTATAGACAATAGGGCTGTGCGTCCTCTGTCTCACTCACGCACGGTGGGTCTTCACAGCTGCCACTCCTGCCAGGAAGGCTCTTCCCCTTTCCTCCAGGCTACTTTCTACCCAGTCTTTAGCCTAAACGTCACTTCTTCTGAGCACTCCCACCTCCAAGGGCTCAGTTGATCCCACTCCAGCACACTTCCCCAGCCTCTCGGCCTTCTGGCCTGGAGCAGACCCTTCCACTATCGTGCTGAGTGACGGGGGCCATGGAGAAGAGACATCGCATTGCTCTGACTTGATGGGGAATGTGATGCTGGCCCTGTGTTATGAAAGACCAGGAGGGAGAAGGCAAAGAAGGGCTGAGGAGAAGGAACGGCCGGAGACGGGGCAGCACAGGCCTCTGGCAGAGGGAACAGCATGCAAAGCATGGAGGTACAGCATGTTGAAACATCCGGAGTCTACATGCAGTTCTACCACATAGAATTAATGATTGTTGATAAAATGCTGGACCACAACACTCCCTAGTGCAGGCGTCCTCAAACTACGGCCCGCGGGCCACATGCAGCCTACCTAGGACATTTATCCGCCCACTAGGTGTTTTTGCTGCTGCTGCCTGTCCTGCTTAGCAGCCAACTCGTCCCGGGGCCCGCAGTCCAGCCCTCCAATGGTCTGAGGGACAGTGAACTGGCCCCCTGTTTAAAAAGTTTGAGGACCCCTGCCCTAGTGTAAAGCACTTCCAGGTGCAGAGTACAGGCCTGGCCTTGTCCGAGTGCAAACCCTCCTCACCAGCCTGCTGACACAGCGTCACAGGCTGTGATGACATGGCTCTCGGTGGCATGTGTGCTCTCGGGAATGTGCTGTGCTAAGCTCAGTGGCTCTTTTCAATGCTGCCCAGGAACAGAACAGTCACTTCCATAGCTGACCTTTTACCCCAGTGGCCATGTGCAATTTTTTCCATAGATGCATACGGAGGTACAGTATAAAAGACAGTCTTCACGTGGAGGGCTGGCAGTCCTTGAGAATTTTGAGGAAAGGAAGGGAGTGCAAGAGGGATGGAACTCCAGGGCGCTGAGCAACACCCTGACGGCTTCTCTCTCACACGCACGCTTGCACCTACCTAAAAACTCTGTACTTTCACAGCCAAGGCCGCTGAGGCTCTGGCTGGGCTGAGTCCCAGGGTCACACAACTGGCAAGTGGCAGCACCTCCACTCAAAGCTCAGGACACTGCTACTGCTCCACTCGAGTGCTGCCGGAGGGTCACTCACCCCGGCTGGTCCCCACACGTGATCAGTTCTCACTCCACTCTGACCTGCCCTTTTGTTTTTCTCTTCTTGGCTTTCCCTGGGGGCCTCACATGATCCCTCCTCACTCTCAGAAACAGCGTTGAGAGTCCACCTGAAACTTACCGCTATGTGATCACAAGGATTTCTAGCTGCCTTAGTTCTCTCTGGCCTCAAAATCTCCCTCCCTTACTGCAGGTCTCACTTTCCCTGGAGGCATAACTTGCATTTGTGGAGAGAAGAAAAGAAGAGGGAAATAACAGAATAAAGAGCAGAGACGTGTTCATATTAAGATGAAAAAATAAATCTAGCACAAACAAAAGAAAAAATATGGCTTTCCAACTTCTTACGCCATTATGGCTTTAAATACGAGAGTGCTATTAAAGTAGAATATTTTTCTTGGCTTGAGAATAGATTCGACTTGAAGTTTTTCATAAAACTTAAGTGTCAAATGTTGGTCAAGGCATCCCTAAACTGGGGCCTTCCCCTGCCCTGCACCCCTGGGAGTGGGACCCCCACGTGCTGCGCCTTCCTGTCGCACCTGTCAGTCAGGGCTGGTCTAGACTATGCACAGACATCTTTGCAGCTCAAACGTTCTTGATGGCTCCTTCACAGCAGCTGGCCCCAAAGTAGTCAGAATAACTTCTCATTTTGTTGAAAATGAATTGGTTAAAGCATTTGGAAACTCAGTACTAAATTAAATGAACCTCAGTTTTCTTTCCAAAGGTTAGAAGTTACATCATAATGGTTCTGTAGACAAATAAAACCTTGATGTTTTTGAGAATTTTATCTCTGTTGCACAGATAAAATGAGAGTAACCTCTTCATAAATCTGAAAAGCATTTCCTTCCCTGAGATGGTCGCCAATTGTTTAACTTGGAACTGTAAATGACAGGTGCTGAGACTAATAAACGGTAGCCTGACAATTGCTTTCTGACCAAACTAAGCTTCCTTTATTAAATGAAGTGAGCAGTAATGAACATCAGTCTAGATTGGAAATTGGTCTGTGAGGTGCTATAACACAGTTCAGCCCTAAAAAAGATGAGGGCAAAGAATGCTCACCAATGAACAGGAAGATAAAAGGCAGCATAATACGGTCCAGCCATGGCCTGGTGATGAGACAATCTCAGCTTTGACAAGTGAAAACTCCAAACTGGCATTTGCTATCATTTCGCCCAGTTTCTGATTATTTATTGTGAGACTGTCATCAGGCCCAGGAGCTGGGAGCAGCTGAGCCCCATTCCCATACCTGTCAGTTCCATCTGAATTGCTTTCACAGCATTTCATTCCGCGCACCTCAAATGTCTATTAACCAAAGACGTGTCCTATTTCCCAAGGATAAACTGAAAACCCAACATATGGCAAAAGAGAAAAAAATACACTAAAAATCTCTTCATTTATGGATACAGGTTATAATATTAATAACAGGAAAGAAAACATATTGGTCTGAATATTCCTCAGTGTCATCAAAAGGGATCCTGGAGCCTCCCTCCCCAATAGACCAAGAGTAGGCTTCTCTGCCCAGCCTGCCACCCTGCCCGCATGCTCCACCCCATTGTCAGGGTCAGAGGAAGCATGTGTGGTCTGCATAATTCCTGGGTTTCCCAGCGGTGTTGGATTTCACCAACTCAAGTGGAGAAACAGCTGCCCTGCCCTATCCCTCTCCTGACTGTAGCACGGGGAGCACCCAGGCCTTCTAGCTGGCAGTCAACAGGAGGACAGCAAACTCTGAGCAAGCACTCCGAGTGGGATGAAGGCCGCCTGTTCCCAGACCACCCAGTCTCCATGAGCAGGGTTAAGAGGGAACTCCTGATGTTTATTTTTGCTCTGCTTGTCAACCTCTTCACATCTTTCCACCAATTTCCACTTTAAATTCACTGAAACTAATCCCGTTAGGCCCTTTGCTTGTATTTAGGTCAGCGCAGGAAGCTCTGGCCCACCCGTTAGTCTTTATCCCAGCACACCTAGAGTTCTACACGTCCCCTATCTGTCCTAACCCACTCTGTAACTCTGTAACTACGCACTCTGGCAAAATAAATCCCCTATGTGGTCTCAATATATACTCTGAAAGCTTCTGGTCAGTGGACACTTGATATACCTCTAATGACACTTCTAACCTATTTGTGAAATACACTAAATTGATGATAACAAAACTGCTAAAAAACAATGTATCCAGGCAATTAAGAAAAGACAAAGTATTACCTGTGCATAACAGCAAACAAGGGGCTATAACCTGCTGTCAATTCTGAAGGCAAAAGATGCAAGGTCTCAAAGGCACTTACTATTTTTTCTAATGTTGAATATCTGTTAAGAAATAAAGCCCAACAAAGTGCCAGGCTCAGTGTGGTTATGTATTCAGCAAACATTTTTGGGCAGTTACCATGTGCTGGAACATGGAGATACAGAAACAGGGAAGGTGTGAGCTCTGCTCTCAAAAAGCTAATGAGAAACTGTATTTCAGTAGAATAGTGAATACACATGTCCAAAATCCCCGGGGATTAGAGTCTACTTCTCGTGAGAGGAACAGAGCGGTAGAAAGGACGAGGCTATTTAATGACAGTGACACATGAGTGGTCGAGGGATGGAAAGAGGAAGAAAGAAGCTGGGAGTGGGGGTCAGACTGCACAGAACTTCGGGAACTCTTGAAGGAGGAGAATTACTAATTCACCTAGTACAGTTGCCTCCTGGTATCCACAGGGATTGGTTCCAGAACCTCCCCTGAATTCCAAACTCTGGGAACACTTGGGTCCCTGAAATAAAGTGGTATCGCATTTGCATGCAACCTATGCCCATCTCCGAGACACTTTAAACCATCTCTAGATTGCTTAGAATACCTAATACAGTGTAAATGCTATGGAAGTAGTTGTTGTGCTGTGTCATTTGAGTAATAGTGACAAAAAAGAAATGTCTACACATGTTCAGGAAGGACAAAAGTTCCTAAATAGTTTCAATCCTCAGTTGGTTGACTCCAAAGATGTGGAACAATGGACACAAAGGGCAGACCCCACACAGGGTCCTCCAGCTGACACGCAATTCATATTCTGTGTGATAACTATGATCTCATGTAACCTCATGACAATCCTGTGAAGTAGGTATTACCCTATCTCCCTTATATACAGGAAAACGACGCTGTCAGATGTTAGCTCAACATCCAGGGATAGCTAAGCGAGGGCCGAGGCTGTAAGTGGGGTCTGTCAGAAGCCCAGCTGATTCTCCCCCACACCAGGTGCCTTCTTCTCTATCTGTCATGCTGAGGAGTCTGGAGTTCAGTCATCTGGTAAGAAGAAAGCTGCCCACGTCTGTTCACAGCACTGGTTCTTTTCCCTGTCTCTTGGCTCTCTGTCCGTGGCACACATCATCTCTCTTGGCACATGGTATATGGATAATAATCCACATCTTTCTTCAGCTTAAGAATTTTTCTTCTTCTTTAAAAAATTCTCTCTTCTCCCCTTAATCTGCACCCCCCCACCACCACCCCAGAAAGGAAATAGGCTGCCTAGAAACAGATCAGCACAGCGGGTTGACAGACAGGGAGACCCATTTCTGGTCTCCTTTGCCACTAACAACCTGTGTGTCCTTGGGCAAAACTCCTCTCCTCTTTGGCTCAGGATCTCCGCTCTTGGAGCTGAAGAGCAGGGCTAGATTGTGATGGCCCCTTTCAGGCCCAGAGTTCTATAGCAGCCCCAGGGAGGTGACTTTGGAAGGCTGGGACCGGGCTTCTGTTTCATCACATTTTCTAGCTCTTCGACCTTGACCTATTTGGCAGCCTGTTTGGCCGTCTAGTACCTGTTTAGTTCCCTCTGGATGTCCTGTCTTCCCACACACCTGAAAATTCAATTATTGACTTTATAACCGTCTTTTATTCAGTGAACTCTGTTTAGTCAAGGTGTCAGGTTTTCAGTTTGTTCATTCTGCTGTTTCCTAAATGCTTTGTAAATTTTGGATATGTGTTAATTATTACTTTTGAGATTCTCAGTTTGCTTATCTGTAGAAACTTCTTAGAACAGCCTTCTTTTAGTAGTTACGAAAAAGAGAAAGAATATACCAGTGGGTGAGATAGCAAGTGATTTATCGGGGTGGGGGGGGAGCTCTGATCCCCCACAGTGAGGTACCACCTGGGGTCGCCCTGGCATTGCTGCAGCTCTGATCCTCGCATTGCTGCAGCTCTGATCCTGGCATTGCTGCAGTACACTGCTAAGCACCACTGGATCCAGACAGGGCCAGAACAGCCTGTCTGAGAATGCCAGTTCTGAGAATGCCCCGAGCCGCCGGTGCTCCAGGTTTACAGCCACTGATGTCAGAGTCAGTCTCCTCCCCTCAGCTGCTCTACTCTTCTCTTGAATGGTTTTGTGTGACTTGTTTATTTGCACGGATCTGGGTTCATCTGCTTCCTTTTCCCAGAAATCTATCAAAACTAGTTTCTGTCCCTTCATGGGTTTTGAAGGAGGGCGGGTGACACAGGCACAGGGTAAGAAAAGTGAGGCAGAAGACACGAACTGCGTCTAATTCGTATTTGTTCTCGACAGTACTTACACCTCCATATAACAGCATTCCAGAAACAAAGAGATCAGTAAAACCAGTGTGCACACTAGGCCTGAAAGTTCTGTCCAGGTCTCAATGACTAGTCAATAATAATACTCTGTTGCTGTATCTGTGACATTTTAGCCTGTTCCTTTAACGAAAATCTTTATCTGTAATCATTACAATAACAATTGGTATTTTAGCCAACACCAACTAAAGGCCAATTAGTGACAGAAAGAACTGAAGGAGTCCACACGCCTGGCCCAGATCATTGTTCTAGGCCGACTACCAACGTCTCGTGGTTCTATTACTTAGGAGCTTTTAACTCTTACCCATAAGAATTTTTCTAGATAAGGCAGAATAAATGAAAAGTGAGAGCATGCGCCGTGACCACCACGCTTGTCCAGACCTGAGCAGCCAGCGGGCATCTTCCCCGGAAGGAGTGAAGCCAGCCCGTCGCCTTGAGTACAACAGGAAACCATACTTCCTACCAATGACAAAATCTGAAGTTTCATGTAAAACCCACATTTTGAAAAATTAGTATTTGCCACTGTAAACTGATAGCAAGGCAATAGTTAAAGACGTTTCTGCCGAGATGGGTGGTAACGTTTTTGATGCTGCATAAGGAAATGTGTCACAGCATCCTGAAAACATGCATCACTCCGTGATGATTGAATGATGTCACAAAATTCATCAAGTCTAAGGCAACCAAGGTATTTTAATGTGACAAAACATGAAAAGTCTACAGATAGGACGGGTCTCAGAGTCTACACTAGAACTGATCTGGAAGAAACTGCTGCCCGCCAATGTCCGGATTAGAATCGCAGAAGAGCAGCAACGATTAGCTGAAAAGGCGACTTTCTCCTTCCTGACTCACTCCCCATCTGTCGTTCCAACTACTTCAACCAAACGACCAATCCACCTCAGACGAGGGCAGAAGCAGATATGAGCATCCACAATGCCACAATTCCTATTTTTCACACAAATACTTTTATATTAAGCAATAAGTTGCTATACTTAATGATCAATAAATATTTTTAAATTTTTTTAAATTTCTAATATGATAAATGTTAATAGGTGTAATCATAGACACTAAAGCACATTGTTACCTTGCAAATTTGAGTATAGAGGGGCCATGGGAACAACATCTTTCCAGACCACTGACCTGGGGTGCCCAGAGGCAGCCGCTCTCAGGAGGATGGCAGAGTGTCAGTGTGACACACTTGCCTGAGGAATGAGTCTTTCATCGGACACACTCTCCTTGTCCAAGTCTTGACAAGGGAGAAATCACTTACTACCTAGTTAGCCAGAAGGACACAGCCTGATATCACAACTCAGTCTCAGAGCTCCCATGATAACATTATTAAAAGACCCATGTCTTCCGAAGGGAGACAGGCAAAAACGTCAAGAGAAAGCAGGAGTTGATACAAGCAATGCAAATACATACACAGATTTTTCCCAAACCAAAAGAAACAGTTTTCACATGGGAAGAGCTTCAGTTCTCTAACTGGTATGTATTATTTACTCGTGTGCCAAGAATATACGAAAACAAAAACAAACATAGGTTTAAAACAAATAATTTTCTTTAGGAATTAAAAATCACACACACTTGCCAATATTTGCACTATTTAAATAATTTTCAATTTAAAAGGCCAGAAGAAATTTATAATTTAATCAGAGAATCTCTGTCTCTGTAAGAGAAAGGTTCTGCAGTCTCCTGGGCTCCACGAGCAGTGCAGTTCTGATGTTCTCAGTTACAGACCTTTCAGGGTTGACATTGTTCATCTGACTGTCAGATATTTCACATTCATGAGAACATCCATCATGAGGCTGATGGGGAGGGAAAACAAAGGCAAATTTTAGCACACAGGATTTACAGGGCAGTGAAAATGCCCTCCACGATCCTACAATGTGAACCCATGTTACTATACATTTGCCCAAACACACAGAATATACAACACCAAGCGTGAACCCTAATGGGAACTGAGGACTTGGGGTGACTACGTGTCCGTGGAGGTGCAAAGTCAATTACTATGAGAACCCAGTGGAGTACAAGGATTAAGAGCCCAGAGTTTGAGTTAAGGCTTCACTTGGTTTGACTCCTGTTCTTCCTTTCAGAGGTAGGATAACCTTGAGCAGACAGCTAACTCTTCTGAGTTCTAGCTTTTGAAGTGTGTTGGACAGAAAAGGTGCTCAACACACACACTGAAAGAAGAAATGAAGACATGAACTAATCTGGCTCAGTGTATGATCACCAGCACGACAGCGTCTTATGGCCAGCATGGTAATGAACCAGCAGGAACAGGATGGGTTCACACACACCAGAGACTTCTCCCTGCCTGCCACGTAGTCAGTGCACAATACACACGACTGTCACTCCTAACCCTACTCCTCTAATTAAGTCTGCAAAACCTCATTTCAAATGTAATCATCACTTTGTCAGATTAGAGTTCAGACACTAACACGGCTTTGCCAGAGAGCCAGAGCACAGTCTGCCTTTACAGCCACTCTGCCCCTCTCCACCGTGAAATGCTTCTAACTGTCACCTCCACTACAAAGTACAGAAACTTCTGGGTACTTGCTGAATCAAAGGGAAGAGATGGACCTTGAGAGGTCATACAGCTCATCCGCTGGCCTTCAGGCTAAACTGTCTTAAGCATCTGAGAGAAATGATGACTTCTCCCTTTCAAAGACTTCCCGAGATGAAACCTGAGTAGCATGTCACAGCAGTCCACTTAAATAGACCTGCAAGAAAGTTCTTGTTTTATATTTAACCTTAATCCCTCATGAGGCATTCAGAATCCTTTTTCTCCTATTCTGTTCTCCACAGAAGTTGAGAATATCCCCTTCTGTGTCCAGAAGGCACAGGAAGGCAGATTACTTGGCCAAAGCACTAAGAAGTGTATGCCCTGGAAGTTCTTGACAAATCTAAGTCAGAGGAGGAGGCACCTCTGCCACCACTGCTATCTGATGCTGGGGGTTGGGTGAGTGGTGAGGAGTCCACAGTCCCGGGAGACACACGCACATGCATACAAAGATTTCCTGTCACAGGAGGAACGGACACCACTCATCAGATGCCTAGTGTGAGCCATGCACTGTGTTATATATCCTACACAATTGTCTTTCATCTTTAAAACAAACGTGAAATACAATTATATGTGTATTTTTGTAAACTCAGGTTGAAAAATAATACTTTTTGACCAGTTAAGAAGACAGAAACTCTCACTCTTACTCTGTTGCTTGTAAGATGATCTCGGGGAATTTAGGAGGCTCAGATGACACCTTTTTTTATTCAATATTTGGTCAGCAGATATTTATGGAGCCTTGGGAACACAGCAGTGAACAAGACTTCGTCTTTGCCATGAACCACACTAGTCCAGTACACAAGTCAGACTAGAGATAACAGGCAGATGGAGGGCAGTGACGCTGAGAAGCCAGAGTTCTGGAGAACTCGGCGGGGGGGGGGGACCTGCATCAGTTTGGGGGACCATGCAAAGGCTTCCTGGAAGAAGAAAGACCTAAATTGACAACTAGAAGAAAAGCCAGACAAAGATGCAAGAAAACGCATTCTAAGTAGAATAAGAACATTCCGTCTGGCTCAGGAATAAGAAAGCAGCTAATCAGCCCCAGGGACAAGTCACACGGCTCAGACTAGGCGCCTAGTTGCTCCCACTGCCACGTGAAGATTCTTCCACACGCCATCTGCGTTCCACTACCATCTAATTTAACTATCAGTCACCACATTCTCAGAATGAGATATGTTTGTGTACTTTTTAAAAAAGTCATGTAATTCAGGGTGACAAAAGAGAAAACTTAAAGTAAGATATGTCATACTCCAAGTCTAAAACAAAGAGCCAGAGAAGGTTCTGGGTGCCGGGCACCTTCTCCTCTGGTTTTGTGGGTGTCCACACACATGCACATTCACTGAACTATTTCAGATGGGTGTGAATCTATGCTCTGCTAGGTGTACATTGTATCTCGCTAAAGGAAAAAATCTAAAACAATAAAAACTAATCTGTATGTTACGAGGGAAGAACCAACAGGCATTTGTTGCCTATTGAATGTGCATTTTTACCTTTTCTCTTATCCTGGAACCCTGTGCTACAAGGCTGGGGTGAAATACTAAGTGATGGAGCATTAACCTCAAAGACCCCATTTCATAGCCACTTGTGCAGATGAGGTAGAGACCGAAGCAAAACATGGAGTGAAGCTTCCCGTCAATTTCCTACCAGACCCCGGCCTCACCCAGGAGACACAGCTTTCTACTCTAACTCCTTCCTACCTGAACCTGCCTCGGTGGCTGGAACCATAACAGCCATTATGACTGAGATCAGCCTTGGGACAGAAGCCAGGGAGAAGGTGAAAGGGGAGGCAGAAGAAACCTGGATCCGGAATGATCACTGCGAAAGTTGTCACAGCAGCCCCAAGTTACTTACTGTATTTTCCCATGTACGACGCACACCTTTTGGGCCAAATTTTTGAGGGAAAAATAAGGATGTGCATTAGACATGGGCAGCACTAACTCTGTATCATACAAGTGTTTAAACATTCTTTTATTTATGCTTGTGTGTTAAAAGTGTAATTCTAAAAACCAATAACGATATCCACATGCAAACTAATACCCTGCCCTATGGTAATTATGCCCAACCCATGTTACCCACTCCCTGGCCAATCCTCTAGCTCATCCAGCCAATCATGTCAGAAATTGCTGCCACAGGTATCTTGGAAGTGGGCACGTGGGGGACAGTGGCTGGATGGTCGGCACCAGGACCCTGGTGAAGGGAGGGCAGAAGTGGCTGTGCAATGGCACTGGATGGTCAGCACCAGGACCCTGGTGAAGGGAGGGCGGTAATGGCTGCGCAGTGGCACTGGATGGTCAGCACCAGGACCCTGGTGAAGGGAGGGCAGAAG